>NC_066316.1:11452438-11813769 GCF_022539315.1 Serinus canaria
GATCCAATGGCTGGCTTGCCTGCTGGTAATCTTTCTCCGTGCTTGAAGAGCTGACAAAAGCATCTGGGTCTCCCTGGCAGTAATTAGGGCAAGCTAACTGCCTGCTGTGCTGGAAAGTAGCTCTGAGTGTTGATGAAATGCAAATACAAGCTGCAAGCTGGCTGGTTACCCATGCATTGTTTCCTTTATGCAGGTCTATACCTTTACACAGAGGAGCCACTGCAGTTCCTTGTGTTTAACTGAGACTCTTATCTCATGGGATTCCTTTGAACTCAGAAACTCCACTGAACTCTGGTGGTATCTTGAGATACCAAGCCAAGCTCAGAGTGAGGCATTGTTTTTTTTTTTTTCTTTTTCCTTCTCTTGCACAGCTGTAAATGTAGAATTGCCTTTACAAATTAATCAAAAGCTTCAGTTTTCAACCACTGAGCTTCAAAGAGCTAATGGAGGTACCTTCCTCTATCCCCAAAAACTTCATAGGATATAGAGCAGCAGTTCTCTTGATGTCAAGTCATTAAATATTAAGTATTGATGAACTTTCCTCCAAAGTAAAACATATAAGCCTGTAGGTGGAAAAAAAAAACCCTCAGGTTGCATTCTAGTAATTTTGTGTCCAGGAAGCCTACTTCTCCTAAAAGTCATTGAAAGGGAGCAGGAGAAGGGATGCTTAGGATATATTTTACTCACACTCAAAACACCCACTGTGCATTTGTGCTTGCAGGCTTGAACAGCTTTGTTTGCCATGGAGATGATTTGTAAACTAAGAATGTAAGTGGTTTGTTGTCAATGACCACATGTCCAGCAAAAATGCGTAGTGAGCAGCAGCTAGTTATGAAAATTATTCATTTGGATTTGGAGGGTTTTGTTTGTTGTGTGTTGGGTTTTTTTCCTGTTTGTTTGGGGGTTTGTTTTGTTTTGTTTGCTTTTTTTTTCTTCTGTTGGAGAGAGTAATGGTTTAATTTGTGAGTAAAATCCTGCCTGGCTCCTCTTAACTTAGGGCAAAGTAGTCCTAGGGTCTGAAGATGCCCTGAGATCCTGTTTTGTCTGCAGTTCTGTCTCTGTGACAATGTTTAGTGGTCCTGACACTCCTCTCTTTGATATTCATTACAATGCCATTACAAGGGTTCTGTTCTTCTCCTAAGAGATAAAGCATCATCTTCTGATTTAAATGATAAGAAATAGAAATATTGCATAATTAAATAAGAAATTTTGGTTTTTTTCTGTAAATCACCTGAAGTTTTTTTTTTTTAATATTTGTCTTATTTTATTACTTCCTGATTATCAGATCATCTTCTTGCATTTCTTCTCATGTTGTATCATCACAATTCCTTCGATCTCTGCAGGAAGCAGAGCATCCCCTCCCTCATCATAAGCACTCCACCATAGACTGACTGCAGCAGATGCTATTAAGTCCTGCAGTTATTTTTCTTTTCTTTTCAGAGGTAATTATCAACAAATGCTGATTTATTTCTTTTTAAGATCATAAATGCATTTGCCACAGCACTGCACCTTTGCTGTCACTCATGCTCAGTTCTACCCTGGTGTGCCCTGAATCTGTTTTGTGATACATGACACTATTATATCTCAGGGAGATTTGCTCTTCCCTTCCCTGTGTAGTATGATTAATTTATATGCAGTCAATCCATGCTTGGAATGAAATAAGTTTTTCATCTTTCTGCCTTTCTTCGTGTTTTTGTGCTCAATGGTTTATTTTTTCTTTTTTTTTTTTTTTTTTTTTTTTTTTTTTTTTTTCTCCTGAGAGGAAGGTTTCTGCAAAGCTGTTCTGGCATTTATTTTCACTGAGAAGCTTAGTTAAATAATTGAAACAGCCAAGAAATGGCTTAGAAAAGGGGCAAAATGTATTTTCTTGTTTTGCTTCATGAGCAACTGAGTTTGAATACCGATGCAGACACTAAAGAAAATTAGATTATCTCAGTTCAGTATTCTGCACCACAGTTCCAATCCCCATCATTGTCCCAATCCCCACATCTAGGAGATGGAAAGATTAAGTAATAATGAAGACATGTCACTGCACCTGCTTTCACAGTATCAGGCTACACAGAGTAAATTCATCCATAGTTTTGCTTGTCCCCCTCTGGCGTTATCTGTTGTTCCCATCTCCCAGATGAGGGCTCCATCTAGATCCCCACAGACTCTAAAAACACATTTCTAATCGTTGGCTGTTCATGTTTGCCTACAGATTTTGAAAACAAGCTGCTTTTAAAGGTCTCTCTGCATAAAGTAAACTGTAAGCATCTGATGTTGATGGTTAGCTCCATTTGTTAGCACACCACTAAACTGTAACACTGGTGAAATGTTGAACATCTGGCACATAAGGCAGTTTAGTGGCTACAACGCTGTGCTGGCACAGGCATTTTCTCAAAGAGAGTTTTGGAAAGGGTAAGAGCTCACCATAACAAAGTTTTCAGCCCTGTGTGTAGCCTCTGAGTCCTCCAGAGCCACCCCACAACTGCTTGTGTCCTACCCTGTCCAGGTTGTCTTGCACCTTCTGGGCTTGCCTGTGGCATCCTTTGCCCATCCAGCTCAGCACAGCCCTCAGCTCCTGCTGGCACAGCTTTGACTTCCCCAATAACATCTAAGAATAGGTGAGATGAGCATATGATGGGTGATGTGGCAACAGAGGAAATAAACTCAGGAAAAGGCTGCAAGTCCGGAAGAAAGGATAAAACTCTGATCCCTTACATTGCCCTGCTTTGTTTTGCTTTGGCATGGCCTTTGGCTTTTAGTCTCTTTCCTTATTCCAGCTATTTTTTTTCCTCTTTAAATTCTTCCTTCTTTATCAGTCAGCATTGTTGATGTAAGATTTATATTTTTTTTACATGTTTTTCCTGCTTCACTGTTCCGCACTGTGATGCCCCCCCCCTTGCTGTCCTCCAGCTGTTTTGATTTTGGCTGGTTTTGTTGTTTTGTTTTGTTTTGTTTTGTTTTAATATCAAATGGCTCCTTGTTGTTAAGGTCATGTGCCATCAACCTCACTGAGAGAGTCTGAGTTCCATGGCAGCCATGTAATTGACTGGATATCATCTCACTGAAAGGTCACAGTATGCTTTAGAGGGTGCTTTTGCCTTGTCTTAGCAGCATTTTGGATAGGTTGTTTTGCTTTGTGCAATTCCAGACTCTTGGTTTGAACTTGCAGTTTTTCTTATTCTGTAAGTGGAAACTGTATTTCATATTAAGCATAATTTATTGCACTCAACAGCTGCTGTTATGGTGCATCAGAAATGGCCTGTCATGATTGATGCGTTTACACTGAGCCACAGCATCTGGAATGATTTCCCCATGCATTTCTGTTCTCATCTGCTCAGGTCTGAAGCTTTGGGAAACCAAGACACGTGAGATGAGGAGATAGAGAGTGGGAGGGAAGAATCCTACAGACCCCGTAGCTCTTCCTGACTTCTGCTGATACTTCTGCTAATAACAGGAGAGCTCTGCAGATGAAAAGCAGGGCAGGATGTGCCTGGAGATTAAAATTCTGTTTGAGTGCTGAAAACAAGCTCATGTCCCCTGTTTTTCTGCAGTGGCCTAGACACAGAGCTCTCCTTTGGCTTGGTGCTGATTCGTGCAGTGGCACCAGTGAGGATGACTCCTGCTGTTTCCAAGGAAAGGACCAAATATCAGCCCTCCTCTATATATATCACTAGTCCAGGCATAACAATTGTTGCTGGCTCTTCTGCAGCAAGTCCCTGTCTTTTAAGGTGATGTAACAAAAACATGAATAATAGAAGTATTTCAAGTGCCATTAAAAACTAGGCACAACCCTTGTAGCGTTGCCATAACTATAACTTCCTCATTTTCCAGCCCAGAGTTCATAATCTCAGGTTCCACTCTGCAGACCAGAGAGCTAGAAATTCATATTTTAAAACTCAAAGTGAAATTTTGATATATGCATTTGTAATTCTGGAGTGTAGGGAACAGCCACTGATACCAGTAAGACATAAAGGTCTTACAGTGAAAACTGGCCACATGTATACGTGCCAGAAAATAATAAACCAAGGGTTTCATAGGAGTGTCACCTTAACATTTTATTAATACACTAATTTATTAGTGATATACATTAGTGTATTAATAAACTTTAGAAATGGCTGGTACTTTCATCTAGAATAGTTATTGTAATAGGAGACTCCCCAGGTCATTTTTATTGCTCTCCTGTGGGGCTGAAGGTGTTCTGGTACAATGGAGTTGGTGTATTCAAGACACTTTTAGACTTATGAGAAGGTCATTTGTTAAAGACAGTCTGTAGGCAATGGTGAGTCTGAACAGCTCTGCTACCCTCTGTTTTATAGCTTGCCTTGAACATAAATGGAAGCCTCAAAAGGATAATAATGCCCAAGCTGGTAAATAATGTATGTCATCCTTGCTAATCTAGAAAAACTTTGCATGCCACTTCAGCCTGTAGATATGACCTCCCTTTATTGTCTGAGCAGAGACCTTTGTAAATGATTTGCCCCATTTAATAGATTATGAATCAACTGCTGTGAATTGGGGAGTTTTGGTGACTTCTGTTTTATTTGAAGTAATCTTTCTCCTGTCATGGGTGTTCCAGGGAATCAGGTTGTTATGGCCACTGTTGATGGCAGAGATGTTATTCCCTTGCAGGAAAACATCTCCTACAAGCTGTAAATTGAAGTTGAGAACTAGATTTATTCTGCCTAATACCTCATGCTGAATGGCTGAATTTCAAATCAGTCCCATAGCATCAACTTCGGTATAAATTTGACAACTGTGCATTTCCAGTATTTATCTGTTGTATAATTTACTACAAAATATTGCAACTGTTTTTCTGCATGAACTGTGCTTTAAAAAATTTCAAGTATTTTATTAGCTATCAAGTAGTTTGTATGCCAATTGGTGTTTTGAGGTTTGCCCAACATACTTTATGGTTGTATTGTACTCAGTTTGAGTGTTTGTACGTTGTTGATGCTCAATCTTTTTCATATCATTCATGATACGGTTTTCAAACACCCAGAGATGCCTTGATTTTATCAAACAAGGAGAGTGCATTTGAATAATAATCAGATTGAGAAATGAGAAAAACCTGAATTCAGCAACCTCAGGCATTTAAATATCTTCACCTTTAAATCATGCCTTACAATTTTTGCAGATGGCAGAGAAGTCCAGTGAGTTTAAATATCAAAAAACTGCAGTATTTTTTTTTTTTTGTTTGACAAGTTTGGGGTTGCCATTTATTTTTTCCAGATGAGCAGGTGCCCTTATATTCACAGTACAAAATGCAGATGGATGATCAACATAATTTTTTATATTGTGGCTAGCTCAGTTTGATTTATATTAATGCATATTGATACTAATGGCTTTAGACACTGAAAGTGTTTTCATATGAGAGGTTGCAAAGAGCCATTGTGACTTAATCCTGATTTCCTATGAGCCTCCTATGCCTTTTTCCTGGAAAGGAGACACTCTTAGGATCACATGGGACCAGATTCTGACTCTGTTGAATCATAGTGCCATGAATTTGAGTAGCCTTGTGTGTAGGCATCCAGAATAAAACTGCATGGGAAAAATGCAAGTAGAAACCTTGGTCAGTCTCCTTAGTTATGTGGAGAGATAAACTAACCATTGAAAGTCCTTTTAGCCACTTCACAAGATACTTGTGAAGACTTCTTTTTCAACTTCCCTTCTTTGACTTCTATATATTTCTCCTTTCAGGATCAAGCAATTTTTGTGTCTCTGGTCTCACTTTGAAAAGTCTATTCTTCTAACCAGCTGTGTCAGGCTTCAGAGATGCTTTTAGAAACACCTCTCCTGTAGTATAGAAGCTTGACAGTCATTCAATTTATATCTTTTGCTAGTAATTCAGAAAATTCAAGTCTAGAGTCAGAGCCAACATGTTTCTTCATTTTTTTTTTCTAGCATTGCTGCCAATCAATGCTAAAATAGAAACATTCTCCAAGAGGATCAAAATTAGTGCCCAGAGAGGTGTGTTAATTGTGCAGAAAGCTGAAACATGAACCTTTCAACTTGCCTCACCATCCTCCTCCTGTGCCCAGCTGCTAAACCTTTCAATTTCTGGGCGTATTTTGCTCTTCACCTTTCCTTCCCTTCGGACTCATAACAGCGCAGTGTATTTCTCCCAGTAGTTCCTACCTCAAGGCATAAACCCAGTTAATGAATGATCTTGTCTCTGTCCTTTGCTCTACCTCTCAAATAATCTCTTTTTGTCCCACATGGATGCCTTGCCTTCACACAAGACTTTTTTTTTTTTTCTTTCTTTTTTTGGTTCACAACCAGTAATGAGATTTTGAGTTCTGGAGATATCAAAGAGGTGGCTCTTGGGGACAAAGCCATCAATGTGCTGATGCCATGGCTGCGGACAGCAGGTGGTCAGAGCTGCCTTGTAGTCCATCCACATGAGCCACTAGCCACAAGATCTGTAGTCCCTCAAATGTGAAGGAGGGCAGATGTTCTCCATTGCCAATTATCAACAAAGCCTAGACCTCATTTTAGAGTGTCCTGTCCCTCAGCTGGGAAATAGATGTAATTTTTATTCCTCTGTGTTGGTGATGCTTAAAAGGTTTTGTGAACATGAAAAATAAATCCATTTGGGATTTTGAGGTCTGATTGGCAGATTTTTTCACTTCAAATATCCTGGAGCTCTTATTCTCTTTGATGCCTTAAATTGTAACCATATAGGTTCAGTTTTAGCCTCCACATGAAGTAAATAGGATGAAAGTAGGATTAGCAGAGCAGGAAGTCTTTTTAAGTAAGCTAAAGAAAACAGTACTTTCATTTTTTTTTTTTTTTTTTTTTTTTTTTTGTCTGAGAGGAAAGGTTGGTAGAAGTTTTGGAAAATTGTCCTGAAATGCTTCACTCATTTTCTCTATCTGGATGAGAAGGAGCACTATATCACATATTATCAAGATGTCTTGTGATTGTCTTCCCATTATAAAATAATGAAATAAAATAACACTGCAAATGAAACAGAAAATGAAAAATTTGAGGCTGTGCAGGAGAAAGGGCTCTTAATGTTTAATAGCTGCCACTACAGACCCTAATTCAGGCTACCAGTTCTGATGCTTCTGTAAGTAAGATGAGGTGTAAAGCATTGTTTAAAACATATGTGCTGTGAGGCTGGGCTGTGCTTTGTGTTTCATGATTGATAAGGTATTGTCCCTAAATCCTGCAATTCTAGCTGCAGTGACACCAATAATAGAACATGAAGGTATGAAAGAAAATGGCCAATTTGAGTGATAGGAAAAGAAGCCGTGCTTCATTTGGTCTTCAAAAATAAGGCACAGTGAAGATATGATTGCCTTTCTTGAAAGGTTGAATAGGATTTCTACCATATAAACCTCTCCCTGCTTACGTTTTTTGAGTGACTCAATGATTTGAGCACATTGTGCAGTGTATTTGTCGTTTTTGAGAGGTGTGTTAAGGAATGGTTCTGTAAAATTTTAAACGGTGTCATCAGATTCTGATTTGTTTGCAAATTATCTATTGATGTGTAAGGGTGGCAAAACCAGGCAGGGCACTGATCCTGAGAAAGACTGCAGCTCTCAGAAGAAGTTGTCATTTTGTTGTTCTAATGGTCCATTTTTAACAGGCAAGCATCCAGCACCAGGCACTTAGAAGAAATTTATTCTTCTGTGTTGGAAAAATAATATGAGCCTAAGTTACACTTACTGGACCTCTCCTACCCTTTAGCTGCCTGATGTTATTTATACTTCAAAATTATTTTCAACCTTTAGCCTAATGAAAGAAAAAGTATGCCTGTTTCTTTATAGCAAATATGTAAGTAGCAAACAGATTAAAAACACATTCACAGACAAAATATATCTTGACTATACAAGAAAGACAGATTGACAAACACAATTGGCCTCTTGTGTTCATGTCAAGTGGGGTTTAGCTAGTGCCTGTGTGGTTGTAATCTCTGCGAGGTTACTTTATTAACCAGAACACATGCTTTGAAGTGGCAGTCAAAAAGATGAGGGCTTGGGGTTAAAAGACTTTGAGGCATGATAATTCTTAATCAAAATCTCATTTGGAAAAAAATGGCACCTGGATTAAGTACAGCACCTTCCAGGGAGTCTTCCAGGGAGTGTGCAGCAGCCTGTCTTGACAGTGATTTATGTTCTTTTCTGCCTGCCATGCCCAAGTATACTATCTAGGTTGACATGCATATGTACACATATCAGGCAAGGTCTCGGCACCTGCTACAATGCCTGCACTGGATTTATCCTTGTTGATACCTCGGGATATTGGTGGAGAGGAGGACGTGGTCCCTTGACACGTATCAGCAAGACGTGGCATGACACCATTTCAGCACAAGCTGGGCATATACTCAGACTCAGCAGCAGAAGTAATTAAGAGTGGAGTTTGATTGTCATCTGGCCTTGCAGTTGTTCTTGCCAGGTGAGCCTGGCAACCTGTAACCTCACAAGTCAACAAGAAACCACCCAGCTCCCGTATTCTTTGACATTTCAGGGACTATTTCTGTGTAGACACGAAACAAGAACTCTGTGGGAAAAATATTACAATAATAGATGTGACTCCTGAAATCTTGACAAGTGCAGAATAATTTAGATTGTTCTGAAAATCTCGTGCATGCATTTTCCTAAATTAAGTGTGCTGCACTATTTGAAAAATACATACCCTGAGTATTGCTTCCTTAAGCACTATGAAAAGGTCACTATATAATTTACTCAAAAAATATAACCTTCCAATAGGTCTTGAACCATTGTGTAGATTTAACTAGAAATACAGCCTTCTCTTGGTGTTTTCTGAGACACCACTGAAACAAAACCAAAAAGTATTTACAAGTTAAATTTGATAGAACAATCTTTATATAATTGTCAGGTATCACTGCAACTAAATTAAATGGGGTTTATAAGTAGAAATTATTTATGCACTAGTTTGTCTTGTCTTAATCTCCTCTCTCCCCTCTACCCTCAATGCACAGGCAAGTTTTTTCTACCTTGTCCTTTCTCTACATGCCCTTGTAAAAAGTCCCTCTCCACCTTTCTTGTAGGCCACATTTAGGCACAGAAAGGTCACAATAAGATGTCTTTGGAGCCTTCTCCAGGCTCAATAACCCAAATTATCTCAGCCTTTTCTCATAGGAGGGGTGGTCCAGCCCTCTGGTCATCTTTGAGGCCATCCTCTGGATGTCCAACAGGTTGATATCCTTCTAAATGTTGCAGGCCCCAGGAGGGGTCTCACCAGACAGAGAATCACCAGCAGAGGGGCAGCTGGCCATGCTGCCTTGGATGCAGCCCAGGATCTGGTTGGCTTTCTGGGCTGCAAGTGCGCTTTCCTGGGTCACACCAAGCTTCTTCTTAACATCCCATTCTTCTCCTCAGGGCTGCTCTCAATCCATTCTCCACCCAGCCTGTATTTGTGTTTAGGATTGCCCTAACCCATGGGCAGGAACTTGCATTTGGACTGGTTGAACTTCATGAGGTTTGCCTGGGCCCAGCTTTCAAGTCTATCCCTGTGGATAGCATCCTTTCCCTCCAGCCTGTTGGCATCACCACACAGCTTGGTGTTGTCATCAAAACTGCTGAGGGTGTGCTTGATCCCATTGTCCATGTCACTGATAAAGATGTTAAACAGACTGTGGGCAATAATTTTATCTTTTTTAAAAAAGTAATCTAAAGCTATCTACTTGACAAAAGTTTCTGTGCACCTAAATTAATTTTTCTTTGAAATCTCAGGGGCAGAGTTCTCGAGCTTGTAGTTTTCCCTGTCAAACCAGACACAAAGTTAAGCTGCATCCGAGTAATTTCAACAATTCTCCACTAAGAAAGGTGTTTTTTTCTGGATTGCATCTGAACCTCCTGTCACAGAAGAGTTTATTCAGAATTTCCTTCTGATGGTATAACGTGGCTTTGTAATTTTGTTCAATTTTCTGAATTTATATGTGAGTTGCCAGGTTCCAACCCTGCAATGATGCGCCAGAAAGAGGAGATTTTACACAGGTCCTATTCTCTGCCTTGTTCAGAGGAATCATCAAGTTATTATCATTTAATTATGGCATGGAACATTTAACAGAATATGTGTTATAATTATGAATTTGACCAGGAGACATTAAGGAAAAATCTTAGTATTTCATCAAGCGAGCAGATCACACTTCAAAAGATGAGTGAGGTTATTTTCAGGAGTAATTTGTAGAAGTGAAGAGTTCAGCCTTGTTTCATGAAATGCACAAGGCACATTACAAAGCAAATTTGAAGGGTGGTATCCTAAAGTGATGAGGACATCTGGGACAGGTTCAACAGTGAAAGAAACAGTGGCTAAAAATCACAAAGGGGCTGGTCTATGGCTGAAGATGTGTATTAATAGGAAGGCTGTGAAATTTGCGTCTGATTCTTGTTCAGGTTTAAGTATCTCTGTGGCAAAACCTCAAATCACAGGCACACCTCTGTGGTTATTTTTTGCACTATACTCTGCCATATAGTGAATACCCCCAAAAGAGTTTTTTTGTGGGGGAAAAGCAGAGGTGATGTCAGAATTCAGGACAGCCAGAGGGATGTTCTGAATTCCAACAAGGTGTGAATACATCTGTGCTTACAGTGTTGAAGGCCCAGATTATTTCAACACAGTGGAGGGGCCTGACTCCATTAGAACATCCTGTGGATCTTAGAAAGAAGTAAACTGCAACAGCTTATAAGTGAAATTTTTTTTTTTTATCAGTAGAACTGTATTTTTTGGCAAAACATATATGTTGCAAAGAATATATGCAAGTAAATAAGCCAATTTACTGAGGATTTTAGTGAAATTTTTATGCCAAACAATCTGAAGCTTCTCTTCTTCAAAAAGAATTGTAGATGAGGTGCTACAGAGATGACAGAATATTTTTCAGAGGAGATATTTTGTTTTTGCATTATCCTCTGATTAAGCAATATGAAATGTGTCCATTTCCCTCTGATTACTTAGAGCCCCTTAAAGAAACACAGAGTGTGTGTGAGCGTGTGTCTGGGACTGATGGTGAAACAGACATTTCTCACTGTTTCATCTCCCTGAGCTTCTGCTGTGAAGAGGTGGGGGGACAGAGCACATTCAAAATGCATTTAGCAAATACAAACAAATGCACTTGAAGACACGGTCAGCTGTGCATGACATTGTCTCTCTGATGGTGCTCTGGCTAGAGAAGAGGGTTGTTGTCTGCAGTGGAAAAGACAATGATGAGAAATGTGAGTTTGCACTCTAGGGAAAAAGAAAACCCAAACCAAACAGATGAGGTAATGTTTTGCAAGAGTTTGAAAAGCAAAGGGACATGGGACAAAAAAAAAGCTTTAGTAGCATAACATATCTGACGTTGTTGTCTTTCTCTGTATTCACTCTCACCACACAACAGACCATTTCCTAATTTTTCCATATGTGCTTCCTTTGTATTTTTCACCAATTGTCCTATTTTTCTTTATTAGTTGTATACTTTTAGACTTTTTCCTCTCCTGAAAAATTCTGCTTGATTGCACTCTGTATCCTTCCTCCCTTTTGCTTAGCTTATTTAATCATTACTATTTCCAAACCTATTCCTTTTTTTTTTTTTTTTCTGAAGCAACAACATTTCTCAAGCTGCCATTTCTCATTGAACTTTAGCAGCATCCTTGCAACTGCTATATCCCCGTGGGTCTGTTGTTCTCTTGCAGTAATAAAAGCCTTTTTTTCCCCCCCTTTCCTTGGAACACTGAGATGACTGATTTCAGCAGTGAAACATTTCAAAGCAAGTTTCTAAGTCAGCTTATGTAGAAGTGGGATTCTCCTGCCAATGCTATGAGCAGCTGTCTTTTTGAATGGATTATTTTCATATGGTGCATGCAAGTGTGGGTGCAGGAGGAGCTTTTTTACTCTGGGCAGATCATGTGTGTCATGAGCTAGTCCATACCAGCAACCTAATAGTGCCAATGGAAATCTTTGTTCACCTGGTGCTGAACCACTCACCCATCTAGGATAAAACTCCAGCCTAGTTAGGCTGTTGATTTGATGAGCCCTTCTGTGATTGCCAGAGAAAAGGTGGAAGGATCTCAGAGAGGTTTGATGTGTGGTTTTCCAGTGAAAACCAATTTATATGGAACCTATCTTCTTTTGTATTTGCCCATATATTTCTGGTTTAAGATGGTTTCCAAACTGCAGAGCCATTTTTTGCCAAAAAACTATAATCTCGTTCTTTCCTTCTTTCTTTTCTTTGCTTTTATTTCTTTTACTCTGCTTAAAAATATAGGAGGAAGGGGAGAAAGGGGTCAAGAACAGAAGAGTCTAAAAGCTTTTGAGTGAAAGCAAATATTAAATATCCACTTACTTAAAAGAATCACAAAGATCATCCTTTGCCTCACTGTAAAGTTAGGGCTTTATATGAGTTTTCTTGTGATTTAGTCACCTGTCACAGAGGAGCCAGATTTGCCTAGAGCTTTTGTTTGGGGGAGGTGTTTTTTACTTAGTATATAAAAAACCCAACCCTCAAGGTTTCTAATTATGTCAGAAGGAAAGGCATTGGGCACCATTTCTTGTTGATGTCACAGGTGGAATGACATGTCTCAAACCTGGGATAGTTCAGCTAATTTTAGACTATTGTGTCACTGGGTCACTGCACTGGTCTACCCTGAAACAAAAACATGGTGTGGTCTTTGCAAAGCAAGACGTAGTAACTGGCTCTGAGAAAGGTGTTTTCTTCTTTGTAGCAAAGAATGTGTTACACCTGTCAAATTTCAGCACAGGGACTGTACTTGGTTGAGGTATTTCTTGAGTTTCAGCTGTGGAATTGTTCATGAGAAGACATTGCTTGTAAGAGGAAAAGATGCATGAACACAACCCTGTGTGCCACTATAAAATCACCATCTTTTTGCTTCTTAGACTGAAATAAGTCTATTTTGTAGGCTTTTGTGATAGGAATTTCTTTGGAGACCAGGATGTTTAACCATACATAAAATTACTAGCTGCATACCTTTGCAAACAGCTCATATTATTCCTCAAGAGCTTATTGGTTTACAGTAGCTCTTGAAACACTCTCCTCCTATGGTCCAGCTACCAGGGAGTTTGGCTATCTCATTTTAAAAATGTTTCCTTTCTGAATGTTGCATTCAGTGCTTCTAAAAGAACCTTATTTTTGTCACAGAAGTTGCAGGTTTTCATGGACTAAACCAGCAGTGACAGTGCTGTGGATTTGTGTAGCCCTTTCCTAACACAAAACTTCTGATGCCAAAAAGGGCATGATCATTTTATCATATGCAGGGTTTTATCTTCATAGCCTGTCCTTGTCAGAGGATAAATGATCTCAGAATGATCATCTTGTGCTTGAAAGGTCACAGCTCCCAATAATTTATGAGGTCATGATCCTTAGCATTGTCTCATTCATCAATCTCAATGAAATTATGGGAAGTTTTCTGGCCAAAGTGGGTTGTGCCATCTCCTCCTCTTCCTGCATGTCTTGGCTGGAATCAAATTGCTGAATAGCTCCAGAACTTCTGGACCAAGCTGCATGGTCCCTTTGGATCTCGGGGTCAGGGTGCTAATTGCTGGAATTAACTCTGCTAAAGGTACCTGGGAAGGGATTGTCCCTAATGAGCAGAAATTGTTCCCATGAAGGCGAGAAGAGAGAGCAAGTTTATCTGCCAATACTTACACTTCCAAAAACAAAAGCCCTTAGTCAGAAGTTGATTTTTTGGCTCTTTGTGTGAGCACGTGCTTAAGGCATCTGTGTGTGGAGGGATTTGCCAGCAGGCCTTCAGCCACAGTACGTTCTGTCAGGAAGGGCTCTGGGAGGTACAAAATTTTGGTATTCTCAAAACAATTAATCAGAATAGGAAGAGGTTTTTATTAGTTCTGTGACGCATTTATTGGGATTGGAGAGCTGAGGAGAGGCTGGCAAACACTAGGCAGACATCTCTAAGAAATGTGGTAAAATGGTAAAAAGTGTTTTTGCAATCAATACAAGTTGTTTTAAAAATTTCATCCTTCAGTTCCCTCCTTATTTCTAGCTACTAAATCCCATGAAAAAGACATATCATTATCCTCTGCTCCACCAGTTCAGACATTCAGAGCCCTTGATAAATTAACAGACTGGTTATTGAGAAAAATAAAATTACAGTTCTGGATTGGATTTATGATTCTTATGCAAATGTAACTGCCACATTCTGGGCAGAAAACACATTTACACATTTAAAAGCCTGAAAATAGCAATAATCCTGTTCAGGAGCTACTCCAGTTAGTACTTTCCTATATAGATTTGAGTATTCATTAATAACTTCTGGATTGTTATTAGAATTGTTTTATGGTAACATGTAATTTGCTTGAACTGACTACGTTTTTCTCAAAATGGTTTTAATTACAGAAATAAATGACAAAGCTTAGTGGAGATGCTTATACAACAGTGCAGTCATTTTCTGTGTGCCAACTGGAAACTCATTTTTAACAGATGGAATTTACCAGTCTGCAAAGAAGGAACACAAGGCCTTAAAACTTTACTTTATCTGTCTGAAAAAAATATTAATATGGTGTCATACACGCTGTTTCTTCTTGGCTTGTGCAGAATTAATCAATTATCTGTTACAGCTGTAGAAAAAACCCAAAGAGTTGTTCATTTTACTGAGGATGCATTTTGCTGTTAGGATCAATTTTATATGTCAACAAGATGTACCATTGTGGGTTAGAAAAACAGTATGATTCCAAATATTTTTTTTATCTGTGGGGACTGAGACATTTATCATTCTTCCTTCTGGTGGCATGGACAGTGCTGTTGCAGATTATTTTGGCATCTTTTTTTTTGCTAGCATTCTGCCTGACTGTTCTTGTAGCTCTTGTTTTCTTTATAAATCAATAGATATAACCTTCTCCCACATTCTGATTCTGGAATCAAGGCTGGAGGTAGCTAGAAGATGAAGCCAGGACTTCAGATGCAACCTACCAGGAATGGAAAACCAGCATTTTGCTTCTAGTTGATGAGCTGGTTGATTGCAAGTCTTGTCTCTTCTTTTGAGACTCACTAATGAACAGCAATAAAAATGTAGCTCAGGAGTAGCTCAGAAAGCAGAGGTGCCCTGATTAGATATGACAGAAAGAAAGCAGGCATCACCAGGATGGTGAAAATGAGGGTGTGGTGCTGGATGACCTTGTGGACTGGGGTAGGAGTAGAGAGATGAATTCATCAGGATCATGTGCAAAATCACACCCTTCAGAATAACAAAGTATTGAGCTATAAGTTAATTGTTCATCAGTTAGAAATGAAAGAGGAGCAAAAAGCATGGGGAGTTCTAAATAACAACAGGATGAGTAAGCTGTGGTGGTGTGGCCATGGAAAAGGCAAATGTACTGCTGGCCCCTCTCAAGGGAGGGAGAACTGCCAAACATCCTGTCCTACAAGATTAAAAAAAATCTATTTCTGCACCAGCCAGCCACCCCAGCTTTATGTGGCACTTTTAGCACACCACTACCCTGCATCTAATGGAATTGTGTGTCTTTATCCCTTTGTATTTCAAAACTACACAATATTAAGAATTTCTGAGACTTTACATCCTGCTTGTCTGATATGATCTTGTTCACATTTCCATCTTCTACAAGAATGTGGTTTGTGCTGCATCCACCTCTGGGGTCCCCAGCACAGGAAGGACATGGACCTGTTGGGGTGAGTCCACAGGAGGGACACCAAGTTGATCAGAGGGATGGAGCAACTCTCCTATGAGGAAAGGCTGAGAGAGCTGGGATGGTTTGGCCTGCAAAGGAGAAGGATTCAGGGTGACCTAATTGCAGCTTTCCTGTTCCAGGAGGGAGACTACAAGAAAGCTAAAGAGGGACTTTTTACAAGGGCATGTAGTGACAGGACAAGGGGAATGACTTCAAACTGGACAAAGGAAGGTTTAGATCAGACATTTAGAATAGATTCTTCCCTCTGGAGGTGATGAGGAACTGGAACAGGTTTTTCAGAGAAGCTGTGGATTCTCCATCCCTGGAAGCATTCAAGGCCAGGTTGGATGGGGCTCTGAGCAGCCAGCTCTAGTGAAAGGTATCCCTGCCCATGGCAGAGGTTGGAACAAGATGATCTTTAAGGTCCCTTCTGTCACAGACATGTTTTATGAAAAATACTTTCCTTAGGATTTTTTCTCCTGAGAAGCTGAGAGGCCTCAGGAACAAAATGTAAACAAGGATTACCTGCTGCTGTGGAATGCAACAGGTGGATCTGGGATTGGTCTCAGGGTGTTGTTTCTAATTAATGGCCAATCACAGTCCAGCTGTCTGGACTGTCTCAGTCAGTCACAAGCTTTTGTTATCATTCCATTCTTCTCCTTTGCTTGCAAGCCTTCTGATGAAATTCTTTTCTTCTATTCTTTTAGTATAGTTTTAATATAATATATATCATAAAATAATAAATCAAGCCTTCTGAAACATGGAGTTAAGATTCTCGTCTCTTCCCTCCTGGGACCCCTGCGAACACCGTCACACCCTTCCAACCCAAACCATTCCATGATTCCATGAAAACAATGCCTAGAAATAAAAAAAAATTAAGGAGTGAGGGGAGAGGATTATTTATGTCAAAGTATTGAGGTGCCCTGAGAGGAAACGGGCCCACAGACAAAATTAAGTTGGGATTAATAAGAGGGTTGTGTTCCAGTAGCTTGGTGTCAAACAGTGAAAAGTGAACTGGTGTGGTCAGTTGGTAAAAAGGTCCTGTGCTAGTTGAGACTAGAGGACTTTTGCTCTGCCTTCCTAGGAAGAGGAGTCTTGGGGAAGGGTCTGCTCCAGTTGCTCCTGCTCAGAGAAAATGATCCTACTGAGAGAGAGACCTAAACAAGAATTATTGCCGGCCAGGGGCTCTGTACAAATCACAAACAGGACAGGACTGCTGTGGAACGTGCCTTGAGCTGTTTTATTTTTCAGCATCAGTCTCAGTACATGGTTATGACAATGGGAAGATGCCAGCAGCTCATATCCCAGGCAGCAGACAAGAACTTCATGTCACAACTTACTTTATAACTTTTTTGACCAATCACACAAAGCAAAAGCACATTGACAGCGGTTCCATCCAACCACTATAAGCACACGTACCTTTGGTTAAAACAATGCCTGTTTATTTCACATACAATACCTGCTTGTAAGCCTTCAAACAATGCACAGAGCTCCATTATTAAGCTTAGAACTTCCTAATATCTTGCTAGATAAACTTTCCTGCAGCTTAGGAAGTTATCCTCGACAAGTGTTAATACACGGACCATTGTTCTGTTCGTTCTTGCTTTTCTACTTTTTACACAATTTTTCTGCAGACCTATCTCATGGCTACTGCTTAGCTCCTAACCACAGTTCTGCTGTCTCTGAGGCCTGCCTTTTGCAGCTTTCCCAAAACCCTCTGATTTTGTGGATTCCCACAAGAATGACCCATGATGGCATACGGCAAAAATATATAAAGATTTTACAAATAAGTAAAAGTTAGGCCAGTAACCTGTACTCCAGAGACTTTTTTCCTAGTGGAATTTTGACTTTGAAGGGATGTTAAGCCTTTTCTATGGACCTGTTAGACCTCAAGCTCCTTAGGGCTGACATTGTGTTTATACTTTGCACTAATAAAACATTTAGAAATAATTTCATAAATTAAATTAATTGGATCATAAGCCATGGACTCCACAGCAAAATAAGTTGAACGGGAAAATGTTATCAATTAGAAAGGCACTGACTTTTGATTTTTTGTTATAAATACACATGCATTTGCATCTGTATCATGTTTCAGGTTTTTTTTTCCTAAGCCTACTTCCATCCTTCCATGTCTTATTTATTTGATGATTTGTGCATTTGCTACAGTGATATTTTGTTAAATATTGAGAAGTTTCGGATTTAAATTGACTGTGATTTGAGCTGTAAATATTTCTTATGGACCTAAAAGCTTAAATTTAACATTAGGCTGATTTTATTTATCTCTATTGTTTTAATGTTGTAGCGAGACCTAGCAAGGAGAGACTTAGTTCATTAACAATGAATGAGGAAGCAGCAGAGCTATTCTGTCAAGGAAATGAAAGTGCATATAAAATACATTCAGGACTTTTTAATTAAGGGTTTTACTCTGCATTGTCCTACTTTTTATTCTTTAGTCTTCTTTAAAGCACAGAAAACATTTTTGATCGACAAAGAATAATTATCCTGGTTGCTTTCAATTAAATAAGTATGCACTTCTAAAATGCCAAATAAAATCCACTGATACTATTTAAAAAAAAATAGAGGGGGGTGGTCTGAGCAGGTAAGACTCTGTTTCTGTAATCTGTGAATATATTAATATTGTGACAGACAGGATGTTCCTGGTTCTTTATTGTTAGAGTTAAGGTGACAGTGGAATAAAGAAGGGCACTTTTATGGCAACTGGGGAGCACCAGACTTTGCTGCCCAAAGATGCTGCTGGTCCAGCAGAGCAGTGCTGGGACTGCTCCACAAAGCTTCAGTGGAGAAGCCTAAACCTGCTGGGGAGCCCTGAGGGAGGATAACACAGTCCTTCCCTTTCTTTGAACAAAAAAATCCCTTCCAGTGGCCACGGAGCTCTCCCTGGCTCAGGCAGAGGTCCCACCTCCAGCAGCCAGAGCTGACTGACCTCCAGGGCTTAGCTGGGCAAAGCAGCTGTGAATTTTACTGCAAAGAAAAGAAGGAAAACCAGATTTGCATTAGGCTTGTTTTGATTCCGCTACTTAAAACTAATCTCCGGTAGCTTTTTTATTTTCTTGAAAGCTGCTTTGTACTGACTAGCCCTTGGTATTTGTCAGATTCTTTGTTTTCTCTGCATATTCCCTGCTGGCCTGCTCAGAAGCTCGTTAAATTATGAGGATTATTCAGAGCTGAACTGGATAATAAAATGGTCTATTGATTAGTACAGTTCTAATTAGTTGTCTCTTAGCATGAAAGAGAAATAGGATTTGATAGTAAACAAAGCAGAAAACAAATAGGGTGTTTCCAACATGTAGGATGTACATGCTTGTGTGTGGCCTTGTACATGAGTATTGTAATTTCCAGTTTATCATCACGAGCCTATTTCACTGCTTACAGAGCTGTGACCTGCACAAGCAAACTCTCTGACAGATAATCAGACAAAAAATACAACTCAATTATTTTTTCTTCCGGTATGCACTGGAAGAATGACATCATGATAAGCAATATGCTTTTGATTTTTCACGTCTTGTCATAGTAAAATAAAAGTTACGGCTAATTTGTGTTTTAACTAGGTTTGTAGTGATAGGAATGAATATAAATAGTGTGTCAGAGTTTTAGTTTGAGTGGCAAACACCAGTAATTAGTGGAACCTTTCTAATTGCATCCCATGCCTCTGTATAAAAATTACCTGTGGTGTTCCTTAAAAATGATGTGGATTGGTGTATTCCACCTTCAGAACAGTTTCTCTAACAGTGCATGTTTTTAAGGGGTGTGTGCAGACCTACAAGCCTTGTGTAGGAGTAGAGCAGAGCTGACATCCTCTGCCCCTTCCTTCAGTCACACTGGCTGGTGAGGTAAGAGTGGCGCTGCTTGCTAAAGGGCTTCTCACTGAGCTTCCAAAAGAGGGAGAAAAGCAGAGGACAGACCATGGGATGTTTTGAAAAATAAGGATTGAAATCCTGGCAGAATGGCTGTTGATTTCTGTAGGAACAGGGTTTTTCACCAGCCTTTTAATGCCTTCTTCATGATCCACAAAGCTCTTGTGAATTTCTATGGGCTCTGCGTGCTTGCCTTGTTTGGGTGGGGGCAGAGCGTATATTTTCTTTTTCTAATATCTTTCTTTAAATGCAATTCACTTCAGACAAAAACCAATTACCCACACCTCTCCCCAACTCTCTGTAGTTCTTGCCCACTGCAAAATGTCTGAGCAAAAAGCATAATTTGGTAAAGTGTGAAAATCATTTAATTCTCATGAAGTCTTCAAATTCCAGTTTTGTTAAGGATGGTTTTATTTTGTTTTGTTAGACCTGTTCAGGTATCAAGGGCTCAGTTTCCTGTTGCTGTGCCCTTTTAGAGGATATGAGTTTCTCATTCAGAAATTAAGTACTTCCCACTGCTTTTAGCTCTGTCTGCGGGTTGAGCTGACTGTGGTGTAGTTTGCATGGCTCTTCTAGTTTTCCTACCTGGTAAAAACTCTTCCCTTTTAAACCTGGCTGCTGGGAGAGAGGCAGGCAAGCAGCCCTCTGCTTTTTAAAGGCAAGTAGTCTTGTCAGCCCATCAGTGCCCTCATTTCCCATCACCTGGAGGTTGATGTCATAGCAAGATATTCTCTCCAAAAGGTGAATTTCTTCATTACTTTCACAGTCTTCCTCTAGGCCTGTAATTAGAGCCCCCCTGATAACCAGCACACAGCTGCACCCATTAATTAGCTCTTCATTTGAAGATTTCTCTCTTGGAGCTCCCATCCTTGTCAGCTTACAGCAGGTTCAGCTGCCTCCAGCTATTCTTTGAATCCGTTATCCATGTCAGGCATCCTTCCCACAAAAAACCCAGCCATAGGATCAAGGAAACCCTGAGCACCACTGTGGCCAGGGGAGAGCCACCATCCTCTCACACAAGGCAGAAGAGCCAACCTCACACCAAGTGTGCTTTTGTGAGTGTCTGCATAGTTATCCCACAGCTGCCTCAGTTTGCTGTGGAGCACTCAAAAGAGACACGGCCCAGGCTGTGCTGTTTACCTGATGGAATGATCAAAACATCTCCTGAATAAAGCAGACACCCAGTCTCTGTGGGCTTCTCCACGTTAGGGGATAATGGAAGCATTTACTAGCAGCCAAAGAAATTATTTATTAGGATATGAAACCTTTAATTTAGAAGGAAGGCTTCACGTTGTCTCTTTTTTTTTTTTCCCTTTACACTCCCACTCTACAAAATGTAGCAAAGGCAAAATTTAATGCATTTGCACATCTATTTCTGAGCTAGGTGGGTGTCTCTCCAAAGGTATGATTTTTGAAGTAGAACAAACAATATATTCGTAGCAATCTTCTTTGACCCAATGAGGTTTTAGAAACCCAGCGATCCCAGTCAATCAAACCCAGTATATTACATTCTCCACTCTGTTGGGTTTAGATTTAAACTCTTTTATAGAGGTTGAAATTGCAAGAAGGATTCCCCAGCTGCCAAAAATGGTTCTGAGGGAGCAGGACAAAATCACACCTGGAGAAAATACACTGGAAACTGAGACTTCATCTTTCTTTCTATCTGCTCTCCTAACTACAGGTACAGCAAGTTTGTCTGGCAGTCTGGATTTCATAGTCTGTATACATTTTGGTGGAGGCAGGTGCCCCTGTTATCTGTACAGGAGGTTGACACAAGGGATAAAACCTTTCCTGACCCTGCCAAAGGTGATGAGAGAATCCAAAAATTTGTGAAATACACTATCATATTGAAACATCAAATGTTGACAGAAGTACGAAATGGTATAAATAACTTTATTGTTTACAGCATATCCTCAACTACAGTGGCTCCCAGCTCATTTATTTGTACACACATTTATTTGTGCTTTATGTACCCAGGAGAAAAGAACACAAAGACTTTCATTTTTTAATTCTTTTCCTTGTTCTTATTTGGGGGAAGAAAACGTGATCTCTGACATGCTCTCTCACAACAAAGAGCAAAAGGCAGATGTGGGCCTCTCTCTTCAGATACCACTTCCTCCCCAGCTTCTGTTTTCATGTTTACAGCTTCATGTGCTTCTCCTGCAAAGCACACATTGTTGGGGTGCTGCTGCAGGTACTGGAGTTCATTCTCCTCTCTCCTCTGCATCCTGTTGCTGTTTGCAGGAAGAGAAAAACCTTTAGGTAATTTAAAAGTTTTCTCTTAGCTGTGGCAAGCTTGACCTTGTCTCTTAGGCTGACACTGCTGAGCCTCTGGAGATATTTCAGGTTCCCTAATAAACCCCTGTGCCTGAACTGACACTCACTGAAATAAGAACCTGTACTATCACTAAAATAGCAAATCAAAGAGATTTGTTGACAAAGAGATTGTCAACAACCCATTGTTGCTCTGTGGTTCCTTTGTCCCCCTACAAAAAAAAAAAAAAAAAAAAGAGTAGGGGCTTCCCATGTGAATCACCTGTGGGGATTTAGGGCTAGTTTATTTAGGACTTTGTGACCTGTACAGGGGGCACTTGCTGCAGAAAGCAAGGCAGATGATGTATTTACAAGTGTTTTAGAGAGTGGACACTCATGTAAGGCAGCCTCAATAGTTCCTAGACTTCCTAGACTGAAAGGGGGGTAAAACCCCTTTTCCCAGCCAGAAGACCACACCAAGGGTGAATACATCCTGCCTGTGACAGCTAGCATCCTTTGTGTAGCTACAGGGGAAAATGGAACCTTGTGAATAATTAGACACTGTAATTCTGGATTATTTTTAATTAGAAAATAATGGGCAACATACCTGAAAAATTCAGGTTTTTTTTTTTTTTTTTTTCCCACAGAAGGGTATCATACATTGTTTCTTTGTGCCTGCTTTTGTGGCAGTCTAGGAGAAAAAATTTATCCTCTTTGTTCTACAGGCATTCGGCTTTAAACATGCTGCAACAAATGTTTGATTTTGCCATTTCAAGAATAGAAGTTGGCAGCTGTTCACTCTTAATCATCCTGGGAAAAGATTTTGATACAAAGACATGACTTCTTTCCCCTTCCTACATCTGTATCTGTGTATCTTCCCATGCAATTAGCCCCCTCTCTCCTAGAAAAGGCAATGAGTACTTATGACTAAACCAGATAGGTATGAGCAATCAAGTAGTGCTAATATTTGCATGGGTAAGGAACATCACTTATGAAGACAATTGAGACAAAATAAAGGTGCTCTATATAATTAGGATAATAGCTGCATGTCATCATTTTCCCTGTGTATTATTATGACACTGTTGATTAACCAGGTGTAGAAGGAATTGGAAAGGCCAGAAAAAAAATCTTAGGGAATCACAGTAGGAGGTAAGATGAAGTGAGAATGAAAATATATGTGTGCCCAGAAAAAATGCGTAAATCAAATCTGTTTCTTGACAGTACAGGACTGGGGACTAAAGTCTGATGGCAGCTGTTAGTTCCAAACAGGCAGGATTGATCTAAATTATGGTTTCTTGAGAGAGCAATTTTTTTCCCACTGACAGTTTTTCTGCTTCCATTTGCTTAAAGAAGGAGGAGGATCCTGACCTTTTAAGCAGTGGAGGGCAGTTCTCTTGAAGATTTTCATCACTACTGAGCTTGTTTTCCTGTGCTCCATGGGAATGGAGGTGTCTGTGAGCCAGCCTGATGGGTGCAGCCTGGCTGACAGCATGATGGGAGAGTTCAGAGCTCTGGGAAGGAGATTACAGACTTCCTGCCAGAAGGGGGTAATTTTGTCACAGGTGCAAGTACACTAAGTGTCACAGAGATGGCACAGAGTGTTGACACTGATGCTCATTTCCCAGAGTTCAGTAGCTTAGCAGGGTGGAGCATTGCAGGAGTCCCCAGGGGCAAAGTGAAGATGTCACGTTGATGGAATCCCAAATACTCTCCCAGTTGTGCCATGAAAACAGTTAAGGCTTCCTCCTCAGCACCAGCTCTCTCTGGATGGGAATGAGATTGTGCACAAGTAACTACAAAATTAAATCTCACTCAGCAAACCCACATACACCTCAAAGTTGTTGAATATGTTTCCCAAGGATAATACTGAGGGGTGTGCAGGGGACAGGGCATCAGTGGAGGCCCACCTTGGCCATAGGAGTGATGTGATTCTCAAGCTGAAGTGGCAAATTAATCCCTAAGGATGCACAGACATTTATATTTAAAACTCACATAACTTTCACATTCATTAAGCCCATTTGAAGTGGTGGATAGTATATAAAATATCTCATTCTCATCTCAAGCAGCCTAATTTGTGCTTGCCCTTAGGCTGAAGTGTAAGAACTAAAGGCTTCCACCTGTGTCTGAATTGCACATGCAAATTTTTTTGATAAAATGGTATCTAAAAAAGACAATATAAAATAATTGGGGCCTTTTTTGCTCTTGAGTAGATCTTTTTCCTAGATAAATTACAATAATTTAAAAAAACTGCCTATTCAGTGCACTGGCAGGGATTTTAGTGATGATATGTCTGTACAGTTCCTGTTTAGTTAATGAAATCTGTAGCATATTTAAATCTAAATCAAATCACAAGTTTGGCTTCTCCTGTTCTCAGTTGTGTATGGTGGGTTTAACATAATTTTTTTGTCTACGTTTTTCAAGCATAATGCTGTTTCTGCATTTTAGTAACTATAGAGATTTGTCTTTGTGATATTTACTACAGTGTCCCTTGATGTGAAATATATGCTATCCAAGTCATTTCCTATCCCTCACTGCCTTGACAAGCAAATTTTCAAGTGATATTTTATATATATTTGGCAAAATTTATATTCAGCAAAACTCTCATCTACAGCTCGAGAGTGTGTAGTCAAGCAAATTCAGGTTCATTGCTTTTTTTGCATTTAGTTTTATTTTTTGTATATTTGGACTTGATTCAACAAAGCACTCAGGAGTTTACTTAAATGCAAAGTTGCAAGTACTTGAGTGTAAAGTCAGATCATTTCCAACTGCTTTGCCACACTAAACCCATAATTGCCTTCACATCCTCTGGGTAAAATTTATTCCAGCCACGCTGTCTATTGTATTTCCACAACACACCATAGCCCATCACACATGATACACAGACAGCTGCAAAAAAAAACCCCTGAACTTGGTTAGTTGGAGGGTTGTTCTCCAAACAAGAGAAGGAATTCTCTTGCAAGCTGGTTTTTTTTGCTGGACAGCCAGAATCTGTAGGATATGGCTTTCTGACCTAGCACAGCTCACAGCAAGCTGTGCTCTGCAGCATTTCCCCCTGGCACTTCAAGGCAAGGCTTCTCAAACAGCATTTCATCCTCACAGACATCTGCTCAGCGTTTGAGAGGAGTTGGGGTCTGCCATCCATCTTTATACCATTCCTTTTATTGCTGCTTTAGTTAGTGCTCTGAATAACAGGACATATGATGGTCCATTACTGTTAATGGTGTTATTGTAGAATCACACTTCTGAAAAATACTGCCTCAAGCAAAATATTGGAGATAATTTAGTACTGTCTTCCAGGAAGGGACATGCTGGGGTTAATGAAAGTTTGACTTAGTGAACGTGAAAGGACCACATTGTCTGATCCGCTTGAAATGGTATTTATTATTCTTATTTAGATAATTTTCTTAATTAAAATAGAAGTGTTTTTCTTATTTGTTTTGCCCCTCAAATGAACTCCTTTAGTTGAGGACACAGCCTGACAGGAGTTGCTGTCAGGCAACCCAGGGAAAAGGATGCTGATGCCAGAAGGGCAGGGAAAGCACAGCTGCCAACCAAGGACCATGGACCCTTCCTGTCCTCTGTCCTGGTCCCTGAGAAGGGATGGGCAAACAAGGCTTGAAGGTTTGACCATTGCCACAAAACACTGGACAAGGAAACACGTAATTCTGGCCTGATGGTGTCCTCTGCCATCTTCCAAAAGGGGAAAGGTGCTGAGCCAAGGTTGGGGATTTCTAGGGTGCTCTAAGAGGGTCAGGAATTGCTCTGAATGAAAAAGCTGAGAGATTTGTCACTGTTGGAGCTATCAAAATATAATGTTCAGCTCCAGCTTTTAATTTTGCTGGCCCACGCTTAAAAGACAGTGTGTGGAGCAAGAGAACACAGTGCTTTCTGCTCCATCCACCAGCACACTGCCTTAAAGTTTGCCAGCTTCAGGGCCAGGAGTCAGGTTCCAGCATCAGGCGAGTGCAAGAGCCTCAGGGCAATGACTTTCCTCTAATTAGCACCACGTGGCACAGACAGACATTTAACAAATAGGAATGCCACTTCCAACAAGCAGTGCAGTGTTTCTTTCAGCATCAACTGTTTTGGCTGTGGCTGAGTTGCAGCCAAATGAATGAACATGGAGAGCCCTTGTGTTCAGCAAGCAGCCCTGCTGCTGTCCGTGGGCTGTGATTTTTCAATTCACCAGGAAAAGGACACGGTAGACACCTTTTACACACACTTACAATTTAATAACTGAATATTAAAAATCTAGGCACGTTATGCAAATTTACTGAGCCACACAACCTCTGGTCCGGCCTGGCTCTGTTTAGAGGAGGGAGATGTTTTTCATGCAGAGTAGACCTTTCCTATCCATTTCAATTTATTTTTCATGAAGAATGAAAAAGACACTGCCCATCAGCTTTGCTTTACTGCCACGTGCTTTGGCCATTAGCTGTAACACGTAGAGGTGTCATTTATGAAACGGTGTTGCAAGTTCAGTGTGCCTTTTGGAAAAGGCAACACGCTGCCACTGAAATGGGTGGGTTGAGGGTATGTCAGGGCAAGTTGTTTATCATCTCCGAGCTCCTGTCAGGGGAAAAGCAAAGTTGTTATCACCTGACTTTTTTGTATCTCGCTTGTGTTTTTCCTCAGCATAGACATTCATTATTCAAAGTAGATTTGAGGGCTTCTGGAAAAGCCAAAAGGTGGGCGCTTGCCGTGTTACAACTGCTGGGATTCATGAAAACTGTTAAGAGGAGAAAAAAAAAAAAAAAAAAAAAAAGGGAAAAACTCACCCCGGGCCAAATAAAAAGCAAATGGTGCTGCTGTAAAAAGAATCTGTTGGCTAGATGCTGCGGCTGGATTTTGGGGGACTGGTGACCAGCTTGACAAACCTGTTTTCAGCAGTCGCTTGGCCGAGGTGGCTCCAGCCCCTGTGCAGCGCTGGGCGACTGCTCTGTGTGCGGCCAAGGAGAGGCAGATGTGCTTGGCGGGTTTCCACGCGGCATTCCGGCCCTGCCGGGCCGTGCCGTGCCGTGCCCGCTCGCTCCCAAGCGGGAAGCACCGCGGTGGGGCGAGGGGCGGGACGAAGGCGCGCGATCGCATTCCGCGGCGACTGTGGAATTCTGCCGGATTATATCTGGGTTGTGGTGGGGTTTTTTTTGTTTGTTTGTTTGTTTGGTGATTTTTTTTTTAAAGCGGTAACGCCGCCGAGGCGCCGGGGTCGGTGTCGCACCGCTGCCCGCGGGTGTGGCAGGCGACGCGCCGCTCCTCCCTCCGCCGCATCCCGGCGCATCCATACCGGCGCTCCGCCGCCTCCCGCTCCGCGCCGTTCCGCAGCGCCGTGCGGCGTCCCCGGTGTCCCCGCGGCGGCGGCGGGCGCGGCCAGGGGCGGGCGGAGCGCCGGGCACTGATAGGCCGGGCGGATGCGCAGGCAATTTATCATCCCCGGCTCCCGCGGAGGCAGGCAGCGCGCCTGTCACCAGTATTGATTTCAGAGGATGGACTAAATTTCCTAGGATTTCCATTAAGAATTAAGCGGGGAGGAGGAGGGGAGGGGGGGAGAGAGAGAGAAAGGAAGGGAAGGAAGGGGAAAAAAAAAAAAAAGCCGTAAGCACGCAGGGTAGCCAGGCAGACATGGATATGAGATGGCACTGTGAAAACTCGCAGGTAGCTTCTTCTCTCACAGCCGATGCAGCGCACAGGCGAAGCACTGCCGCATGCAGGGTTTAAGATACCTTTAGGCTGACAGCAAGGAGGAGAAAGAAAAAAAAACAAAACAAAACAAAAAAAAAGGCATTTGCACCGATTTACTGAAAATTACTTTTTTTTTTTTAACTAAAAAAAAAATTAGATTATGTCTCCTTGGAGATTTCATGTCATTAATATTAAGATCAAATTTCTGCACGATATCGGTTTTAAATCTAGAAAAGCTTCTAAATTGTATTTTTTTTTCTTTTCTGCTCCAAGAAAATAACGCTTTGGTACCCAGAGCATGGATGCTGCTGTTTTTAAATTTTTCTCGTCTGCTTTTTCTTAAACAATAGGCTTTTTTTTCTTTTTTTTGAGCATGTTTGCTACAAATGAGTCTAAAAGGAAAGGAAAATCGAGAAGAATCAAATAAAAGCATGAATAAAACCTGCTTCAAATAGTTGCCAGGCTGCTTTCTTTTTAACAATCTAGCAATTATTTTGGCTTAAATTATGCTTAAACCCTGACCATGCATGCTTTTCATCTTGGCTTAGAATATGTGTGTACGTGTGTGTGTACGTACGTGTGTACTTGTTTTGATTTGATTTTTTTGCAGTGAGCATTTGCACAACGGGAATTCCTGTGAGTTATATGCATGCTTTGATAAGAAAAATTGCATATCAATGAATGACTGTATCTGATGGACTAAAATGTGGTGATATATAATGCAAACTAGCTTCATTTTTAAATGAGTTGCTTCTAATCTTTTGGGGGAGGGTAAATCTCTGCATGCTTATGACAATGAAAGTGTTTGTGTATTTTCTCAAAGGTTGATTGTTTATTTGCTTGTTTCTAACACGAAGAGCGAGGTGTTTCCTTTTATTTATTTGTTTGTTTGTTTTTCAAATAACAAACCTGCAAGGCATCTGATTTAAGCGAGCACGGGCTACAAAGCTTTCCCTGTTACCTGAAAACGAGCAGAAGGGTCTGTGTTTGTGTGAGTGCCCAGCTCCTCTGGGGAGGTTGGTGATCTTTTCAGCTCCTTATTCTCCCCAAGAAGAGTTAAAATGCCGTGGCTGTCTGGCGCCTGCGTGCACCATGGGAATTCTGCTGGCAAAGCCAGGGCTGGCATCAGGTGGGACAGGTGTATCGTGATAGTGGAGAAAGTCAAAGGTGCGGGTGAGGGTTGCCAGAAGAGGTTAAAGGCTTTTTAAAGCAAGGAATCAGCAGCTTCCATCTGTACAGAAATCTCATTTTCCCCCAGTAGCTAGAAAGGCAAGGGGAAAAGGGTTTTTTTGGTGCGTTTGTTTTCTTTCAAATGAGTCAGAGGAGAATGAAGCGGGAGAGACAGTTCCATTTTATTCTGGTTTACAGGTTTTGAGAGAGAAGTTATGGGTTTGGGGGCTTTTTCATGATTGTGAAAAGGCTGAACTGGATCCAAACTATCTGACTTCATTCATTGCTGCAGTTGTGGGGCTGAGCATCAAACCTTCTCTCCTTTGGCTTACAGGGTGTATTGTGTAATGCTGTTTGCTAGCTGGGCTTCCTCAGAGTTCTGCCATTAAGCTTTTTTATTGCATTCATTTAAATCACTTAATGTGCCATTCTGTACAGCAGCTCTTCTCTTACTGCTCTGGGCTAATCAATACCTGATTTTGCTCTTCCCATAGCAGCTTACCCCAGGGAAAAAAAAAAAAAAAAAAAAAGGGTGGTTGTAACCATGCCAAATGGCTCTGGCCTGTTGGTATCTTAGGCCACTCTTCAAGTTCAGGCTGAAAACTTTGTGGATTGAGTCTACCATTCCCAACTCTCTTCCTAATAATCCTCCACATCACCTAGGCATCATATATAATTTGACACAGCTGACAGCATCCACTTAGGAGAAGCTTAGGGCTGAGCCAGAATGGAAATTGAATTGCATCTCAACTCCCTAATATTAATGATCCTTCCAGGTCAGCAGAGGAGTAATTGCCAGGGCAGCCTGAGGAATTGTCCATTAAACCTGCCTAGATGGCAGCTCACCTGTGGAGAGATGCATCTAGATGGCGTGTACAAAATGAATTCCATTTGCTCAATATGAGGTCTGCTGGACTCATGAATATCTCAAAAGCCAACATGTGGTCTCAAGTTTAATACCAAGTAATTTTTTTCTGGTATTGTAAGATTTCTTATAACTAAGGCTTAGCCAAATTGCCTTAGATGTGTCTGAAAAAGAAAATTCACAGAAAAATCTGGTTGGTGGTTGAATCTTGAAGGGCAAGCATGTATTTTTGTAAAGGTGTAGTTTGATCTAAAACCTTGTGGCATGAGGCAAGAGAAGAGAAGTTCATGTTGTCCATGTTCTTTAGTCCTTGAGGTAGCTGTGCATTTAGAATAACCCATTAATCAGTCAAAGTTGGTATACACAGCCTGATTAGGTGGGCAGCTGGACCTTTAAATCCCAAATCAATATTCAGCAGGAATTCAGAGGAGACAAACAGCCTAAGGACAATGTTTAGAAACTCAACTGTGCTTTATGTCTTGGTATAATGCTGATTTAGCAAGAAATCCCAGTCACAGTGCGAGAGGATTTATTTTTTGACCTTGTGCATTTTAGATGACAGAGAAAGTTAAGAGTTGTCAGCATGGCTTTACTGCAAGGGGAAATGCAGAGGGGGTTCAACCATCCCTGTTGCCATTACAGAAGGTGGAGCAGAAGAGAACAGAGGTGCACAGAACAGACCTGCAGACACAGATACTTCAGACTGAAAATTCCCATTCTTCTGAACTTGCTTCTGTGCCAGGTTGATGATTTAACTGAAATGTGATAGTCTGGAGACACAAATAAGGGCACACTCTAATTTGCTGCAATCACAGTGGGATATATCCTCTAGGAAATCTTGGGCCACTGCCTGTTTATCTGTCCTCTCTCTCATCACAGCCACTGAAAATCATGGTGGGTTTTTCTTTCAAGCCATGTCAACTGCAGCAGCTGTGTGTAGCAAAAGGATTTCTGACTGCTGACACCCTTCTGCCATGGGTCACCTGTTGCCACTGCTTAGAGGAGTTATTTCCTCTCCTCAGAGCTCCTTGTTTTCACACTGCTGGAGATGGTGTCACAGCTTGGCTGAGTTGTGTGTACACACACACAGGAAAGCCTTTCAAGATAAAGAGTTGAAGAAAGCACCAAATCCAGTCTTAGCCAAGGAGAAGCTTGACTGACAGAACTTCTTGGTGAAGACATGTTCAGTAGCTTAAAATATTTCATAATTAGTTTTAGTTGTCTGTATTGACAGAAAGTTTTGTCATTCTATTTGTTTCATGCTGCTAAATTTTATGAATTAGCTGTTTTTCAGAAACTAGTTAATCAGCTTTTCTGACACAAAAATTAATTTTACACTTGTTTTGAGCATTCAGACAGTAACGACTTTTAATTTCTGGATTTATTTTTCTCTCTGTTTTTTTAATATTTTTAATATGCTTTTTCAATCCATAGGGTGTTTTGCCCTGCTCTTGCAATTTACTCTGACCAGCATATTGAGGAGAAATCTGATAAAGTCATGAGAAGTTCCTCTTGTGGGGCAGCTTGTATGATTACAATCTTTTGCTATGCTTTTCCACACTGGCATCCTCTTTTTGTCTATGTCAGAACCGTACTTCAATTTTTGCCAGCGGAGTGAATAATTAGATTCAGCTGTATAATCACATGCCATTAATAAGGGCTAATCCCTTTTTCTCAGATCCTATCTTCAACCCCTTTTGGGTGAAACTTCAGGTAATGCCTCCAATCTAAGTACCAGATTGAGATGAGACAGCGTAGGGGCCGAGGGCAAAACATAGAGGCAGCAGCTATTTGAAACAATGTGGGGTACATCAGGAGGCAGCCAATAAAACCTTTACAGTTCCTCTGAAAATGTAATTGTTGGGACTGCTTTTGTGCATTTGACTGCATTGCTAGAGAATGGTAATTCTAGAGAATGCCCTTCTCTACTAAAGAAGGGAAAAAAATGTGTGCAACCTCTAAAAAAAAGTGGAAAGATGGAAGGATAAGGATTAGAAAGTGTGTTCTGTACGTGCAGGAAATCTGAGTGTTGTGGACACTCCAGTTAGCCCTGTGCAGCAGTTTGGCTGAGTTTCCAAAAAAGGTGGATTAAGGTGAAGTTCTGCCATCCATGAGGTCAGTGGAAATGCTGTCAGTGACTTCACTGTCACTGACATTCTACCCCTGGCAGAAGTCCGAACAGCACAGAGTGTGAAGTCTGAGTATGTAAGGACATATGCATCGATTTCTAAACCCAGCTATCTTGGATGATTGTTGCTTAAAGTAAATCAAAAGTTAAATGGGAAATGAGCAAGATGGCATTTTCACCAGAATGATTCATTTTAAATTCCATCCCACGAACTGAATGATTCCTTGCCAGTGAAGACCTGGGAAGTTTTCAGGTGATGAGGCATTTCTCATGCTGAGAGTCTGTAATGTCCAGGACCTTGGAACACCTTCTGCTTTGGGCCTGGCCATATGTTTTTGGCACAAATCCAGAAATGAATATAGTAAGTTGTGGACTTTAGCACAGAGTAAATTGCATTTCTTGGCTCCAAAAATGTTAGTGCCTTGCTCGCTGGTTTCTCTAAATTGGCTGTGGTATGGCTGCAAGCCAATACTAAATCACATGAAGACTTAAATTATTTTTCTTTTGAGTTTCCACAAGTTTTGTATTTTTCCTTCCTTTTAGTTCCTTTGATTTCTCTTATTCCCTTTCCTATCTATTTTAAAATTCCCATGCTAGATCACTCTCATTGTGAAGAGTACACTACTATATATGCTGTTATTGTATTTTTTCCATACTGGAGGCTGGGGAGAATGCCTTGCTTTTCTGTGGTGGTTTTTAGTGCTGTTCCACTCTAGTCATTCAGGAGTTTTGTTGGAATTTCATTTTTGTTTTTTGATGGGGTTATTTGAACTGTTAAGCAAATGCATTAGGTTAGCATTGTTGAGCAAGTTGATTGAGAAAATTGGTGATTAGAGTGTCTGTGTGTCAGCACTATGACTGCTACCAATTTTTACAGCTCCCTCAAAGCAGAATGTACACTGGGGACACAACTGCACTGAAGAAGTGGACAATGGCTTTTGGTTTTCACCTCTTTTATCATGCTTAACCCAAAGATCTTTAAGAAAGCAGTTGCACAGAGACTAGTCATACAAATATACATTATTTGCATAGGTTGTATTGTACAGCAGAAGCAAAAAAAAAGTTCATATCACATTTGGGAGCAAAGCATGTTTTTGAGTTCCTAATTGGTGTTGGAAGTGCTTAATAAAAGGGACATGGCAATGAATGAAAAGTCACAATTTTGCTTTACAATAACACATATATATTTGACACTGGTATTGTCAGTAATGCACCAAAGTTGGGGAAGCTGAGGAATGAATCCATGGACAAAGTACAAGCCTCTTCCATGTTTTAGAGCCATGAGGTAGCAGCAAGGAAGAGGTGGGAGGTCCCCCAGCCAAAATCAGAGCAGGCCAGTAAAAATATCCCTTCCGGTGAGCTGCGCAGCCAAATGCAAATCTGTTCTGCGAGGTTGATGTCAACGTCAGCCACCGCGTCCTGGGGAAGCTCACTTCCCCTGGCCCATGCCAGCTTCAGGGAGGCTTGCAAAGCCAAGCTGAGCAGTGCAGCCTGTGATTTCCTAGAGGATGTCCATCTGCCCTGAACAGCCTGAGCAGCCCCGGGCCCTGGCTGACAACTGCGTCGGCGGAACTGCCGCGTCCCGCGTGAGCCGCGCTGCCCGGCTCCAGCACGCGCGGCGCAGGCCAGGGATAACTCTCCTCTTGGCCAAGGGCACAGGGCTGGGGTGCTGCACCCCTATTCCTCTTTATGCTTAAGCCTGAGAAACACAGTTTTGGTCTTTGAAACGAGTTAAAACTCATTCTGGACCAGCGGGAGTCCCCTTTCAAGGCGTTTTCAGGGCATGTTGAATGATGGTTGCCTTGTTTTAGATTAGGAAGAGACTTTACAGGACAGCATTTCTGTTACTCCTCTTTCTATTTATTTTTAGTCATTCCAGCTAACTTAACAGACAGTAGGATGTTTCTGCTAACTCTTGGAGGGGTCAGGGTGCATGAAACAGCTACGAGAAGATCGGCATAGTTTCTTTTCTTTTCTACCAGTATCTTAAGTGCTAGGTTGCCAGATGCACTATTTTTACCTAGAGGCATGAACAAAGACCCCAGTTTTTCCTTAAGCTAGACTGACCATTGTCAACTTTATCAGCCCTGAGTCTTCCCTTTGCAGCTTTACCTGTGCAGCAAATTTCTAATGCTACGTTTCCCCTTTCTAGTGGGGATATCTAGGGAATAAAGCAAGTAAAGTGGTAGCAGAGACATCTGAAAAGGCTGCAAAGGTGACCTTTGCAAAATACTCCTTTAGGGTTACTGGGGAGGATGTGTGACATTCAAGTCTCAATGTTTTTGTGCACCAGACAGTTACAAAGGAAATAATAGCAACTTTTAACCTCATAAGAATGTACCTGTCACTTTGTCTAGTCTTTGCTTTCTGGCAGCCTAAAATAGGTGACTGAGATGGTAACCTGGTCCTGAAAAAGACCAAGACAATTTCCTTGTGTCCAAGCCGTCTGTGCTATCTGTTCCCCATTGCTATTTAGGTGACTTATCTGAACCAGGAATGAGCAGCAGCTTTTATGACAGTGGGGACATTCTTCCAGTGTGCAGCCACTGCAGGATAAGGAGCTCTGGCAGCTGATCTGTGACCCGTGCTCCTGCCTTGCATTGTGCTGAGACTGGCTGGACTGCTCTACTAGACTTTGCTTTACTCTTTTTATAGCCAGGTATCCAGATGGCTTCAAGGATTTAAGTCAGCTTTTCAACTTCAGGTATTGCTGTACTTGGAAATAGGAAAACTGAAAGTAACCTGAGTAAATAATCTAAAAATATAGTGGGGAAGTGACTAATTCCTTTCGGAAGCCTACCTCAGCTGTAATTCATTTTGGTTCCAAGAGAAGATTCTCACTTATTTGTGATTAATTAGCTAGAACTACCTTGAGATCACTAAATAATAAGACAACTCCAGAAAAAAATGGTTTTCCCCTTGAATGAACTATAAGCAGTTTCAGTAGTTTCTCAGACTATCAGTGCATGGTGTATGCCTGCTGCAGAGCTGTGGAGAGCAAAATGGAAAGATGTTGCCTGTTGATAACCAGAGTAAGAGCTGTGAAAAATGTTAGTTAAACAATGTTGTCACAATGGTGTTATTCAGACCCTGACTAAAATCTGCATCTCTCTTTGCTGAGGGCTTGGCACTGTGGGTGCTGTTCTTTCTGGTCCTACTTCCTTGCCCAATCAGTCTGCAAGTGTGGGATCATCTCTGTTTCTACCTTGGCTGCAGAAAATCCTGATCCTTTATGTATTTCTGGGAACTTCATATTCCTTATTCATTTATGGATATGTCAGATAATTTCTTGATTGTAACTGAATTTGATGATCGAAGAAAGAATTGGACAAAACAGTTATTAATCCCATTATTCTGCCATTTCAGAGAAAATTTGTCTCATTGTTAAACTAACACCCATTCAATTAATGGTGATCTCTGCCTACTCCCTTTTATTTCATGTGGTCTTACATTAAAACATTACTTCCATTATTTTCAGGTATAAAAAGTAATTTTCCTTTCCCTTAGATATTCTCTTCTGGGCTTTCCCTCCAGTGTCAGCATCCCAGAACAGGACTTCCACCTCATAGACAGCACTGGAAATTACAAATAAATTGTGTTTTGAGTTCAAAATATCCTGAATGTTAAAGCTGTCTGTCTAATGATTAAGTATGTTAGAAAAATCATAATTATGTTTTCATTTTCCAGGTGCCATTTGTATTACTCTTGATTCAATGTTTTGCATGAAGTGTATGGGCTGAAATTAGCCAAAAAGCCATTGAGCTGCTTCTTTTGGGTCAGCTGGACTTCTTCTTCCAGTTTGCTAATTTTGAGATGACATTTCTCCATCCTGGGAATGGTTTTGCATGAGTGTATGCTTAATTGTATTAATGCTAATAACTGGGAGGGGGAATGATTTCTTGGAGGAAAGGAAAGGCAGGAATAACCTTTGAGCCCTACAAAATAATGGGGAGTGGGAGTCAGGGAAACTACTGCACGTTCTACATATCCTGGGATTTGTCTCTGTCCTCAGAGGTCCTATAACAGACATGGGTGGCAAATGTGCTGCTCAAGTGATGAGCTCAGCAGTCAAAAGAAGCTCGGGGTTTTCCCTCCCTCTTTGTAAATTCATACTGACCTTTTGAAAATGTTGGTAGCTGCTTAAATTGCTGGATCTGATTTCCGTGTAAGGATTTTAGGGCTCTGGAATACCAGAAGGGATGCTCTGTTCAGCAGATGCTCTTGGTTTCCAAATAACAAAGAGGAATTACACGGGGTGGCACCTTCAAGGTGGAGGAGCACTGATGTTCACCCTTGTGCTGGTGGCCTGATTTTGGGCTGTCAGCATGGGGTGTGTGCCCAATCCACGATTTCTCCATCTGAGGAAACCACCTAGGTCTGGATGCTGAATGGAGCAAAACACTGGCTCCATTCCAAGGATCTCTAATTTTACTGGCTTGTCTATATGAGGCTGGTGGCTGACTGAGTACCAGATACATTTTAAGTCTTTATCAGTGAAGTTTTGTTTATCTCACACTGCAGAGGTCAAATCAGGGGAAACTGGTGCTCTCCCTACCATCAATTTCATGCCAATTAAAATCTCAAAATAAGTCTTGTAACAGTCTCTCCTGCCCTTGGTATCACAGTCTCTTCTTCATTTTACTTTCTAACCTGATTTGCAGTGGAAGACTGAGTGTTATACTCTCATTTCAGGACCAGCACCCCCCTCCCCTCTGAAATTTCTGGGAGCAATACTTGCTTCTTATAACAGCTCTTTCTGGCTGAAAATGCATCTGAGCATCATTGCATCTGCCCTTGTTCCATACCTCTTCCTCTGGCACTGTGAATTTTGCCAGGAGCTCACATGCAATAGTTCCTCTTAGAGCCATACCAGTATAAAGAGGAAGGGTCTCAGTGCTTTAAGAATGTTTTTTTAAACAAAGCAACCAATATTCTATAAACATCTGCCTGCCACCAGTTCCCACAAGCCTGCTGGCTTTGATTCCTGTCTTTGCACAGTGTGCCCATGCAGAAGGCACCCTTTCCAAGGTCACCCACCAGCTTTTGTGCTCGAAAACGTGACGAGGGGTTATCCAGAGCAACAAAGTGAAAAGTCTCTGAAAGGATTAATACCTCAGCAGGTACTTTGAATCTTGCATGCAGCTGTGGGCTACAGCTGTGGAAGTCACAGAGTTATAAATTAGCCTTGTGGGGAAAGCTAATTGGCAGCTTCTCCTTCAAAACAAGACCCTTTTGTGCAGTGAGTGTGTGTGTGCATGTTTCCATGCTCAGGTGGAGTTGTAAAAATATTTGATACATGATCTCCCATTTTTCCTGCTGTGACCCAGCTGTGGAGGATAGATTATGCATTTGAGAGTGATCACAGATAGCTTTCAGCCTTGATACAAAGAGAAAGGATTGTATTGGAGTAAACTGATTTCAGACAGAGTGTTCTTTGGACAGATGTGCTACTCCCAACTTCTCAAATGATACCATCCTCAAGAGCACCTGAGCATAGTAAACACTGATTAGTGCATTGGAGGCGATGAAAAAGAGGATTAATTAAACTGTAGAACATTATAATGTTTATTATATGAGCTGGTGGTTAGGAAACCAGCCTTGAAAAAGATCCTGTAGCCCCCTTAAAAAAAAAAACCAACCTAAGAAGACTAGGGCATCTTAATTTACAGAAAGAGAAATCTCTTCAGACACTTTACAGTTTATTCTTGTGATATTCTGCAACATGAGAAGGATATCAAAATACCATTGCCAAAGAGTGAGGGTAACACATGGATGCACAGCAAGAGGATTCAGGCTGCAGAAGGCAACAGGGAAGTTTTATTCTATTTGTGTTTTACATTTATGAAAAATTCAATTCCAGCAAGACCTGAATAGGGAGTAGATGCAGGCAGGCATTGACTCCATGCACTACAGCACACATTCCTTGACATTTACTGACCACCTTTGTATCACAATGAGCTTTGCCAAAATGAAGTATTAAAAGAGAAGCGGTTTGTGGCAATCTGCAAAGTCTCATAGCAGTGTGGGTATCCCCAGGAAGGGCTGTACTGATGCTGAAGAAGGCTGTTAAAATCTGCTTGTGCTTTCCCAAAGCTGTAACAAGAGAGAGCATAAGCAGGTGTGAGTTGGTCTGGGGAGGGATGGAAGCAGCCTGGAGAACTGGTAAGTAGCTGAATCTGCAGTTGGTTGTTGCCAAAGTTCACCAGAGAGCACCAAGGCAAGGCAGGGTGGGATGGTTTCAGCTGATGCTCCTGATACATCTGGCATTTACCTGTCAGGTGCTGTTGTGCTGCTGGAAGCAATCAGGTGCCAACAAGGCCTGATTGGATAGTTCACAAAATGGGAGCTTCCCATCTGTGAACAAATGGGCAGCAGGAGAGGAGAGTTTGGTATCACAGCTGAGCATGGAAAAGTGTGAGGAATATCAAGCTCAAAACAAAGCAACTGAGATCCAAATTTTCCAATAGCAATCAGATAAGTGAAAAAATGCCTTTCATTCAGAGTGGTTTCTTTTATCTGATGTTTTTTCAGCCAGCCTTTGGAAAGTGCATGAGAAAACCTTTTCTGTGTGTGGCTCTTGAGTTGCATCAGTTAACATAAAGCACTGGGGGAGGGTTTGGGGATCTTGAAATGAAGTTAGGCTTTGGCAAAGTTTAATAAAATAGATATCCCTACCACTTCACTCACCCAATGGAACCATTAGGAGAGAGATGTTTATACCAAGTGTGAAAATTATGTGGTAGATCATGAAATGTGTAACTAAACTGTTGGAGAACCTAATTTCATAAACTATACGTGTCCAAAGTAACATTGCAAAGAAAATGATGCCTGGTAGACTGGGACACGTATAGCTAAGCAGGGTCTTCAAACTTTTTTGATATGAGACTTTGTGGAAAGAGAAAAAAATAGGCTGAAAAGCATATCACTGTGGGAATTATATTTTCTGGATGTGAAGGAGGACAGCAGGCTGCAATGGTTGCAAAATCTCCCTGATATTCTGTGATTAAAGAGCACTTTTCAACTGTTGCCTGAAAAGGAAAGGAAGAAACTGGAAGAGAATGAGGTCGGGGCCAGGTTTTCTTCAGACAGTCACCTGCAAACAGATTTGTGGTCAGAACAGTGTCTGGAAACTGCATGTCTGTGAGAGTCCCTGGGGGAGGTCACATTTTGAGATGTGCATTGATAAAATGGTCAGGCACAATGTCACAAAAAAAGCAGCTGCCAGAAAGAGGAGTGATCTTTGCACATGCTCTGACATCTGCCACTAAACTCAGAAGGATTCCAGTTGAAGTGGGAGGGAGGTGCTGGTGCAGGCTGGAGGGCTGTGCACTATCAGTGTGGAGCCACACACCAAAATCCTGTGCTGAGGAGGAAAAAATCTCATTCCACCTCCACCTTGGGGAACCTAGAGGTGAGCATTTTCCTCACCTAAATCAGTGGTTGCATTTTTTATTGTCTGTTTGCTTTCAGGGAGAGAGAGAGAGTCTAATTGGTTCCAAATACTGGATATCAAACAAATTTAGCCTTGCTATTTCTAAACCAGAAAGAAGTTACTTTATTCAATCTCTCCATATGTAGAAAGATTCTCCACCCATCACTAACATGGGAGAAATGTCAGAGCCTTTTCCAGCAAAATTTCAGTTCAGTTAAGAGACATCTCTGACTGAAGGCAGGAAAGCCTGGAAGAAGTCAGGAAGACACAAATTTTACAGAAAACTCATAGTTGTTCATTCACCCACACAGGAACTTACTCATAGTTACCTAAGAGAACATAAGACCAAAAAAGAATTTCTGGGTCATAAAGTCCAGTCTGTTCCCAAAGTTTTCCAGCATTACAGTGTTAGATGGACCTTTCTAGCAGTGAAAATGTATTAGACAGCTTCAGGCAGAAAAAAATGCCCAGCACTGCAAATTTGGACCTTTAAATTAGTTGTTTAGAAATGCTGAACAATGAACACATTTTTCTGTTTTATTTTCCTGTCATTTCACTAGGCATTGTTTTAATGTAGAAAGACCTGAACAAATTACAAATCCAAAGCATAAGCATAAACATTGTTGTATTACTGTAATGAGAACTTGCATTACTAGTTCCTGACTGAGCCTAAAGTAGATTATTGTGATTGGATGTTCTTCAGATGTTTCTTTCCTGACACCAGCAGTTTTCAGGTCACTGGTCTTTCTTCAGCATTGGTGTTTTTTAAAAGCCATCACATTTTGTGGTTTTTATAATAACAAGAATAAAACATTTTGGAGGGTTCATGGTGCATTCTGATTCTACATATCTGTATTCCAAAATGTTTACAAAGATTCTTTGACCCTGGCAATGTCTCATGGCCTCTGGACTGGCTTTTCACAGTCATCCTAAGGAAGACATCCATTAGCTGAGAAATATTTCTGTGTATGAACCCAAGTAGCCTGTTAGCAACAGCACATTTATTTTAGAAGACATGTCAGTAATAGTGGAACAATTGGCCAAATAATCTGGATCCAGGGGCTTCTCTCCTAATGATCTGAACTTCTGCAGAAATGTCTGTTAAGGACATAGAGGCTGGTAGATGCACTGGTCTTCATCCCAGGAAAATTCCCTCTGGCAGCAGTGGGGGTAATGGTCTGTAAGACCTAAACACTCTGTAAGTGGAAATACACCAGAGGAATCCCTGCTTATGAAAACTTCCACTTAAATCCAGCTGACATTATGGGAGGGGAGCAGAAGTGGGAGGTGAATTTAAAGAGCAATTAGGGAAAAAAATTTCTTGTAAAGCAATTCTGTCTTTTGCTGTTTGCTTTTGGAGTTATTTTAATTATCCTTCATTTACGAAAGTGGAACCTTTAATGAAAATAAAAAATTAGATGGAAATTGCACTCATGACAGAGAGCAGACTTGGATGCAGGAGTTGGTGCACAATGCTGAAGCCACTTTTCAAGGAGTTGATTAGAGTTGTTCTTGCATGTGTGAGCACCTGTGCACTTTATTCCTTTGTCTCCTTTCTTTCTTAAATGTCCTTGTGCTTTGACATCTCTCCTGTGATGAGCAGCAAAAGTGGTGTAGGTCAGATACAGGAATTCCTGTTTGAAATCCATAAACTCTCCAATGCCCAGTATAGCTTAGCTTTCAGCAGGGATGGCTGTAGGTGTTGGCACTTCTAAAGCATCACTGGACTGCTGTGGGAGAGATAAAGAAGCCAAAAAACCACAACAAAATGAAAGTTCCTGTTTTACCTAAATGTTTCTATGCTTTGGCTCTCCACAGTGTATATTATGTCATGAAATATGGATTTGTTGCAAGACATGGTTTTGTAGCTTGTTTGTGTAACTTCTGGAGTATTCCAATGAAAATCCAATGTGATTTTGACAGGTTAAGGCTGTAGTATTAAAGCCAAAGTGGCAGATTTGTAGATAGTGATTCCTTGAAGAGTGATTACAGAGACAGTTGCTTATATAATTACTGCATTATAAGTATGTTACCAGTGTTACATGACATTAAAATCAGTCATTAATCCTTTTTTATCATCCCCAGTAGCTAAAAACTCTGGGAAAAAGAAAAGTAGAGCAAGCTCCATGAGAAACAGAACGAGTCCTCAAAGGAGGTCCTGATTGCTTAAGAAAATGTGGTACCATGTCTGATAAGGTTCTGTTCGTGTACTTCAGAGATTCTGTCATTCCACTTTGCAGATAATTTTCTTATCCAGAGCAATTAAGGCTATTTGTTGCTTGTGTGGCTCTGTGTTTCAATGCTGAGCAGCTGCTGCTGTCACTAAAGGGGTGTTTTTCTCCTGGGTATTCCCAGCACCAGCCCCAGCTCTCAGCTGTGCACTGAAGCTTTGCAGCTCTTGCTTCTCCAGGCTGAAGTGGCTCCCTCACCACATCAGGCAGAGCAGGAGGGGCTAAAAGGAAGGCTCTTGGAGGTCATGGGTGTCTGCCTGTTGAAGAAGAAGCAGGGAGTCGTAACTTAGTTGTATTTTGCAAAGCATAAGGATGCATAAGTGGGAGGGGAGCTGATCTCAGTGCTTGGGCTTGGGACAGGAGTAATGAGTTCCCTGAATCTCTAGAGCTTCTAAATGTTTATAGTTCTTTGCAAGTGACAGTGGGAAGGTTAAAACTGTTGCATGCAGGGCTTGGCATCTCCAGAACTAGATCCTTCTTGATGTGGGAAAGGCAGGACCAACTCTGAGGGTCTGAAGCTGAATGTCACTATTCATCAGCCTTAGAACTGACATTTTAATGTGGCTTGGAGTCATAAAGCTGCAACCTATGTGAAGCAGCTCTGAAATGGTGATTGTATCTCTCTAAGCATTGTGAACTGCAGGGATTAAACAGAATCTCCCCCAAACACACACAGGCTCACTCTGCCCATTTTCCTGTTCACTCTGTACAGGAGAAGAATTAAATATTTAGTCCTTTGCTTGTCTGCAGGTAAGATTATGCTTTCTTTTAAAGAATTCTCTTTTAATTAGTGGTACAGGTGCTGGAAAAAAAAGGCCACTTGTGGGTTCAACGTTTTATCTGCAATGCTAAGCCTTTTCTGTGCAGGACAACCCCATCATTTGGGCAGGCTATTGTTTGAACCAAGCAAGTTTCAGCCACGTTTAATTTTTTTTTTTTTTTTTTTTTTTTACAATAATTTCTCTGGTGTTTGCTCTGTGCTTAGCCTGGTAAAGTAAACATTAAATCTCAATTAAGTTTGCTATAATCATCAAGCAGAAATTCTCAGTTGTATTCAATTCCGCTGCTTTGGGGAAAGCAAAGCTGTTGTTTTGAGAGAGATGGATGAATTCTATACCTACAGAAAGTGGACAATGGGCTTTTAGGGTCCCTTGAACATGGTGGAATATGCTGCAACATCTGTGCCTGTGAATAAAATATTGTAGTGAATTAATGGCAGGCCTGCTCGGGTTAGGTGTGTTGTGTAATGTCAAGGTGTGTCCTTAGCACAGGGAACATGTTTTCTGGGAAGTACCCCCTGAGAAAGGGTGGAGAGGCAGAGCCAGCCTCCTGCAGCATAGATGCAGGCACAGCTGGTTCCTCAGAGCACTCACACAAACCCCAACCTAAATGCTGGGAGAAGATTCGTGTATCACGCTGGAATTCACTCTTTTAAAAACACAAATGTGGTACAACAGTGGAAAGGTAAGGTTTTTTTTACAGTTGAACCCTCCAACATCCACAAAAACTGGGGATTGTAGTGGCCCCTCTCTTGCTAGCAAAGGGTTGCAGCGCTGCCAGTGCCCTCCCCTCATCATGGTGTCAAAGCCCTGCCTCTTGTTCACCATCTGCAACTGGGACATCCAGCTGGACCAGAATGTGTGGGAGTAGTGGGTGATTTCTTGGTGCTTCCCCTGAGACACCCCCAGTGAGTGTAGTTTTGTCAGGGTTGCACTGACACGAGTGGTGGGGTGGGACAGTGGCTCTGTGTGTCTCTGCCTTTCTCCAGTGCTGCTGCAAAACCCTGTGCTGTGTTTCCCTGGAGAATTCATGCCTCTCTGAGTAGTGCTGAGAAAGTGTTTGTCACTGCTTTAATTTGCCAGGAAAGAGGGCTGCCTTGCCATTTGCATTACGGAGAAGAACCCTGGCTGATTTATATGCAAGCAGCCAAGCCCGGGGAATTTTCAGCATCCCATGAATCACACTGGGGGATGCCTGGCCCAAAACAGCATCTCTGCATTTCATGCTGAAGCTTGACCAGAAATATGTGATGTGTGTCAGACAAAGAGTAATTAAATTTGTTCTCAAATAAAAGATAAATAGACAGAAAGACACAGGCTTGTTCACCTGGGTCTCTGAATATTTTTGGAGCAACAGCTTTTGCTGTGCAACCTTGAAGAAGTAAAAAAAAATTATATAATTTTGTCTGTTCGGGGAGCTGAATTATTCATTTGAAATGAAAATATTTTATAGTCGTGTTTCAGAAAATAAGTGTGATTTCTAGGCAACTATGCCTAATAAGAACCCTGTAGTATGAAATCTGCTCTATGACTGCTAAATAGTTCTCCATCTTAAAGCTGTGCTGGGCTATGTGTATTTTTAGGCATCCTAGCAATAAATATTTTATAAAGTGCTGCAGACAGTCAAGGGAGGAAATGTTCTGTTGCAGAGGAATCCAATTTCAGGTTCCCCATAAAATGATGTGGTTTATAGGGTTTGATATCAGATACAAAAACAAGGATGTTATATAAAATGTATCAGATGTTATCACTGAAGAAACCCCGCAGTGTTGTGAATAATTTGTGATCGTTCAAAGAAAAACTAGAAGGGCTCTAAGCAGCCCATGTAGTGATAAATATCAATCTACATGTGTTCCTATATTGATGAAAAAAGCTATTCCTTACCTTTATTAACAGCGAGGTCAGATTGGCAGTAAAAGAAGACAAACAATCTTTATTGATACACACTGCATGTTTAATGGAGAATAAATATTGCAAGTGCTCACTATGACTGCATATGCCATGGAGAGAAGCCTGCCATCTCCAAGTCAGCATTTGAGGATTATCATCCCCTGTTGGAGGCTTTGCTCCAGCATTTCCAGAACTCCTGCTTTGCAGCATCGTGCGCTGCTGGCACTTGCTGTTTGTGCATTTTCCTTGCACATGAAAACCTCCTAACGCTCAGTCTGCTCCCATTAAGTTGGTGCAGGGAAGAACAGCCTTCCTTAAGCACAAATTGGCACATACAGCTGAGATTTAGCTATTAGCATCGTGTTATAATGGCACATTTTGCTTTCAGAGCAGAATGAGTGGAAACACCCCGTCTGCCGGCACTTGCTGCTCCCTGTTGAGCTGGGAGAGCAGCATCTCCTGGAGGAGAGACAGCAGTAGGAGCAGTGGACTGGTGGTGGTGTTGTGCTTCTTGCCCACTGGCATGTGGGAGCTGCTGGCTGGGCCCCCTGTCCTGCAGCAGGAAGTAAAATGCTCACTCTTCCCTGATTGCCCACTTGGAGACTGCCAGCCACCCCTTTCTTCCAGGTGGGTCGGTGCCTGCCTTTTCCTTGAGGTGCTTTCCATGGAAAGCCACCTTGGTGTTGCTCAGTCAAAACTGAGCCATGGGTGCAGGAGTTTTTAGGAGGAAGAAGCCATTTGCTCTTTTGTCCTGCAATTTTAAGTGGAAGCTGCTGCATAAAGCTACAAGTGCAGAGCTATGCACACCTAGGTGGTAATTTCTCCTGAAGGAAATCCATAATCAGAAAAGGATTTAAGACTGCAGGGAAGGCTTTCATTTCCTTTTCTTCTCCAGTGCTAAACCCCATATGAATTAGGAAAATAGCAGCCATCTAATGGAAAACATGCATTTCCCATTGCCACTGCAGAAAACAAAGATTTCCTGAGTTCTGTGTTAGTTAGAAGTGCTAGGATTGGGGGCATTTGGAGATTTTGTGCGTTTGCAAGCAAATGGTAGGAAAGGAGAGGACATCCCAGCAGGCTTTTGCTTGGGTCCACATCTCTACAGCCACCTGGCATTGTGACCAATAAAGAAAATGGGAGCCAAGTTTCAAGACTGCAAAAGAAGAATCATTTGGTGTCAGGGTGTCCCCCCACATTACAGGGTGGGAGTTCCAGATGAGTTTTCTAGACATGTTTTCCCCAGTCAGTAAAGCCTCTGGGACTGTGGATGCCCATGTTTGTTGCCCATTAAGGGAACTTTACTTTTAAACATTACCCTCATCTTCTCCTCATCTCTTTGTAATTTGTAGAATGGGGCAGGGAAATTAAAGAGCAGCTCTATAGACATCTTCTGATTATTGAAATCAGTTGCCACTTGTTTTATTGTCTGGAGTTCTGAAAAAGAAAAATAAAGGAGAAAAAGGACTAGGGGTTGACAGAACAGCCTGTATGCTCTGAAAACAGAGCAGGTACTTCCAGACTGAGCATTAGCATGTGTCAAGAGTGTTTTAGAAAATGCCTTTGCTCTATTACCTTTAAAAATACAACAGGGAGTGACTAGCCTGCTACACATGTAGATGGATGAGGTTAAGTATGGCTTTCTAGTGTTGAAAAGGGCTAGTGAATTTTATTTTCAGAAAAAAAAAAAAGCTAAAGATAAATTATTGCTTTGCTCCTAAAGTACTCAGCCATAGGGTTTTTTCCTAGGATTTTCAGCCTCCCAAATATCTGAGTATAATTTGCTTAAGTAGATATTCCAGACCTACTTTAATTCAGCTGTTGCTATGGAAGGCTGTAAAGAACAAAGAGGGAGGCTGCAACGTTTTCAGTGTGCTGAAGCAAAATATTAAGACATGCTGAGCTATGTGTATGCTAAGCTGATAGGCTGCAGATACTGGGAAGGAAGTCTGAAGGAACTGCCTCGCTGTGTGTCTGATGGAGTTTAGTGAGAGGCTGTCATTTTGGCTAGCAGAACACGGCCAGCTCCTCTGTGGCCTTGTTTTATGTAGGGCACTCAGTTTGTAGCATGATGGATCTTTCATTACCAAAGACTTCACTGTGAAATTAAGCATCATGCCCTCCTAGGACCCATCCTCTTCTGGCTGCTGCAGCAGTTTTAAAGTATAAGATCAATTAATAAAGTTAATTGGGGATTAAAGTACAGTAGGTTGAAGAAAGTGCTTGTAGCTGGCTGAGTATATGACTTGAGCACCCCAAAGAGTCTGGTCTGCAGAGGTAGTTTGTCCATTGCCTGTGACTTTTATGTTCATATATTGCTGTGCAAAACTGAACTAGCTTCAAACCTCAACCCTTCCAATGTATGGTTTTGATTTCAGGCCTGAAGCTGCCCATTAATATCGCAAGTGTTGCACTATTGCATTTATTTTTTATGAATGTTTCCAGGAAAATTTAGTTTAGCTGAGCAGTGAAGTATTATTAAATGGACTAAATACAAGCAAGGGTGATTCAGATATTTCTGTTCTATCTGCTGCTTGGGATTTTGAGAATACTGGAACATTGCATTTTCACACCCTTTGTTTATGCTGAATCGTTATAAAATTTTGGCTCAATCTAAGTTTTCCTTCCTTTGCTTCCAAATATTAACCTGATCTTAAATAACCACTATTCAAAGCAGACCCCATTTGAATAATATATTATGCACAATAATTCAGGAAAGGTAACTGATTGCTTTTAGACTATATTTATATGGCTTTGCCTTCTCAGAAAGAGCAGTTGGAATGTCTAACTGAATGCATAGATAAAAAGGGTTTTTCTGAGCATGATTAAGTATTAGTAACAAAACTATTCTTCCATTCCTAGTTGTTGGAAGTACATCACTGTAAGCAATTTACAAATCTTATTAGGATACAATGAGCACCAGGCAGTTTATATTCTGGTGAAGAACAGCATGCATGAGCTGAGCAGTAGGTTTGAGAGCTAAGCTGCCACTGATGCACGTTCCCACAAATAATTGCTATAGCAACATTGTCATCATGTCTGAGATCTGCCTCCCTTGGGTTTGCACATGAAGTTTTCTTTATGGTGAAACAAAATGCCTTCTCAAGTTGAAAATACACTGTAATGGTGAGGCTATTGATGGCTTTTGCCTTTTTAATTTTTTTTTCTTCAAGTAATTAAATTTCAGATGTTGAGAGGCATAATGGAACATTAGAGGAAATCGTTTGCTGTCATAGTGTCCATTCATCATGAAATTCAGCATTATGTGGCTCCTTCCATACAATTAATCTCTGCAAATTGGTGTGATCAGGTGAAGAAATTCACTGGGGGCGGTCTCACTTAACTTGTGGAGTTTTTTCTTTTCTTCACCTGAGTGCTTAGATGCTACACTTATGTTCTGTAGAAATCAATCAAAAGAAGGTTCCAGAATTATTATTTCTTTCATTTCAAATGGCTGCCCATTGTGATACAGGTTGTGTCTCTGCATATTAGGAAATCTTTGACCTACAGCGCTGAAAACAGAGTTGTGCACACACCAACATCCTTCAGGGACCCTAGTAATGCAACTTGCATTTAAGCAATATTTTTTGGCCAGATTCTGGATCCCAAAATTTCCTGCTTTGTGGTGTTGGATAAAACTAGCAAGGATGCCCTGAATGGCAAAGGCTGCACAGCACAGTAGCCAAAAAGTACCTGCCTGTTTGGTGTCATAGTGAAAAATGTTCACACATGTCTGAGGACTGCTTTTCTGATAGCTGATCTAGGAGGAGAGGAGTGGAACACTATTTTGCAGGCAGCTCCTGTGCCCTTCTCCCTTCCAAGCAGCTCAAAATCTGTTCCTCTGAGTTGAAGCGTATTACAGATAATAAAGTTCATGATACATGGGCAGCATTAAGTGAAGAGTGTTACTCCATTATCATTATGATGATCAGAGAGCAACAGATGAAATCATTTCAGCCAGGCTCTAGGACTGGTGCAGTGAAGTCTGAACAATGACTGCAAAAGGGAGAGCACTGAGGGCAGCAGAGGACTTCGATCATCCGAGCAGGCTAATTAGAAATCTTTCAGCAGGGACACAAAGGGGAGCAGAGGTTATAAAAAAATAGATTTTGCAGAGATATTAGGGAGAAGAGAGAGGTCCCGTGCTCCAAAGGACAGACCTCAGGAGAACAGCAGGGGAGGAGGAGGTTGAGTCCCTTGCATGAGACCATAGAATACTAAAGACAGGAGAAATCAATAACAGGCAATGTGTGAAGGTAGTTTTATAGCTTTGTGCAGATCTAAGGAATCTGGGGAATCTAAGCTATCTGGGGAGTCTAGTGAATGCATGTTGTTGTAAAGATGTTTAAAAAACGGGAGAAAAAAGGGAAAAAAAACCCCACCTTTGGGTACTAAGGTGCTGTGCTGCAATGCTGAAAGGAGACAGTATTGGAGTTTCTTAGACTCATAAAAGCTTAAGAGGCTTGAGTGTAGACTTGAATGTGACCCTTTGACTGCTGTCCAGCAGGAGGAACCCAGGGCATGCCAACAGTGACAAACAGCCTGGGTGCCTTTGGTGAAGCAGTGGGAGAAGGATTGCAATAGTCTGATGGAATTCAGACTTTCTCTCATGCTTGCCTGCATCGCTTTGGTCTCGCGGTTTGCTCTCCTGACAGCAGGACGCGGCTGTTAGAGGCAGGAGAGCTGACTCTGAGGAGCTGCAGTGTAGTGGAGCTTGCTCTGCAGTCAGACAGTGAGGTGTCAGTGCGAGTGTAACAGCTTGTTCCCATGAAAGGTCTGACACATCCCACTGCTGCCAGTACACGGCGACAGATGAACCCATGCAGCTCCACCTCCCCCTCTGCAGGCACAGAGCAAACCCATGGGCTGGCTGGAGGTGCCTGCCCTGCCCTCCAAAACTATGCACTAAACATTTGGGCTTTTCCCAGCAAAATTTATGCACCTGGGAGTTATACCAGTTTTAATTAACTCGGTTTATATCACAGTAACATTCCCATATAGACAAGAGTGACAGACTCAGGGAGTTTAATTATAGCCTTTCCTGACATAGCATGCCTATTTAGGGAGTCAGCTGAATGCTTTAGTTGCAACAGCAAGAACTTCTAGGCACCCATCAGACTTTTGAGTCTGGATACTATGAAATTCTTTTTACTTTTAAAGAGGAATCTTACACTAACTTGCTGTTTGCAATCCAGTCAAATGAAATGTCCTTGCTCTTGTATTTGTATTTTCCTTGCTGTATTTCAACAGCTATAAGGTGTTATGAAAAACAATTTTAACAGATAACTGATAGGTTCCTGCCTATCAGGAAGGACCTTGTGAAAATACAGTGCCATACTGAACAACTGGGGTGTGCATAGATGGTTAATTTCTCATTTTAAACAAGAATCCTATTTTAAATTCCCTGCCATGTTCCTAGCTATTGCTCATAATGTAATAATGAAGGTCAAAAATCCAGACTTTATGTGACTTAATAATTTTAACTTATATTTTTTTTGGATTACCTCATAGCAAACCTGTCTTTGCAGTATGACTCAGAGGTGTGCCATGCTGCAGTAAGAACAGCGATTAGTTCGTAGCCTTAGGCATAGTCAAGTTTAAGATAATTCCCTATGGGCTTGGGCTCTCAGTTTTAAACAGTATCACAAGAAATTATGGGCCAGATGCACAACTGAAGTGTGAACATTTTGTTTCTCTGGAACTGTGTGGCTTTACACCAGCTGACATTCAAATATGTTATTATTAATCTGTACCAGCATTTTATTTAAGATAGCATCAGATTGTGCAGACATAAGCCATGTGAATTAAGGCTTCGTGTCAGACTTGAGTTCTGGCATCCCTTAATTGCTGGGTGTTCATTCCCTTTCACACTTATAATTTTCCAAATCAAATGTTTTGTATCGTGGTTTTCCGAGTTCCTCTCAAAACAAACATCAGAAACCTGTTCTGCAATGCACCACGGAGCTGAGACCTGAAATGGACTGCTGGAGCCTGAGGATTCACCTGGCAGATCTCTGCCTTGCACTTATGTCTTTTAAATGATGGATCCCAGTGGGCCAGACATCTGCTGGAAAATTGAAGTCTTTGCTAGAGTGATTAGCAGATTATGATTGACAGTGGAAGGAAAGCTGAAATCTTGGTGCCAGCTCCAATGGCTACACGCCTGTAATTTTTCCAATCTGTAATAATTTCAATGACTGGTCCAGGATGCTTTGTCCTTATCCCAAACTTCTCCACACTCACAGTTCTCCATGGCTCTCCATGTGCCACTTTCCTGATTTACTGTAGCTCTTTTTCCCTCGTCCTCTCTTCCTTTAATAAGGTCTGTGTCCCCCCAGACTTACAGCAGGAGCACAATTCCATTTCTCTTCCCAAATCCTCCAGCATCTTACCTCAGTTACTTTTCACACATTCCTGGCCCTTCATCTCAGTATCCCATCTTGCCATTGTTCTGAGCCTCATTTTTCTCTCCTTCCCATTCAAGTCTAGCCTATTCCCACCACCACCCAAATGCCATCAGCAGCAGTATGGACAGCAGAGGAGAAATTGTCTTCCAGGCCTCAGTTTCTCTCTTTGGTACTGGAAAGCCACCACCTATCCTTTAAAGCAAGACCATATTTTTAGGTCTCAAACCCAAATATCTCCTGTGTGAGACGCAACTTTTCTTAACCTGCAGAGATTTCCACATATGTGATGAAAAAGGGAGGTTCCTGGTCAACAATGTGGTTATAAATAACATCTGCTTGTAAATAATATCCCAGCAATCACCTGGAGCATCTCCCAGCTGTGCAAAGCCTGCTGCTTTCCTGGAGCGTGTTTCTCACCTGAATTTTGACTGCTCTTATGAAATAAAAGTATCATTAACATTAAACCCAAACACCTCTGTGACAAATGTACACTTTCAGAAACTGTGTAATTAATAGTATCTCTAAAACAGTGGCTTTAATGAAACATATTTTAATTGAAAGGCAATTAGGCATTGTCTTTTTTCAGAGCATGTGTAGCTAACTAACTCTTGTTAGTGTTAACAAGTTGTACTTGCAGAATGCAACTCTTCTGTAGAACACTTCTCATCTCTGAAGAGCCAGTAGGCTATTTCCTCAGTATATTCCCTGGTCCTGCCATTATTGTTTGAGTTTTTTAATTAAAACATGAAGATATGGAAATGTGGGGATTTTTTAGTAGTAGAACTGAGTGCTTTACATTTGAAAAAGCTGTGCTTCAAAGGCAGATTTGTGGAGAAAACAGCTTCAGTTTTGCTTTCCTTGCTCTGGGTAAACCTGTGAAAACCAGTGATAGTTAGGGATAAAAAGTGTCAAAGGATTTAATATCTAGGGAGGAACAGTGTGCCCTCTTGGACCCTAAAAATGTTTAAATTCATTCTTTATTGTAAAAATTGAAGAAGGAAAGTGTTGGCAGTAGGACTAGGGCACGTTTTCCTTCAAGAGAGGAAAACTGGGCTTTAGAGAGGGATACTAATGGTTTCTTGCCTGATCTGACTGACTCAAAATAATTTGCCTTGAGCTAAAGACATGCTCAAATGAACTTGAAGAACATGGTATTATGGGTAAGTGAGTGTTGAATAGGACATCCCATGTTTCCTCTATTGTCTCAGTCTCTCACTTTTCCCTGGAAGAAGATTAGACAGTTGGTTTACCTAAATGGCTAAAAAGAAGGCTAGTAGTTTAAGCAGTTTCTTACAAAATAAAAAATCTTTTTCCACCCTGAAAACCTACTAAGTGAGAACAGAGACTCCATGTGAGTTTCAGGAAGTATTCCTTCTGAAGGGCTTTCCTTGTCTTCCCCTCTTTTGAGGAGGGAAAAAATTCCCATGGATATCAGTAGACCAAGATGTTCTTGTGTGACACAACTTAACAGTCAGGGGGACTCACAGTGAGTAAAACTGGCAATACTTTAACTGTAAAAAAAAGATGGAAGCGTAGTTCATAGTCAGTACCTTTCTAACTTTGCTGTATTTTCATAACCCAGTGAATCACAGAATTACAGAATACCAGGTTGAAAGGGACTTCGAGGACCAACCAGCCCAGCTGAGTATTAAAAGTGTCCAATGTTGATTTCAGTCATTTCTCTAACTTAACTAAAGTTTTGCTAAGAATAGTCTTAAAACTTGGGATTGAATTGCAAAAAAACCCAAAGCTCCACAACAACAACAAAAAAGGCTATGCTAGCAGCTCAATGGTCAATTAAAAGCAACCCCACTTCCCTGACAAAAACTCAAATTGTCAATTTTGAAGACTTTAATAATGCAATGCCTGAGTTTTCTGAGATAAATACAAAGCAGCAAGAGTCATATTCTAAAAATTCAACAATCTCTCTACATGTGATTGGTAATACAGGGATATAAATTAAAAGATTTGCTATCACTGTTGTAATGTTGCCATTTAATAAGCACAGTCTCTCTCTCTGAGTTAATACAAAACTGTCTCCTCTGTGTTTTGTGAGTTCAGAATTAATGGAGACCAAAATGTTTACTTCAGCAAAAGAGAAGGCTAAAAATAAAATGATACCAGAAAATAAAAGCATAATGCCCAGAAACATTTCCCTCGTACTTAGAGGCAAAATAATTTTCTCTCCTAGGAGAAAATAATAGGATTGTATTTCATCAACCAAATTCTATTCCGTATATTTTAGGCTCAGTGCAAATGTAAAAACAAAACAAAAATCAAAGTGCATTTTTGTTGTTCTTGCTCTGGAATGAACTATGGTGTTTATGGGAGAGGAATGTGGATGTTCTGTAAAGGATCTTGGAAAGAAAGCAGGAGAGACTTTTAAAGAATTCACAGATTATCTGTCTCTTGTTTTCAACCTATTTTCATTACCTGGGGGAAATAAGGGTGAAACAGGTAAGTTGAAAAGTAGCACAGCTTCCTCTGATCAGTCTGATCCATGGCTGCACTATGTGTAATTGCAGAATGAAAATCAGCCTACAAAATTATTTCTGGAACCAGAAATGTTGCACCACTGTGAATCTAAAAGTTAGATGAGAAAGGAGTAAGGCAGTGACTCATTTGCTCTTCACCCAAGCAGCCATGGCAGCTTTCACAAATGGCACAGTATAAATAATAGGCATTATGCAATTAGGTGCCCAGGGTTTTGGTAACTGGCATGTTGCATAGCAGTGCCTGCTTTCAAGAGATAAAGCCCAGGTTTGTGCCACATCTCTTCATCTGTGGGGTTTTTTTCCCTCCAGCATGAGAGAAAAACTAGCTTTGGGGTAGTTGTGTCTGCATCTTCATGTGCATTGCTCTGGGTCAGGCCAAGCTGAGGGGTCAGCCAGCAGCTCCCAAGGGCCCCGAGAGCAGGTTGTGAGCTCCTGTTTCCATCAGCCCCACTGCAGAAGGGAGGGAGAGGGCAAGATGGAGCAAAGGGAGCAGTCAACACATGGTAGAGAGCTCATTCCTTGCTCATTCCCAGCAAGCCATCCCCAGTATTGCCAGATAGAAGCAGTTTTCTCTTTTTACTGTACCTGTATTTCTGAACCAGTCAGAAGCAAGACAGTGCCACTCGGGTTTATTTGGAAAGGAAATCAAACCTTGGTATGTTCATCTGGCCCTGCAAAACAAATTTAGGTCTTAATCAGTGCAAAGATATTCATGATGCTGACAGGACTCCTCACGCTCAGGGGTTTATGGCATGAGTTGGCCTTGATGTGAAGGGTGTGGGAGATGGACAGTTCACTCTTGATTGCATCCAGCACTGCTTTGAAGCATTAGTCCAACATTAATGGTTAATATCAGTCGTTCCTTGATGCAAATATCAAACTACCTCAAAAAATAAACCATCTTCTCCCATTCTTGATACTCTGTCACTGTGTGGCTGCTGCTTGCTCTGCTTCCAAGAGCCACAGCTGGTGCAGGATCAGCTTGTTTCAAGAAGAGGAGTCCAAAGTAGCTCCTGCTGTTAAACAGGGAGTGTTCTATTAGGTATCTCCTTGTAAAGCCTTTGAATATGGAAGAGTGGCCAGTGAAAAATGTATTAATGGAGGTGTGTGCATTTTCATTTGTTGCCCAGATGGGAGAGAAACACAGAAGAAAAACAGTAGGATAAGTTTCTAGGCATCAAATCCAAAAAGTTTCAAAAGGGGACAAGAAATGTGATATTTTTAAATAAAATTAATATAGAAATTACTTTTGGTCTACATCTGTGAAACTAATTTAATCCATATGTTTCAGAAGGTAAGGAACATGACCTGATAGGAAAATGTTTGGATTATTTTCTTATTTTTTAATTAGTAATACTTTAATTTTTAAGATTAGTGCAGAGTGCTGCCTGGATATCTGTCCAGGTAAAAATTTGTAGCTTTGCCAGCATGTGGCTTTCTCAGCTCTGCTTCTGCTTCTTTACAGATGAGATGAGTGACTCTAAGACTTTGACCAAAGCAATTCAATTCAAATTCCAAGCTTAAAGGCCCACAGTTTTGTTGACATTATTTTACTATAAATCCATTTCTCAAATATATTCCCACTGTTTGTGGCAATACAGAAGTCCTTCTGCATGGAATGAATGCCATGGATTTTAAGGTTATTTTGTGGAAAGATGAATTGTCTGTATGTGGAGAGGTGGAGGCTAGAATTGAGGTGACTCTGTTTTGCTGTGTGGAGCAGGTGTGTTCCCCTCACTGCTGGGATTTGAGGACAGAGGCTGAAGGTGCCCTGCAGGGCATCTTGAGCTTTTCACCTACACCTCTGAGTGTAATTTCTACAGCACTCATTTCACTGACTGAAAGGCCTTATTGTATTTGGTTGCTATATCCTCTAGGTTTCTTTTAATTTTTTTTTTCTGTGAGAGGAACTTATTAATCAAGGCTTTTGCTTTCTCCCAGCATCAAACACTGACAGTTCAAGAAATAACATGGTAGTATTAATTAGATCACAGCCAGTTTTGAGAAAGTGTTTCGATTTTCAGTTACTGTATTTTCACATTCCAGGGTAATAACGTGTCAGCAGTTAGCAAAAGATTTAATAAATATTGTGCGTGTGCTTGATATATTAGCATTTTAATACCCATGTCCAGAAATAACGTTTTTCAGTAGCACAGTGCTGAGAAAGGACTTTTTGGATGTGGGTGGACGAGCAGTAATTGATGCCCATGTACTCGTTTGACCTGTAGCAGGTTAAATACAACATTCCAGGCACTTGTCTAAACAGCAAATCATCTAGAGCTGATGTTATGTTACATCACTATTGCCTCTTCCCCAGCAAACTGCCTCATGCAGTGGCAGGTTATTAACACCAGAGGAGGAGTACACCTGATTAATGTGACACATTTGAGTTTCTTTCCACAACTGTCTCAATAACCAGTCACGAAGTTCTGCTTCACACACTGAGAATTAAATTCAAATTGTGCAGTCTTGGCTAGAAGATTGTGCAGTTAATCCCAACCTGAAAAATGAAATCTGAGTTTTTCCACATGAAGTCTTTTGTGATGTTTCATACCCTGTTGGTTTCTGCCAGCTCTCCCATTGATTTAGGTTACTTTATTCCTCCATTTAAAGGGGGAAAAGGGGCAGAAAGGAATATATGCAATGGATTACTTTTTGGGAAAGTCCCTCTGTTCCTCAAAAATTAATGTGTCCAGTAAAAAAATACAAAAGGACTGCTCTGAGCTCCTTTATGCAGGTGTTGCACAAACCATATTTTTCAAGGAAAGTTTGCCACAGCCAATGAAGAAGACAGTAGTGTTTATCTGTTGGGTTTCCAAAACTTTTCTTTATACCGTGGCTGTAGCTACATAGGCTTTTGCCAAATTGAAGCAGATCTTTATGTTTAAAAATCACTTGTAGCTGATTCTGTCTGAACTAAATTGCAATTATTTGAATAAGCTTTGTTTTCAGGAGGAAAAATGAAGCAAGCAGAGATGATAATTAGGCATTACAGAAAAGGGGGAAAAGGAGAATTAGAGGTTTAATTTCCTTGTCTACATCTGAAAGTATGTTTTCAGACAGTCATTTGCTAACAGTCATTGGATTCTTACCCATTAATCCTCACATAATCATGTCTCTTGATTTCACCTCCCTTGCACCCTTTTGCCACCTTGTCTCCTTTGCTCCCGTGACCTCACCAATAATTTTTCACTTCCTTTGTTAGTTCCCCTCCCAAAACAACCATGCTCCATCTTCCCCTGCCCATGGGTGCTGCCTGCCTGTCTCTGTGCCCCCCTGCCTGTCCTCATCTCCACGCTCACCAGACAGCTCCAAGCACGTGGAGTTTCCTCGGAGAGGCTTTGCAGTGCTCGCCAGGCACCATCTGTTCCCAGCATCTCCTTGGCCAGTCACAGGCTCCTGCCTGGCTTTCCTGTGCCTGATTTCTTTCTGACCTTCCTTCCTGCTCTATGGGAGCATAATTTTGGGAAATAAATGTGCTAGATCAGAGCCTGTGTGTAACTGCCAGCTCCTCTCAGTAGCATCCTCACCTGACCCTTCTCATCCTCTGCTCCCTCTCCCACTCATTTGTTGTCCAAAATCAATCTCTAAGCTCCCCAGAGCAGAACCTTTGCCTTCCAGCTGCCTTTAGCACCAGGCACAACAGCACTAGTCTCTGCTATCATTCAGCACCAGAGGTGTACAAATAAATAAGAGTAATTCTGAGTTATGCAGTTGAGGTTCTCATCTGAAATAATTTAAAGAGTAGTCATAAGGGGTTGTGCTGGTTATAATTCATATAATAATTTAGGGCTGCTAGTTTTTAGCTATTGTGTAATTTGGATTTGCTTGCAGTTCTCATTGGAAAAAGTGTATTGTTGAACAAGAAAGGAATAAACTATATTCAGAGTAGCTGTAGGGTGCTATGATTTAAAGGAGAGCTGGTGCCATACTACAGCAGAAAATATGCAGGATCCATTATATTGTTAATGAATGCACAGCTCAGATTGCTGATTTAATTTTTAGGTCATATTTCTCTCATACCCTCAGGTATAGTAGACTTCATACATAAAAACGGAGTAAGTTGGTGTGTATTTAATCTCAGTCATGCAAAAAATGAATAATAATAAAAAATTACATTCCTGTATTGTTTATTCATTTGCAATTACTTCTTTTAATGACAGAGAGCACTATTAGAAGGGCACAGACATATTTCTGGTCCTAGTTTTGAACCAGGAATAGTAACCTTTGAGGCAGCTTGATATTTATCCATAGCTACAGATTGTCACTGCATTTAAGCCATGACTACAGCGTCATTTTTTCATCTGGCCAGGAGCTTTCTTGAAATAGTCACCATTTCCTTCCTCAGGCAAGGTGGCAGATTGGTGGTATTTTAAACTGTCTCTTGGCTGAGAGACAAATCCCAATTTCTTTATTTTTGCAAGCAGACGTAGCTGATGTAAGCAAGACCTATTCCTGCAGGGGCCACACCCCTGAATAGTTGTCAGAACCAAAATTCTGCAATGACTTCTACTTTTACTAAATGTGGAATTTTTTGGCTTCATTTTTTCATTGCCAGGTTAATTGTAAGCTTTTTTGATATGTGTACAGATATCCAACTTTTTGGGATTCCACATTTCACAGTGGACTGCATTTTGAATCGTACAGTCACAGCTGCAAATTGAATCTGAAAAATCTCTGAAAATGCACAAACCAAAGAAGAAGCAATTAAAAAAAAATCTGCCTGCCCTTTTACGCTGCACACCTGCTATTTTAATTTTTTTTTCATTTCTTACAACTGGAGTATCACCTCTTAAACGAATTTGAACAACTCACCCAAGACACATTCTAATCCAATCGTGTATGATGAGGATACCAGTTGGATGTTATCCTATTAGGCACTCACTGTAAATAAGGGATTTTCCACTGACTTTTAAATCCTTGATTAATGAGAATGCTTGAAGCAGTGTCCTGTAAATTAGCCATAGTGCTAGCAACAATAGCAATTCACTTAGGAGAACTGATTTGTTTTAAATCTTCCCATCCAAATTAAAAAGCATGAGGAAAAGATAATGTCAAGTCGGTGAAACACACTACTCTATCTTGCATTATTGATCTGCACCCCATGGCTGTCTGACACCCTCAGGTCTAAATTCTGCTCTCTCTTCAGGTAAATTCGCATCAGTCAGAGGTCTTCTGGAGAAATAACTCCAGAAAGCAACTGGCCCAGAGTGTTTAATTTATGTATTCTTTCTATTCTCTAGTGTTTTAGCTAATTATGAATCCCATTTTGAATCCTGTTGGGCAGACCAGTAGCCTTCATTTGTAGTTTGGTCACTGCTATGTCACCTGCCTTTCACAGCTCCTTTGCCCTTTTCTCTGAAAATATGGATGAGTAGCAGCAAAGGGCTGTTTGGAGTTGGGGAAAGGGGGGAAGAGGAGCAGGTTGTGACATGTCCTTTAATTGGTACTAAAACTTGAATTCTTCTTCAGATATTTTTCTGAAGAAAAACACTTTTCACATCATCTTATCACTTGGCTTCTTATTCAGCTACTGATACGTGATTATTGCTTACAAGAAATGAGTTTTATACCAAGTATTGACTTTGAAACATACATTACTTCCTGTAATATGCTGAGACATTAATGAGGTCTTTCTCAACATTCTATATTCACATTTATTTAAGGTATTATTAATTTCTGTACCCATAATATGCATGCATTTTTATCATGCTAGAACAACCCTTTCTTCTTGTAGAAGTATGAATACCCTCTCTATAGATTGGAATTAGTGGCACTTTATGAAGACAGTTTTGACACTCTCTTATAAGTAACTGAGCAAAGTATCTCTCAGAGATGAAAATACTTAAAGTGCATTATTTTTCTCGTGATTTTGAATTACCAGAATTTTGAACATACCACAAATTGAACAAATAAGTAGAGTTACCTAAATTCTTGCCATGCTGTCCTATAACAAGAGTAATCATAGACACTGCAATACTCCCATGAATCTGTCTGATCATTTCTTCTCAGGTCATTTAAGTTACAAGGGTGACTCATCTGTGCCTGGGCCAAAGCACCCCTAATCAAAATTCCAGTCAGACCAGTAGGCCTGAGACCATTTCTTGATGTGACTATTGGGTTTTCATGTCATCCTCCCTCTTTAATGGTATTTGTGTAGAGCTCCTCAGTGATCCATTGATAAATATTCAGAATTCTGGCTACAGGTGATAAAAGTATTGTCTTGTCCAGTGTTGTGGGCAACAGGAAAAATTTGACACTTCACTTACCAAATTGAAACTCTTTGGAAGATGCATGGTACTTTATGTACTGATTATTATGTTTTTATACCTAGTGGTTGTGGGGTTTACAGTACAGAGATATTTTCTTATGGGCAGGTTTTGTTGGTTATTTGGTTATTTTTTATTTATATATTTTTTAAAAAAGGTCATTTTTCTCAAAGAGACCAGGCTACTGGTTTTCAAGCTTAAGTGGTTGTCATCTGGGGAAAAGAAATGGACATTGGAAATTCAAGAGGATGTTTGCAGCTGGCTTTTGTTACAACTTTGGTTTTCTACATGGTAGAAATGAAGGACAACTAGAGAGCTTTTTTTGGGGTGTTTTTTAAATTTTGCAAATCTGCCAACTAATTTTGGCAGTATTTCAGGTTTACAGTTGTTTCCTCTAGCTACAAATTTTCTCAGCTATAAGGCAAGATAATTTTTGTGATTATGGCATCCAAACATAGCTGTTGTCTATAGCCTTTTTGATTACCTTCAGCAAGTTACTTCATTCCGTTATGCCTCAGTCTTTTACCTCTAAAATATATTATGATTATTATTATTATGGGCTTTTCTTTGTTATGGCTCACATATTAAGGAATGTATTCCTGTATCACTTTGCTACTTCAGAGAAGTGCTGAAAGCTTATATTCATTAATATTCTTGAAGCATGACAAAGTAAAGCCTATTACTGTAATATGCTTCGCTTTAAAACTCTGGTTAGAATAATAATGATAAACAGCATTGCTTAGCCTTTGGCCCTGCTGCATAGCTATAAAAGTTTTACATCTTCAGATTTAAACTGATGAAGGAAAACTTTCATGCATTTTATGTCCCTCCTCTATACGCATGGAGAGATAAAGGAAAAAAGTTTTGCATTCACTGAAATGGGTTGTTGGCATATTTATCATACATGAATCCAAGAATGGCTTTTTGGCTGCTACATCCTGAGCCTCTTGTTTGAATATGATGTAGTATTTTATTCTCTCCATGCATTTCCTTTGGTGAGGTGAACAGAAGTTTGAAATGGACAGTTATGAAACGCCTTGCCCATAGGAAAAGCGTCTTCCTAACCTCTTTAGTAATTTCTTGAGTAATGATCAGGTGCATGACAGTTTTTACTTCCCTCCTATTATTTCCCTGAATTACTGTAGACGTCTTTATTACATTTCTAAATGACTATTCTCAGAGGTGGCTTGAAAAGATATTCATTTTTTCATGTTGACTGATTGATTGCCTCAGTGTTTCATTGAATATCTCTTTGTTCTTGCACTGTGAGAAGCAGTAGGTAGGAATTCCCCAGTTCTTTTTTGAACTTTTATGGTATGTTTTACCATACATCCCCTAATTTGTCTCTTTTGTCTTGATTTATATGATTTCTTTATACAAAAAATTGTCCAAATGCATTTTGGCCCTACATAATTATAACACTCGCACCATATTTGCTTATTTAAGAAAATAAGAGTTTTCACTTATTTAAGAAGATACCATAATAATTTCCAGCATATATGCATTTATTTTTGTTTTCTTTCCTTGACTTTCTTTTCATTAAATAGCTTTCAGCTCAGTGAGAGATATGTTTGCTTCTTTTTTTTTTTTTTTTTTGACTCTACATCTGAGAAAGCAAGCGCAGTTAATGGAGAAAGTGGAGAAAACATCACTACATTTATAATAGTTTTAACAGCTGCACTGCAGGCAGTTCATTATTTTGACTTGTATTTTAATGCTCTTAGTAACATCATAGTAGAGATACTGGAGATAAAAAGGGAAGACCAGCAGCCTCAATATTCATGTTCTGTCCTTCTGCTTTCTGTCCTTATTACAACAAAAAACCAAAAAAAAAAATTAAAATGTGTAAGCGCCCACACTGGATACCTAACACAATTCTAAATCCTGACAAGTGCAAATTGAAAAGCAAAGTCCCATTAATATAGAGTTGGAGAGTGTCACTGCACCATTACGCTTTAAGTCTGAAACGCTCTGGGCCTTGCATAAATTCCAAAAAAAAAAAAAAAAAGAAGACATGCTGGTGAGAAACTTACAACATGTTCAGCCAATTCAAGTACAGCTATCTGACTCTTATTTTCTTTGCAGTCTTCAGATGACATCCTGGTGGCCTCGGCTGAATGTCCTAGCGATGACGAGGACATCGATCCCTGTGAGCCGAGCTCAGGTGGGTTAGGTTAGTCAACTTTTTTTATTACTTTCTTTTCTTTCATATTTGCATGCTCCAGTCCCCCAGAGCCCCAGCTAGCAGAACAGTCCTTTTGTGCATGGCAAGGAGAGGTTGAATTGGGCCCTTTCTACACGTGGTGGTGTTAGCAGAGAGGAAGAGTCAGCTCCAAGATATCAGAGGGGAGCACGTGTCATGGTCTGAACAAAGTTATGGCTTGGCTGAGGACCTGAGGATGGGCTAGGAAGGGCATTCTAGGGCCCCTGCAACTGTGTTGTGATAAAGAAAGTACAGCTTCATTTAGCAGGAAGGTGTTGCTATTTTTTGTGCCTTAAGCCTTGCCCTCAGTGAGATAAAAATATCATATTGAAAATGTCGTGTTATGTCACGGAACCATAGAATGGCCTGGGTTGGAAGGGACCTTAAAGATCATCTAATCTCCCTGATGTGGTCAAGGACACCTTTCACTAGACCAGGTTGTTCAGATCCCCATCCAACCTGGCCTTGAACACTTCCAGGGATGGGTTTTCTCTGGGAAACCCATTCCAGTGCCTCACCACCCTCACAAGGAAGAATTTTTTCCCAGTACCTAATCTAAACCTAGTGTCCTTCAGTTTGAATCCATTTCCTTATGTCCTGTCAGCTACTGTAAACAGTCCCTCTCCATTTTTCTTATAGGCTGCCTTCCTGCATTGGAAGGTAGAGTTGAATTTGTTTTTACTTGCTGTTACTGGTATGAAATTTTGTATAGATAGATAAAACCTAAAGACATAGAATAAAACAGTCTCAAATTTCAAATTATTGTGGTTTTTTTTTTCAAGCCAAGCCTATTCAGAGTGGCTGTTTCAGTTGTAATCAGAAACAAGATATTTTGATATTCTAGTATTTGCCATGAACAAAAACTTGGTAGTGTTTTGGCCATGTATTTCCTACTCTGCTGGATGGCAGAGATTTGGTAATAATTCTCTTTGTGAAATAATGAGAAATTGTGGGTTGGAAGAGGCCTTTAACTATATCCAGTCCCAAACCCCTGTCCTGGGCAGGGACACCTTCCACTAGACCTGATTGCTCAGAAACCCCATCCAGCTTGGCCTTGGACACTTCAGGGGATGGAACATTCAAAACTTTTGTGGGAAATCTGTTCCAAAGGTTCAATTATACTCAGTTATGTTTAGTTAAATACTATGAACCATCTCTAAAAATCCCAATATTTATCATTGAAGTGAAAGGACTGGAAAACTTCCTATCCTTTCAAATAATCTTAGATAGTCCAATGAATTATTCCTGCTTCTTTGTTGGTTTAGTTTAGGTTTTATATTTCCTGAGTGAACAGCCCATATAGATATATCTCAGTTTCCTTTGAATTTTCCCCAGAATTCCCTTGAATTCTGTGCTGTTTTGTAGCACGCCCACTGCTAGTTATCTGAGGTATTTGGTAATCTTTGGTGCTTGCTGCTTCACTCAACAGTAAAAGAATTGAGATCTATTTGTTGTGCAGTAACATATTTAGCTCGAGTAGAAACCAATCTAATTTGAGATTAATATATTAATGCAAATAACAGCTAAGAGCCATCTTAGTATGATGCCAAAATCTGGGGCACGAGAAATGTCTGCATAGCCCTAAGACAAATGAAACTTTTCTTCATATGCAAATGCATGTTTCCTATTTTAAGTCACAGAGCTTGTTACCCACATGCAAGAATTATTTACCTAAACTGAAGTAAAGGCATATATGGCTTGTCTCAGTGTCTGACAGACCTGCAGGATGGCACTTGAGCTCTTCCAGGAACCGATTTACAGATTGGATGATGATACCTCAAGATTATTTTCTTTTGCTTTCCAATTAAAGGATTTCAGAGTAATTTTCAAAATTCCATTAAATTGAATGATTGTTCTTAAAACTGAGTAGCAACAGGTGAACTCATGCAGTTTTGTACCTCTCAGGGAGATACTTCACTCACAGAAATCTCAAACATTATGATCAAGATATTCAGGGATTTTTTTTTTCCCTGCACCTTCATTCTCATTTACAGGTTCTCGAGTTTAGCAAGACTGTCCTGTCCAGGATGAGTCAGTAGCTTGTATGGCTCTGAGCTCATTCATGCCAGTTCTTTCCTTGCTGTAGTTAACTCAGGCAGTGCTCTTCAGTAGATAAATTGACATTTAGGGGGGTGTTATTTATTTTATAAGGTAATTTTAAAGCAATATATTGGTTACATAGCACTAAATAATTTTCCAAATCACCTGGGTATTAAAGCTGTATTTATATTTTCTCGGGCTTACAGCTCACTGAAAGCCAATGAAATTTCAGAATAATTCTTCTCTGAGGTAGTTTGAGCTCCGGGGCTGCAGCCTTTGGTAGTCCTGAGCCGTGCAGAGTCATTTAGCTGGTGGGTGCAAGAATGAGAGAGGTGAAATGGAACTTTCTGACAGCTTATTGTTTCTGTCCAAACTATGGTTCAGGAAAGGGATGAATGTTAGTCTTCCAGAAAAAAATTGCCATTAGCTTTACATACTGTTGCTCAGCTTTCCTGTTTTAGCTTAGTATTCATCACACAGCTACACTTCTCATTTTTGTTTATTTGAGAATGGTTTTACTGTTTCATTTGTCAGATCCCAACTGCTACTGCTTTTTTTTAAAAAAAACCCTGTGGATTGGCACAGAAATTATGTTCTGCATAATCCCAATTGTCTGGATCATTTTGTCTGTCATTCTTCTCATCAAAATGTCATTCGTCCTCCCACTCTCAACTTTTAAAAGCTGTTAATTTGCCTTCATCAGCCTTGTCATTTTATCATACTTGAAAACACCTGAGCCAAAGGGGTTACTGAAGTTGTAACTTCTGGCATATCAGTCTCTCTGTTTTAGTCTTAGTCAGTGTTATGAATAACTTTTTTCCATGAATAGTCAGGTAGGCATTGCTCAATCTCCATAATACTGCAGTCTCCGTGTGGATTTGAGCTGCTCCTAACAGTAGGCTAGAATTCAAGGAGAGAAGCACAGTGCTGTTGGCAATCAGAGCCTGATGATTGTTTTTCTTTTCACTTGAAATAGGAGATACAGAAGGATATGTCCCTCCATTTAAAATACCCCCATGGTTCAGCTCAGCTTTTCCCCCTTAACCCTTTCCACAAACCAGACTGGCTTCTCCACAGCTACTCCTCAATGTCCTCACTAATGGTGGTGAAACTTATCTGTCCTAACAAGTAATTCTGGGAGGCTGAAAATACAATGATTAGGGCTGGTTTACTTTTGTGTTTTCACTACAGAGGCTATAGTCTGGGATCCTTCAGCAAAGGAATCCACCTCAGGGCAAGAGATGATGCGCTCAGAGCTGTGTGGTCAACACTTTTCCACCAAGAATTCAATCAAGGGATGGCCAAAGCCCCTGCAGTTTTATTAACAGAGCCATAACTCAATATTTCTGTGATGACTGGCCATAATATGCCTATTTCTAACCAGTGTTCTCCACTCCAAATGAGAGCCTATTCAACAAACAGTTTGAATATGGTACTCCTATATCTCATAGAAAATACTGCTTATCCAGATTTCACTAATTAGTGAGATTTCTGCATAAAATAGGGCTTTTTTCCTAGTACAAATATGTTGCAGTTTGTAGTGGCTAACAAGTCCCACTCTGCCACCACCAGCTTTGCTTTCTCTGCACCTGTCTGCTAAATAATAAATGGAAAGATGTAATTCGCCACAAATTTCATATAGGACATAAAAATGTAAACCCGATTAGGAGCTGCTGAGCAGCAATCCCATCATCTTGTCTGGAACATAAAGTCACAAAAATTATAATTGCAGATTTCATTGTGGTATACAAACTGCTAAATGTGCCATAATTGGATGAAGTCATAACAAATTTATTAGCATGCAAAACTTAGTCAACATAATTTTTTTTGCATTATGTTTCGTGTAGTAAGGCAACAAGTATTGCTTTCACAGCCTCTCCACCTTTCCCTAAATACCAGCAAAAACATGAAGATTGAGGATGATTACAATAATGGTAATAAAAAAAACAGTTTATATTTCCTTAACTTCATGTTATGGATGAAATAATAAAACCTTTTCATTTTGTAGACAAGTTGCAAAAAATTTCAGTGGTAACCTATCCAAAAAAAAAAAAAAAAAGAACCTGGGACAAATTACTGATTTTACATGAGGAGTTATAAAACTGCAGGTGGACAAATTGCCATTCTTCACATCAGGACTGCTGTTCCAGCCGTTGTTGCTGAGCTCTGTAGAGAGCTCTGATTTCTGCTGAGTTTCAGTGAGCATTTGTGCTACACAGCTTATTTGTTCCAGTTACTCTGGGCTGGTACTTTATTTGTTAGCTATTATCTAAGCACTTCTGTAGCTATTGAAATGTTCCAAAAGGCAGAGAGGTCTGAGCTGGGTCAAATGGAGTGAAATGACTGAGTTTAATGGCAAGGAAATCTCAACCAGGACAAAAGTCTTACAGTTTCAGACAAACACACAAACAGTTCTTTTCCTGCAAATTAATTTTAAATCTTTCTCAAATTTGTGACTCAAAGGAGGTTTAAGCTCACAATTAGGTTGAAAGCTTCTCTTACAGCCCCAGCTGAAATGGGATAAATAGAGGTTTTGGTGGTCTCAAAGCCAGTATATTCCCTGGTCTTGGGAATTTTACCAGAAGGTAACCTTCAAAGTGAAAGAGGGCTTTTTCTTCAGGTTCAAACAAGTGTCTTTCAACCAGTGGAACTCCACATGTTGCAATCAAAGAAAATACTCCTTCATCTCTTGATTTGGCCGTTTTTGGCTTCCACTTCCCAGGGCAATGTTTGATTTTATTTTTACTGTTCTGTGGGTAAAAAGAATACTCAGGACAGAGGTCAGTCAGGTACAACTGCTGGCAGCACTGGTTAGCTTTCTTAACCCTAATTCCGAGGGATAAATTAAATAATTTTTTTCCTATATTATTAAGAAAGAATGGTTAATAGGATAGATGCTTCTGGGCTGATCTTTGAGCATGTTTTTAGTTTTTCCAACATGTTGGCCAGACTAATTGCCTTGCAGAAAACAACTGGTGACAACCAGAAATCTCCAAAGGACCAGTTTAGCCTAGAGAGTGAAAAAGCCACTGCTGCAGAGGACTCCTAGAGAGCAGTCACTGCTTTGGGGAAGGCTTAGTCCTGTGAGCAGAACAGTGTGGGGCTTTACATGCAAACTTCTTCCTACATGCATGTCCTCTTCTCTGTGACAGCATGTGGGACAGATGAGATGGCCCAGAACCCTATAACATTCTCAGCCACCTTGTGATGGTTTAGGTTTGATCCCACCATTGATGCCTGTTTTTCCAACAGGCAGAGCTGTGAAATAGGGATTTGTGAGTGTTTTATGCTCTTTGTTAGAAGTTTTGCTTTCTTTTCCTGTCACGAATTACTGCACTGTATTCCTGGTGCATCTGGCAGCAAGATAGCATTGCAGTAGGAGGTGAAGTGACTCCTATAATTTATACATCACTGCAAGTGCCCTGTTTAATGCTCTACATGGAATTCATTGTTCAAGAAGCTGAAACAAAGAAAAATAAAATTACAGTTAGTTCATAGGGTTACTGTGTTCATTATGGCTTGAGACATAAAGGGAATATTTGTGCCTCAGTCCAATTATCCTGTAGTTCTATATGCATTTCCAGTGCCAGAAAGGTCTGTCTTGAATTAAACTTTTAAAGTGTTTAGATGTGAAACACATAGTCATGCTGTATAAGCTACTACAGGGTGAAAATATGCTTTATTTACAAACTTACTATGGCTGTGCATAAAAGAATTGAGGGGATTAAGATATAGATTAATCTTCCTTCAATTAAAGATAAAATACTTTTAAAGCTTACTTAATTGTTTTAAAATAAATCCTAAAGCCTTCTGCAGAGGAACAGAAAGTAAATGCTGCATTTTTCCAAATTATTTTATTGTTAACTAAACTACTTCTTTGTCAACAGGCTGAGGTCCTAGTGCCTGTCTTAGTGAATTACAAATATGGCATTTCTAGTTTGAATTTGAGAAAAAATAATTATTTTTCCTGATTATCTGAAGAAGTGAGGTTCAAAATCATGATTGATCCATTGTGTCAAAGCTGACCTCTACTTTTTGCCAGCCATGCCATTGAAACTTGGGAATACTGAGTAGAACTGGAGATTTCCAGGCACTCCTTGGGATTTTCATACATTCCTAGTGTCAGATGGAAGAACGTAGATGGATACAGCGGAGCTGGCTTTTTTCCCTGCACAGAGTGGTTTTCTGGAAGTGCAATACCAGCAGCTCAGTGTTCTCTGTGGTAAGAAATATTGCCATCAGACTGCTGTAAATCCCACAAGGCTCTCTGTTAACTCTCACAAGAGCCTCTCTGCCCGGCCATAAATGATGGATGGTTTTCCTTGGGTGTAACTTGGAGGGTGCATCCATACCCTGTGCATATCCTTGCTAAAGCTGGGTCTTCTCACTTCTATAAAACATGGAAGAGTTAAATAAGAATGGCTGCTGGGGTTTAATCCCAGCAAGAGAACATTCCCAGTGCAAACACCAGCCTTGTTATTTGTGTGGAAGCACAAATCTTGATTTCATGCTTCAGACATACACAAAAAGGCAACTCTAGAGAAATTTACTAAGTGGCAGTTGTTATTCCTGCTGTTACCTGCTCAGTGGTTTGGAGTTAGACATCTCCACAGAACCAACAAAACCGAGTGGCAACATTTTACATAATTTCAAGAAATGTTCTCTTTATGAACAATAATTCAGTAAAAATGGGAACATTACTCAATGTGCCTGAAGGAGTGTCCAAAGAAAGAGGGGTCTGTTATTCTTCTTTCTTTTAGAGATTTAAAAGGCAGCTAGTGAGTCAGTTCTGAAGGTATTTGCAGGCAAAGCTGCAGCACAAGATGCTGCTGTTTTTACCAGGACTGAGATGTATATGTAGAGAAGCAAACAAGGCTCTCCACATCACTCATTCACAAATCCACTGACTTCAGTGGAATTCCTAAAGTTTTTTCAGTACTAGGAAATTCCCCAGGTATTTCAGTGATATGTCCATGAATATCACATCCTTTAATTCAAGTTAATTGAGGACTTACTTTCCTGGTTTTCCCTAGAAAAATTTGCAGGAAAAACTGTTGCTTGTATATGAGCAGTTGCTTGACCTATTCTTTTTGATATTCTCAAAAAAAGAACCTGTCTTACAGAAAAATTATTGCATAGACCTTAAAAATTAAAATTAGATCTATGTCCATGCTCTCTTCAATAAAGCAGACATGGTTTTAAAGCCTGGTATTCAGAATTTTCAGTAATAAAGCACATTTAGCTCCAGTGGCTGTCCATGTATCATTAGTAAATGAAAATAGGTTCTAGACAGTTTCAAATCTTTTGTTATTCTTTGTTGTTAGCCACAGAAATGATGATGTTTGTTCTTTGACAGCCTCCACTATGAGGAGTTTCCACCATTTTCAAAAACAGTGTAGATCTTTTTAATCTGGAATCAGAGAGTCACTGAATTCAAAAACAGCCTGTAAAACACATTATATTTACTGAAAACAATTAAATAAGGCCAAATATATATTATGTGGACTTTCAAAAACATTTTCCACAGGTGAACATCACACTCTGGATGAAAAATGCAGAAAATAAGTGTGATAGTAATTGTAAAATGGAGGTTTTCAGAAACAGGCAAGTAATTATTGACTTGACTGAGACTCTTTTCTAATTCAACAAGGAATTTTGGAAAGACAGAGGATTTACATACACAAGGATGGAGTAGAGATATGATTGAATCTAGAACACGTTCCATTAATTTTCATGTTGATCTGCTTAAAAAATCATAAATTAAAGTGTATAATCCTAAAAGATTGTCCTTTAAATCAAGTTTAAAGTTAGGATCAAGAGTGCACATAAAGTGTTGAATAAATAAATGAGTTCTAGTTTGTCTGAAATTAGTCTCTGTGTTACTGGTGCCTTGATTAATGAAACTTCTCTGTTTTCCTTGAGCTTCATTTTGGTTTGATTTGCTACATCTAGTGCTTATATTTTCTTGCAGACTGTGGACACTATACTGAAACTGTTTCCTGTAGTTTTGCAATGCATATGCATTGAATTTCTTCTTTTTGTGAAGGAAACTCACTTTTCCACAGTTCTATTTTTCATCCTTTTCTATGTTCATGAAAAACATAGAAAAAAGACAATATTTTGCAGAGGTAGGAGAAGGTTTATAGCCAAAATACTGGCCTGAATTAGCATTGAATTCCTCAGTTGCTATGCCAAGTCTTTCTCAAACCAAACTTGAGCAATAAGATGTTAAGCCAGGTCTTTCAAATTCTATAGGAAATTTCTAATACCTGATAAATTCAATTAATATTTTGCTCTAGAGCAGTTGGTGCCTGCCAGCATCAAGTTCTCAAACCAGTAACCATCCTACCATACTGCTGGCAGTGAACTGGTTTGCTGACCCCTCTGCCAGAGAAGAGAAACAAGAACAAACTGGAAACTTCTTGCTGGTGCTTTCTAGCAGCCAGTGGAGTGTGAACACCCATTAGCTCTTGCCCACCTAGTACTAAGGATGCTGCTACTGATTTTCAACCCCTTGCTCACAGCTCATTTAAACCTGTGCCAGAAGCTCTGGGGTATGGTGGTGTGTGAGCTGTGAATTTGACAGCCTGCAAAGTGGTAGGAGAATGCTGACAGGTTTGAGAACTAGGTATTCTCCAAGGGTGTTGCTCATAAATGGAAGCAGGAAAAAGTCAAGGCAAAAGTAACCTATAATGAGGGTGCATGTACCTGAAATAGTCTAACCTTAGGCTATCTCTTCCTGACTATATAAAGAACTGAATGAAACCTTCTTCTGCTGTGTTGACATGCTATTCTATTTAGGTTTCAAAACCAGCACTTCTCCTGAGGTTAAGGGCTGTGGTCTAGATCTGGGACTTTGATGGTTTAAATGTGAACTGGCTTCAACAGTAGCCTCAGATCTAGAATACATCATATGTTGTGAATGTACCCTTCAAAAAGTTTCAGCAAAGGGAAAAATGAAAGATGAAAGAAGTGAGAACACAAAAATTATATTCTGAAATGAAACAAGGCTTTATAGATATCCCAAACTTTTTTCCCTTGTGCCAACATCAGAGACACCAAAATTGTTTTATAGACTATGCTGAGAAAAGCAAAGAAAACCAAGGCAGTCTTATTAATTGTAATAATTTTATCAGGAGAAAAAGAACATTAATTACATTAAATGTAACTTTTATCCATCCTGAGTTCCATTTGTCTTTCTCTTCCCATTCCCAGAGAAGCATATATGGTTTAGGCAGTAACAGGATTCAGGCTGAGCAAGTGGAGCTGTGAATCTGAGCCTTTGGGTAGCAGGAGTAGTTCAGTATTTATAGCAGCTGCACCCCTAGTGTGTGTGCAAGGATATTCTGGATGTCTTGAAAGCCTGGCCCCTTCCTCTCCCAGGCATGTTATCAGCTTTGTCAGTAATGGGTCTGACTTGATGACAGTGTTTGGAACAAATTGAGTGCTGTGCTTTCTGCTTCAACATTCCAGCCATATATAAATATATATATACATATATAATGTTTGTGGCATAGACATTTATCTCTTCATGTAGTAGCTCCTTAGTGAAGGAGGAAAATCAGGGAATCACCCACAGTTGTGAGATGAATGTGGGTGTCTACACCTCCAGCTCATTTCATGAGCAAGAATCCTTCCACGCTCTGCAGGCCAAGCCAGCAGATTCCTCATGCTTTACAACTACATTTTGATATTCTGCTCAAAACTGGTTCCTAGATAAGGAGGTTGGGAATTTTTGGCCTTTTTTTAAAATGAGATGACAACGTTTAAAATAGCAAGCAATGAAACCTTGATCTGGCAAAGCTCATAGCAAAACTTTTCCTGAAGTCAGTGGAGCCCAAATGTCCCAGTTTTGGTTCAATGCAGCCAATCTTACTGTGAGCTGCCACCAAAAATTTATCTTTCCAGTGCCCCTGCTCTTTTCTTGCTTTAACACTGAGTCTTCAGGGAGCAAGAGCAGCATGCAACTCACTGAGCAAATGATCCCAGTTCAGCTGTCTGGACTGGTGGCCCACAGTTGCAGCAGCTAGCTCTAGCTTGAAAACATGCTGTCACTAGTGTAAAATTTTTAGTTTGTCTTCCTTATGTTATCTTATTTGCAAAAGCTGCCCCCCCCTTTCCCACTTAGGGATACTTCAATTTAAAACACAAACTACTGACTCTGCTAGTCAACCAAAAATTCTGAAACAAAGCACCAAATTACCAAAGATTTCTCAGAATATGCACAAAACCAGGAAATTAACTTCACTTACAAACTAAATAAGGAGAGATACAAAGCCAAATGACAAATATAGAAGTGGGGAGAGGTAGGACACCTGAACTGTTAAGAGAAGATAGAGTCATTGTTTGGGGAGAAGGAATACTCAAAGAGAAGTAATGCAGCTGAAATGTTAAAATATGCTAGTAAAAAGTGTAAAACCACAGGGATGAAGGCTGTTAAAAGGCTTCATTAAGTGATATATTGGTTTATATTCTCTATTTTGGCTAAAAATAAACTTAGTTTTGTGGAAAATATTTTCACAAAAGCTTGTTATAAAACTGTGAAACATTTCCCTCAGCTCTGCAAAACAGAGTAACTCCTAAACCCCACTGATTTGGTGTGCTCCATCAACTGGCACTGTACAACCAACTATTCTATCTCCCTTTAGACTTGTGATGACATTTTAAAAGGTTGAGAAAACAACCTTCCACCTCTCAGCCACAGGGGAAAAAGAAGTTACTTGCAAACCCTGCAGTCCTAAGGAGCTGGTAGGATTTGTAAATGACTCGAAGTCGATATATGACAAATCATTACACTTGGAAATAAGCACTCAGTTCAGTGCAGAGAGAATGTTTAGCTTCTTAGCAAACCAATCTTTTTAGCTGTGGATGCTGTTCCACTGCTGGACTATTTTTATAACAAGCTAAGTTTGTTGACGTTGCTTTAGAGGTATCTTAATGCATGGGTTTGCACACCAAAGAGCAGAACAGATACCTGAAAAATTTTCCTTTGAACACAAGTCTACAGCAGACCTTCCTGCTGGTTTTGAAGCTGGGCTGCACCTACCCCAGTTCTGCAGAGGAAGCTCTGGGGTTTGTTTTTCAGAGGTGTTCATTGTACAGAGGTGCTGAATTTGCAGGGAGCTCAGAAACCAGCTCACCAGAATCCAGCAATGCTGCAGAAAATCGACCACAAACAGGTCTACAATGATAGCACACAGAGTGAAAATTAGTATGTGTCCTGTAAATAATTGCCTTCATGCCTCATTGCAAATGCAGTAGTTAAACATTTCTGTCTTGTGAGTAATTTCCTATTCACAGTTTGTGGGAAGGCATAAATGTAAAGAAAGCAAGTTTGGAGTCCTTTTGTCTTTTTTTTTGTTTTTGTTTTGTTTTTCGGTCTGCTAATTTCAATTCACAAACACCATGGGAACCTGCAATTCCAATTTTCTTTTCGCAGTATTAATGAAAACTGGGCACTGAAAATAGTTAGATTTCTTTCCCTCTAAATCTTAAACCACTTAGAAATACAGTCAAGAATAATAACTTTCTAATCCATTATTACACAATGTAAAACTGTGCTCAACTGCTATTATTTCATGCAAAGATTTTCATAAGTGGTAGGAAGAGGCTTTTAGAACTCAGTTTCTTCTAAGCTGGTTTTTGAGGCAGTACAAAAACGCTGGTTGTGTGCTGTTGAGAGGAAGAGCTGTGCATCAGAGAAGTGTTTTAAGAAGGGACCCTTGCACCACAAGATGATAATCAGTTCCTCTCACTGGTATGGCAAGGTTTGAGCATATTTACTGCCTTTATGATTTTTTATTGTTCCTAATCAAACCAACCTCAATTTGTTGTTTTAATAAATAGATAGTTTCAGGGTTTGGGCTTTGGGTATATTTTTGTGACAACCCTTTACTCTTAAAATCAGAGTAATATTTTATGTCATTTAATCTTAACATACTCCAAGAAGGTATTTCAGTTCTCATTTACAGTAAGATGTCTAGGATGGTGTTAATATCTTTTTCATGCTGCAGACACTAAGAGACACTGCAGCTGAGTAAGAGGCAAGGTTACCTGCAGACACACCTCTGCCGACGTGCCAGGAGCCAATGGCTCTGCCTGGTCCAGCTACCAAGATGCTGGGAAGAAAACTGCATCCAGTGTTTGCCAAAGAGCTGGGAAGCAAAGAGCATGATTTCTGTAAATTTATACTCTTCATTTGCTCTCCACTGACATCGTCTGCTATCCCTTGCAATCCTTCCTGTCTTGCAGGAGAAAAAATATAGGTGAATTCCCCTTGGAATTGACTTCAGTCTTAGTCAAACAAAGGCACTGCTTAAATAGAAGGCAGCTATTTCAGCCATGTTATGGATGTGGAATTATTTATTTATATAGATTTCAGAAGAAATTAAGGTTGACTTTTTTCCAGTGGCCCTTTCCTCCATCTCTCAGAACAGGACTCTTTTTTGGTGTGTACTCCATTAGCTGTTCGTATCTAAAGTCCTCACAGACAAACCTATGTGCTTTGTAAAACTTTTCTATTTCCTCCTCTTTTATTTGTCTGGAGAGGCTCTGCTAGGTTAAATTCATATTTTAATGTAAATGGAACAAAAATAGCAAGTCCTTTTCCTTGCTGAATTGCTCCTTTTCCAGAAGTCCAAACAAATGCAACAACAGATGCTTTGAAATGTTATAAGTTTAAATAACATCAGTGTAGTGGTTGAATATTTCTCAGACAGATGGGTTAAATGAGACAATTGTGAAAACATTCTTAAAATAAAAGGAAGCCATCAGGTGAGAGGCAGGAATTTAGGTAACATTGAAAAATATACCTTAGATGTTTCTTTTAGATTGCAATATTAGAATGTTTTCCTCTGAGCAAGCTGTTAACTGTCATTTAGTAGACATTAATTGCAAAGTTAGTTGACAGCATTTGGCCCAAATGTATGTATCTTAAAGAGAAAGAGCAGCTGTTAATCCATCAGGTATTGACAGTGTATTCAGTGGCTTCTATTATTTCTCAGACAGAAATTAATTTCCTGAAATCACATACAGTAAGATAAGACTCTCTCATTTTCACTCACTATGGAAATACTCAGTCTTTGTTCTGCACCCAATGCATTGTCTCTTGTAAAACAGTAAGTGACACCCTAAGTGTAAAAGAATTTCCATTTTCTACAATAGCTACAATGAACAAACAGGATCTAAACCAGTCACTGACTACTTTGGAACAGGGCACCTTTCTTTGAAGGCTGGCATCTGCCCTGAAATGACATAAACATCTTAAAACCTTCAAGACCTCTTGTGTTGCCATAGAAAGTACCAACGGCCCCAACTCATAACAAGGGAGAACTTTCAGAAGGATACAAAAAGTTAAAATACTATTTGATATGGGTTTTTTAAATTTTATAGTTATGTCTCTGTTCTTTCAGCTGAAAAAAATGTCAACTTCTTTAAACCTGTTTGAAATAACGGCCAGGAGGAAGTGTTTCAGCAGTAAGAACACAGGTCACCAATAAATAAATGATGAATAATAACAGAGTGGAGAAGGAACTTATTCTTGTGGGGAATTGTGGCTTTTTTGCTATGTTTTATTATTCATAGGCCAATTGTAGATGTCTGTAGCTGGTGGCTGCTTTCAATTCTGGTAGTCCAAACTTGTTGCAATTTTTGGACTGGTATTGATATTTTGACTGGCATTACATTTAAAGTGGCATCCTTAAAATCATCATCTTCCTGTTATGTCTTTACAGTGCTTTAAAAAGTGACTCTGGAGCATAGTGTGCTTTTGTGGACCTTGAGCAAGACCCTTTTCTAGCACACCTCAGTACAATGATACCTGTAGGCACACCCTGATAAAGTTAAGATCCTGGATGTATGGTAAAGCTGGCATTTAGTACTTTTAGTTAACATCTATATTTTACTGGTTGAATTTTTAGCCATGCATAATGATGCATAAATGCAGCTTCTCCAAGCCAGGTTGGCTCTCCTGAGCTCAGCCAAGGCTGGCAGTGCTGAGGACACACAGCCTCCCAGAAGTTTGGACATGCTGGTATAATCAGAGGAATACTGCATTAACCCAGATAACTTCATTTCTGTCCATGACACTTGTTAGACTAGAGAGGATCCATCTCAGCTATCACCACTTTGTGATTCTATCTAAAGATCTGCCTCCCCTGCTGCTGCAAAATTCAACGAAGAAAGGAGATCATGGAAAACACAAAAGCACTGTGTGTGCTGAGAGCATTTAAACTAAAAATTCCTCCTGGAATTAGGGTTTCATTCCTCATGGCTGTGCAAGGGCTCAAAATATGCCAGACAACACAATAGTTCCTATCAAGAAGATTTTCCAGTGTGAAGACATAGGTCAGATCTATTCACATCACAGCTGAAAAGACCAGAGTCTGGCCTCAGAGGTGGCTTCTTAGGAGGCTGAGTCCTTACTCTGTGCAATTTGAGAGGTTTTCTTGGGGCATAAAGCAATCCTTGAAGGAACATCTGATAATGGGCTCAGTGATGAAAAAAAGGAATGGGAGAAGTGAGTGAAAAAGTGCTCTAAAGTGTAGCCATATCCAAGGAGGACTCTGAAGTAGAAAATAGGAGAAAGGGTTGGATAGCTCTCTAAAAGCAGTAAGAATAAATAGAATTCATTTTTAAAAAGAAAAGAAAACATTAGAAGGAAAGGAGAAACTGAGGAAAGGGAAGAGTACAGGAGAGCTGAGGATACCTTATCTGTAGTGAATTTATTGGCTGCTATCAGCCGTTTTCTTCTTTTTTCCCCCTCCATTCCGTCTTATCGTCACTGCCTTCTCAATAAATAGTATGGTGTCACTTTTTGCTCCTTACAGAAAGAGAGGGAGAGAGAAAGGGAGAGGGAAATCCTTTCCTCTGAGATGTTCATGTCCCTGCATTTAAATTGTGGCACATCTGTTATTTCAGATTATTTAGGCATTATTTGCCTAACAACACACTAGGACAAATTACACCTTTGAAGGCTACAACGAGGTGTTCTTTGCTGTTCTTTTCCTTTAAGCCTGAAAAAGATGTACTGCAACCCTAACTGGTTTTGGACTAGAAGAGGGGGGTGCTGATGCCTTGTGTAGGCTGACCTAGAACAAAGACTAGATGGAGCTAAAGAATTAAGTAGGGATTTATTACGAGGCCTCAATAGATCCACCTTGGGCAGCACAACCCAAAATGGACAAAAAAAATTAGAGACCACCAGCCATGGGGTCTCACACTTTTATAAGTTTTGGCCAATTAGCATATTGGAGCTAATTGTCCAATACAGCTTTAGCCCTTTAGCCCGTGAAGTCCCATCCTTCTTGTTTTCTCTCTTCATTCCACCGTTGTTTATGCTCTTGGGCCTGAGATCTGGATGGGCTGTCCTTGGGTCCCCAGCTAGAGAAGGAATTATTTTGCCTACCTGCTCTGTGAAAAGAGCTCACCATCCCCTAATAAGAAGCCAAGTCTTACACACCAAAGCAGAACAGAATCTGAAAAATCTGAAAGCTAAGACCTGAGGCATCAGTGCATCTCCAGGCTGTCCTGGCCTGGCGGGTGCAGCTAGAAGGACACATGGCCGTAGCAGCAGGCATGACTGACTCCTCCATGTGGAAACTCAAGGATAACCTCTCCTTTCTTTCCTTATCTACCCACAGCAAACCCCACCAGGGCAGGAGGAGGACGGGAGTACCCCGGCTCGTCCGAGGTGATCCGCGAATCCAGCAGCACGACGGGCATGGTGGTTGGGATCGTGGCGGCGGCGGCGCTGTGCATCCTCATCCTCCTGTATGCCATGTACAAGTACAGGAATCGAGACGAAGGCTCCTACCACGTGGATGAGAGTCGAAACTACATCAGTAACTCAGCACAATCCAACGGGGCTGTGATCAAGGAGAAACAGCCCAACAGCGCTAAAAGTTCCAACAAAAACAAGAAAAATAAGGATAAGGAGTACTATGTCTGATCTCAACATCTAAAAGAACGCTTGTATAGAAATAGTCTTCATTTTATCTGAGACATAATACAAACTTATTTACTTTACTTTTTATGAAGCACATTCAAAAACAAACAAACAGAAAAGACAGGGAATGCAATCAGAAAGGAAAGACTGTTTTTAAAAACAAGCATTTCATGCTCTTGTTTTTCAGAAACAGGAGCTGATAAATTCCCTAACATCCACAGTGTTTTCATTTACTCTGCCTGTCTTTATGTTGCTGGAACGTTTCTGAAAGACAATGATGACACCACGCACTCATAAAGCAAGGAGTATTACTACAACATCGAGGCACAATATGAAAAAATAATCAAATTAAAAAAAAACAAAACAGGAAAATAAAAAAAAAAAGAAAAAAGAAGCTACCTATGATTCTGGATTTAGCCAAAGTGCTAGCGCTTTCTTGAGAAGTAAGTTAGTCTTATTGTCAGAGAAGACTGTCATTAAATGTGGTGACTCAACAAGCAAACATAAAGAGTTTGCCGTCTGGTGCAGTGAAGCAGTGATTGGAAACTTGCATTTTGAAACAAAGTGCTGGCTTTTCTGAAGACTTATGTAGAAATACTTTCAAAAAGCCCCTTTCTGGTTGTGAGGAAAATAGTATGGAGGCCTTATTTTCAAAAACAAAAACAAAAATCTGGAATATAAGGCACATTTCCACAAAAATATTAAAAAAAAAAAAAAAGAAAAAAAAAGAAAAACAAGAGGGCATAGATGCAATCATTGGGAAATTTTCATGCACGCTTAATATGTTATTACATATGTTTATATAAAAACACATCTATATGTGCTTTCTGGACTGTGATAAGTGATGTTTTATAGCCTGTTGTATAGAAAATGCAAACTATATCTGCTCTTCAGCCATTTTTGGTAAACTCAATGTTATAAGTGTTGCTAGGTATAGAGAGTTTTATGACATCTGGAGCAACAGACATTCTTCAGTTTTTTTGCAGCCATTATAAATTGTCCCAGACTTTTTCCCCTTTTTTCTTTTTTTTTTTTTTTCTGATTTTTAATTTACAGTGTAGTGGTTATACAAAGGGGGATGTGTATGAATGTATATAAGAGTCAGCTAATTTTTTTCTTACCTGTACAGCTCTATTATGTTGCAATTAAGTTTCAGTAGTTTGTATGAAAGAAGTGGACTAGAAAGCAAAAATATATCTCTACTGTAATTTGTCTTCTCCCTCCTATCCCCATCTCTTGCTCCTGATATGCATCAATGAAGTTGATCAGAATGGCCAATTTTCCTAGAAATATACATTCATTAATTAGCTAAATGTTTAGTGACTTAAACTGGCCTTTGGCTTCCAGTCAAAGCTTCACTATTGGAGAGCATGGTTTGCCTTACAGAAACCTTGTTCTTAGAAATTACAAGAATGATGAGTTTCTTGAGAATCTTAGGAAGTATCATATAGTGTTTATCTGGCATTCATATGAAGAACAGCTACTACAGCACTGGGTGGTAAAAGATCTAAAAAAACCCATTGTAATTATCCAGGCTGATTCTATTGCAGAATTTATCCCTTTCTCCAAAAAGGAAATACTCTTGAGGTGCACGATAGTATTTTTCAATGGTGGGCATTTTGACATATGAAAAAGTATTTTTAGCTAAGTTGATTGTGTAGTATTGCAAGACATCATAACCAGACAGATATAAGTTCATTATGTTTTAAAGTGACACAGCTTATCTTGCATATATAAAACATTAATGCATTTTAGTTAAACACATGAAATGTAATGCTGTAATTTACACGTTAAGTTTGGAATTTTTTTTTTCTAGTAATATTTCATTAGTTTCACAGCAATAAATCATAGCATAACATTTTATTTACACTGAAGTTCAAAGGGAATGCATTAGACAGAAAGAGGGTAGCTCAATAGAAATCAACCAAATCATCAGAAGGCCTCCTGGGAGGGATACCAACATTCACACTTTACAGACAAGAAGGAGAAATTTAAAATTAGCTTTAAACAGCAGACACAAAACATTTTGTTGTGTGTTACTCACTGTAGCTGATGAAATAAAGTTGGGAACTGGTACAGCTATCTATCTGGGAGTCAGAGCACTTTAAAAATACATGTAGCTGACATGGAAACACCTCTCTTGAAGTTTGCCAACCACATCAAGGTGTGACATGTTGCATTTGTGAAACGACTTTTTATTTTCATTAGCATTTACGCAAAAGTGAAGGAAAAAAAAATCACAAAAACCACAAAATCCATCTGATGTTCATTTCTTAGATTGTTGTTCACCTGTGGCACTCATCATTTCTCCCACCTTTACAAGACAGCTGTACTCAGGGAATGGCAGGGGCAAGGGTGACTGGAGGTCATTGCTGGAAGCAAGAGACTTCAGCTGGAGGGGGGAAAGAAGTTGAAAGCCAGGTGTTGTTCAGATTTCAGTGCTTGAAGGTACTAGAAGAACAAGAATAATCTGTTGACAGGAGACTGGGCATGACAGAAAATGATTTGGGTGAGATGAAATGGTCTTTTCTGCTTGGGATTGATTGCATTAATGAAATAGCCTTGTCAGGCCAACTTCCAGGCAGTTTGGTAGATCAATCTTTAACTAAATCCATACATCAAGGAAAAAAAAAAAAAAGATCTCCTACTATTAAAATAAGAAAACACAATTTTAACACTGTTTCTGAAGGTTCTCCTTTTTCCTCTTTAATTTCATAATTTAACAACAACAACAACAAAAAATTATGGATGTATCAGAAATGCCAGCAAGTGGATTTAAAATTCTTTTTTGTTTAAAAGCAGCAGCAACAACAAACAGACATAAACCAACTACCTAACATAAAATTGGATCCTTTCTCTATAATAACCTAATTTGTTTGACTGAGATGGCTTCATTTCTATGACTGTATTGTGTTGCCTTTTTTAACAAAACACTAAATAACGTGTGAAACTTTCAACCCTAAGACATCAAAGAGAGGCCCAATGCCCCTAACCTTATAGTGCTTTCTGTGATAGATATTTACAATTTTTTTATTTGTTGCAAGGCCAATTTATTCATTATTGGAAATGCTAAGCAAGTGGAATTTACTGTTTTGTTAATAAAAATGTTTCTTAATACAAATGCTGGCTTGTTTCTTGTCTTGCTCTTAGATTGTGAGTACCTGTTCATCCTGAGGCTGTGAAAAAAACTGGTAAATTGGTATGAAGTTACAGACATTCATGTCAGGAAAGAGTACTTGGAGCTCTTTATACACTCCAGTGAAAACCTTCAAGTCTTGTGTTCATCTGGCCCACTTAGAAAAGTATTAATGACATCAATGAATTGGTTTTGCACAGACTTGCTTAGTTTGAAATTTTCTAGTATTTTTTAAACCAAAAAATTAAAAGTTGATCTTCTCTTCCCCATCTGTATGAAAAAAGAACTCCCCCTTTTTGCCACTTTTTGATTTCTGTAGTGGAAATAAGGTGGAAGAGGGTAAGGTAATGGGATGGAAAGTTAAAACATTTGTTAAAAGTGAAAACATTTTCTCTTGTCTAGAAGATGATTTAAAAATTAATGGGAAAATGAATGTATTTCAGGTCCTTAAAAACATTTCTGGATAATAATTACAAAATTTCAACCGGAGCTAATCCATTACATAAGTGCTTTCCTACTTAGCATGGCATTTAAATTCATGGACAACTTCAAGCAAACATCTAATCCTATTGATTTAAGCAAGTGTCTAAACTTGCCTAAATGTACTGCTGAATGGGGATGGAGTTAAGCTTTTGGATCTAAGCTCCAAACAGAATTTAATTTTGTAACATCTTAAATCACATCAGCAGCTTTTAAACTTCAGTGAGATTTATTCATCTGCTTAATTACGTATAGACTGAAGTATTTTAGATAATTTAAGCTCAGGAATATCTGGAGGAAAACAGTCCCTATCTTCCATTGGTGTAAAACACTTTGAAACTTCTAAACTGCTTTATACTGAGATTAGGTCTTGTGAGTGTACTTCAGTAATACTGAATATTCAATTTAGGAAAATGCTCTACACACATTTGAAGGAATTATAACAACAGTGGTTTTTTTTCTACTACTACTACTACTACTACTGCAAAGAAAACCCCCAACCAAATCCAAAACCAAATCACATTTAATTATTCTAAATTCTACAATGTAGCTATTGCTTTCTTTTTTTTTTAATTTTTTTTTGACATCTATATTGTGTATACTATTCCTTTTTACCAGAATCCTAATGGCCTCTCACTGCCTGCATCATTCATCATTATCTGGCCACTATAAGTGGTGGCCTCCATCACCAATTATCACTGTGGTCAAGCAGCTAAAAAGCCTTTACAAGATGATGAAAAAAGAGAAAAAACTAAACAACACCCCCAAATGTCACTCAGAATAAGGAAAACAAAGCTTACATAGGCTGTAAATGGCAACTGTGTTTGTTAATTGCTCCTATGTGACTTCTTTATAGTTCACTGAAACAGTTTTAAATTGGGGTTCTGGATCTGATTTTCTTTTTGATTATAGAAATTTACTTTTAAGTTCAGTACAGGCCTGTTCAGAGGTGCTTAGAACAATTTTTCTGGGTCAGGCACCCTTGCCAGTATAGTTTTATTTGAAATGCAGCCTATCAGGTTTATTTTAAAGCCCCCACTTTTTAAAACTATGTAAGTATTTCAGTGTTAAAATGTTTCTGGCTCTCATGGGAGTGGAGAGAAAGAGAAGCCCACACTACATTTAATTCAATTTATAGATTGATAAATGTTTGGTAATGGTAAAACTGCTTGCCTGCCAGCTTCAGATTCATCTGGATGGACTGCAGCTGATTTGGTTGGTTACTACTCTTCATGAAGCCAGGAGCCTCCCCCACAGGTTAAGCTTTGAACTAGAATTTCCAGAAAAGATACAGATGAGCTCAGTTTTGTCAGACACAGGGCCAGAACTCAACCAGTCCTTTACCCACTTCTTTTGGAGGTTCTTTCCTGCTGAAGGTCATTGACAGACTTCACCACCATCTCTAACTTCTGCCAGAGAAAGTCTGCCCCCCTGCTTTTTCTTTCTCAGTCACTTGCTGCTACACCAATATCTGAATTTCACGGAATCATAGAATAAGCTGAGTTGGAAGGGACCCATCAGGATCACTGAGTCCAGCTCCCAGTCCTGCATGGTCACACCAAGTACCTGAGACCTTTGTCCAAATGCTTAAACTTTGTCAGGCTTGGTGCTGTGGCCACTGCCCTGGGGAGCTGTTCCAGTGCCCAGCCACCCTCTGAGTGAAAATCCTTTTCCTGAAATCCAACCTCAACCGCCTGTGACACAGCTTCAGGCCATTCCCTTGGATCTTCTCTCTTCAGCAGAGAGATCAGAATCTACCCCTCTGCTTCCCCTCACTGTGTTCAGAACAAAGAGATTTCCATATGACATTGCTCCTCCAGCTGGACTTGACTTGTAGACAACCTTTAAAAAACTGAGGGTTTTTTAAAGAAAAAAGGTGACATGAGGGGTAGAGTTATTTGAAAGGAGGTGAGATTTTCAGTGAGTAAATTGCCTTTAAGAACAGTAATTTCATGCTGGCATACACTTGAGAGATTTAGAAATCCAGGTCAGTAATCCTCAAAAACATCCTTTTGGTAAACAATAAAGGCATGAGCTCGTTTGTCAGCAAGTGCAGGGACCAAGAGCAAGGCTATCAAAGTGGGAATGTGTCAGTCTGGTTGCAGCAAATAACACAGGGAAATGGAATTTGGGCAGCTAAAAATAACTGCTGGCACGCTGGCTGAACTCTTATGAGTGAGTCCAACTACAAGCCAGTAAGCATTTATTGGATGACAAACAGCAAAATACTTCTCTTATAGTCACAGTTTGGGATGCAGCTGATGGAGCAGAGGCACAGGCTGTGGGGCTGCAGTGGCTTTTCCAGGACCAGCAGCCAGATTGCTGTTCAGGTGTCCTCCAAGCTGGGGAGCTGGGCAGGCTCCACACAGCCACCTGCTGCACGACAGCTGATCAGCTGCTTCCAGAAAACTTCCCTTTTCCCTTTCAAACTGAGATGCATTTTCTAGGAATAGTACAGCAGCTTGCTGTGTGGAACACGCTGAGTGGCTCCCAAAACATGTCCCACCACAGCCAGCATCATCCCAAAGAGAAACTGTGGCTGCAGTTCCAGGTGAGAAAGCTTCAATCTGTTCAGGATTGCCTTGGCTTCAGGATGGGCAGGATGTGAGAGCTGCAGGCACTGGGCTGGTGTGGCTGCAGAAAGGGGGGGAATTCAGCCATGAGGGTCTCATAACCTGGACTGCTTGGGGAACTTGCCCCAGGGCTCGTGGCTTGGCAAAGCTAGAGAAGGCACAGGTTTTCCTTAGTAACCAAATGCCTCGAAGGAAAATAAAAAAAAATGTTTCTCAAAAAGGTGGTGGCATAGAGAGAGTTCAGGAATTTCATTAGGAGTTACCTCAGTGTTCCTTTAGCACTTTGTCTGCCTGTGCTTCACAGCAGAGAGGACAAGCTCAGGCCTCCTGTGCCTGGGGAATGAGACCAGGCAGAGAAAACCTCCCACAGGCATTGAACTCACCCCTCAACCGTATGGGATCCCTGACTTTCTAGGACACCAGGTCTCAAAGGTTTGGACCAGAAAATTGACTCAGGATGAGATCCAGCGACAGACTTTATTAAACCATAGGGACAGAGACAAGTTTCAGCAGGGGATGTTAAAATCATAAAGAAAATGATAATGCAGACACACACCCCTGAGAAAACTTACCCCATCTGCCACTGCCGTCTAATCAGCCTTTCAGGTGGTTGAATTCCTCACTGATTACACCTGGAGAGGGAGCAGGTTTGTTACATCAGCCCACCTGGCAGAAGGGCTGTCCTGCTAGCAAGCACAGAGCTCAGGGCAGTCACCAGAGCCTTCACTCTGTGTGTTGCACCAAGATTTTCCTTTAGACTCAGGATTGCTGGCAAGCAGTACAGAGATGGATATTAGTGACTTATATTGGATTTATGGGCAGGTCTAGGGACCAGGAAAAGAATATCATCAATGAGAGAAATGAAGAAAAACAAAAACAAAAACCAAGCAGGGTTCATCTCATGCTTACCAGCAAATGTCCATATTTCAAACAGAGGAATTTCAGGTAATTAATTTAAGTCTTGGTGTGTTGCTGGATGGTGCTTGGGAAAGGCAAGTTTGTGCTCCGTTTTCCTTAAGGCTAAATTTGTTTGGAAGCTCATTTATACCTGTCTTCAGGCTCTTTTTAGGGAAATTTTTCAAAATGTTGATAATACAAGTATAAGAGTCATCACCTACAGCAGTGTCTCATCTATTTTAAGAGCTTTAAGTCTAAGTTTGGGTTGCTGGAATTGACTTATAGGTCAGAGTACATCTGCACTAACAGTCCAGTAAGAATAAATTTGTAGGTCATGGTATTTGATGCTGTGGACCTGATGTCCATGTTATATTTCAGGATTTTCTTTGAACCAGTTGTAGTCTGGCCACACAGACTGAGTGCCAATTAGTGGTTAGCTTTGTTTAATTGTTTGTTTAATTAATGCATTTAATTTAATCTGCAAATTGTCCTTTCCTTCACGCAGAGTGCTCTGGGAAGTTAATTATAGGGAGTGGGAATAGCTGAGTTCCTTCAGAACTGCACTCCTGATCTTAAATAAAACTTTGGTGTTGAAGACATCTTCTGGGCATTGGCATATTCCAGTGTGCTTGTACCAACTCACTGCAAGAAAAGTAGGGTATTTTTAGCATCCAGCCCCAAATGACAATTGCTGACATGAAGGCCTCCCCTGTATTTTCACAAGACTCAGTGTCTTTAATTCTGGCCCTCATCTTCTCTTTAACCACCACACTGCTACAGAGCATCCCCTCAACCCTTTTCTTAAACTTAAAGAAATCATGGTTTAAAAGGCTTGTTTCCTCTGAAGAGGCTGAGACAAATATGGAAGTATTTTTAGGTGGGCACTGTCTGAAGGAGCCGTGTCACCAACCCTGAGATCAGCAGTTATGCAATTGTAACTTGGAGAAGTACTGTGGGAGCAAACCTGGAGCTGCTGGAGTGGGTGAACTGGGAGAAAGGGCTGGGGCAGCAATGGATTCAGCCCCTGCTCAGAGGAGGAACCACTCTGAACAGATCCAGTCTTTTGAAAACTCTGCACCCAGATTTTTCAAGACAGGTCTGCTCTTAAACAAAGTTTGAATGTCTTCTATTACACAGTTCTCACCAAAATAAATTCATTCCTGTATGGGAATTAATTGCAATAGATTTCCCAATGTAGTCAGTGTTAAAAATATCATGGGAAGCCACAAGAGATTGGGCTACATTTTGAGATCTTTTCTTGTAACTGCTGCAGACAGGAAAGCTGCCATTTCCATTAAGATTGAGACTTCACTGCTGCTTTTAACTACAGAGTGATTACACTTCCCCCGGCACACTCCATATTATTATGAACATTTTATATGAGTATTCTGAATAGACATCATTAATTCTTTTAGATTTCTAAGTGTTAGGCATCAAAGACTGACAATATAGACTGATGCTAGAAGATTTTTCAAGTCTGAGTTCTTGTAAATGACCATATTTGTGTGTAAGGAGATGCTTATAAGTTTCGCCTAAGTTCTAAAAGCATCTTGAGAAGTCTATTTTTTATTATTAAGTTTTGCCAAAAGTTGATAATGCTAGAAAGAAAAATTCTCTGTTAACATAAGTTTTTGGTTGTTTTTTTTCCAAAACAGTTCAGTTTTATTTGAGAACAGTTAAATTCAGCAACAGGAATATGAATTTATAGTTTTTAGACATATTGAGATTTTGCTATCATCCAAGCCAATTTAGAATTTTAGAGGCTTCAAAAATAAACTTGAATTGTTGTTCATCTAATTCTTGGTGGCAGGTTCCCCATATCCTGGGTGAAGCTTTCAGTGCTTGTGAGGGAGGTTGTGGCAATAATCTGGTTCCTTTGTAATAATAATTTGCTTCCTGGGAGGCAGCTTTGCCAGACTTGAATGTGAGCACATCTTTGCATCTTATGCTGTTCTGCTGCCCACTAAAAACTTCCAGTGATTACTAATCCCTGGGAACCATTGCACAGACACTGCTGCACACTAGCAAAGCCCCTGGCTCAAAAGCAGAACTTGGCACTAACACATACTTTGGGCAAAATTCCCATTCAATTCAGTGGGAGGAGGAATTTCTTCTTTTTCTTTTCCCTGGGAGTCCATAGCACCTAAAATAAATCAGAATATTAGAAAGTTTTTAAGAGAGCACATTGAGAGGGAGGCTACATCCCTCAATAAATATCCTGAACCCTGAATAAAGAAAAGCCAATCCAAACTCCCTAAAACCCATCTGACTTCTTAAGATGAACAATAGGCTAGTGTGGCCGTGTAATTTACTTTTGCAGTCCTCAGTGGCCTTTCATAATTTGCTTTTAGTTTGGCAGATTGGTGAGATGTGAAAGTCCTGAAGTTACAGCCATAAATAATGCAGACTAACAAAAAGAGGACTGTGCAAAGAGGACACTTTGGTTTTCAAAATTGTTTTCAAAAATCTCTGCAATGCCATGCATGGTCTGACAGCCTAGGATTGAGGCTGGCCCTGAGCTCAGTGCAGTTTGGACAGCCCAGCTTTTCTAACAGCTCTGGTTTCTGCAACAGGGAGAAAGACACAGCACCTCTAGAAGCAATGGCAAAGCACCAGCAATTTCATTTTTATGGGCGTGTTCAGTCTCCACTACAGGGTGATCCCAGGGCTCCACTTGAATCTGATTCATTCACTTCTTTCAGATGTGTATTGAACACTGTCAGCTGGAGTTCCTTCCCTGAACAACCACATTTCCTCAGTACTCCCACTAGCATCCACCAGGAATTTTTGGAACCAGAGAATTGCTTATGTCACTGCATATGCTTTTCCCCTATGTTTGGCTTTTTGGGTTTTTTTTTTTGCTTTTTTTTCCTAGTGCTGGGAAAGAACAATCAAATTATAATCCATTTTGGGCTAAATTATAATCATCTTTCAGTCTCTTATATGATATAAACAGGTTTCAAATAATTGAGCATTAGGATAGTAAATCATTCTAATTGGAGTTTAAAAGTAATCTGGGAAAAATTACACCAAAGGCCCATAAAAAAGCAAAGCCAACAGGGAACCCATTAATACTGTTCCCTCATTTTTCCTGTTGCTACAGTGGTGTCCATTTCAAGCACTCCAAATCCATGACTCAGAGTGCAAAGCCCAAGGCTTTCATTAAAATAACAGTATTTGCAACACATGAAATGTTACTGTAAGGGAAAGAGAGTCACTTCTTCTAAGCTTTTTATGCTAGACAAAATTCAATAATTGTCTATTGAATTTTATTCAGCAGCATATTGCCATTATTGAGTACGTTTAAAGAGCATTAATTTTCCTAATATGCCTACACCCATGTAAGGACAAATGTGGAGAGGAATAAAAATTTCTGCAGCACCCACTGCTCAGCCTGATCTTGCTGCCTGTACTAGCATGTGTTTGTGCAGGCACAGAAACAACTTGTGCATCCAAGTACAATTGTCACCCTGCTGGTGTGTTCAGGGGGACAAAGGAGGCAGAAAACCACACTGCAGCAAATACTTAAGTTGCTACTTAAATTTTGTGTTTGAATTGGCTCTGTTCAGGAATAGGTGTTTTCTGGATTATCCAGTTTTCCAGTGTATGCAGAAGGAAATGAAAACAGGAATGAAAGGAAGATGTTCTTGGTTGACAAGGCTCCTGCTACAAGCAAAGGTTTTTATCCACCACCAAACATTGGAGCCATTGCAGAGGTACAGAGTTACTTTTCCTGGGTGGGCCAGAATAAGTCTTCAGGTTAGCCCACAGGAATAACAGCCAATGCAACTTTACAGAAGTTAGATGCTTGATTCCAGCCTTGCTCAGAGGATTTTATGTCAGCATAACTCTGTAGACTTCATTACAATTTTTTGTGACTGTGCCAGCATGAAGCTGAGCCCAGCAGTATATGTCCATGTCACAGGGATTTAAAGTTGAGACCTTCCTTCAACCTCACACAATGGAGGAAGTCCTGTTTTCCCTTTTTTCCTTTTTATTTCAGGGGGAACATTAAAGTTCCATTGTTACAGGACTGCAACACAAAGAATGATAGATGTAATCAAAGGGTGTTTTATCTTCCTTTTTTTTTTTTTTCCTTATTAGAAAAGTCAGCAGTTCTGCAGCACTGGTTCCTGAAGGTGTATAGCACTGCTGTGTTACTACAGCAACAGACAGCACTGACAGGACCAACTTATAGATGAACTGGGTCCTTTTGCAAGATCACCACCAAAATGGTGGCAATAAATCTGCTGAATGTAAAGTTGGTGGGATTAAAAGGTTAACAGGATAAATACAATATAGGAAAGCACCTTATTTTACAAAGAATCTTCTGCAGTGCTTTACAGCCCCTCAAGTCAAAACAGGTGGGAGAAATTAAATCAGTCCTCCTAGTTTTGTTTTGCACTGTTTCACAAAGGCTTGTCCCATCTCCTGTTCAGGGACTGAGGCAGATCTCTGAGCAGGTAACTATTCCACAGGAGCAGGAAGGGATCTGTCTGAGGGAAGGACAGGAATTCCAAACAAGAGGTAATGCAAACTGCCTCATCTTGGATCAGCTGCTTCCTGCCAAATCAGTCTGCTTTGTTCTCCACCTCCTTGAGGACATGTATATAACAGACACATAGGGGAAAGAGGGCAATCTCACCTTCCTTTTCCCTCCCTGCCCTTCATTCCTCTTCCTCCATGAGTGACACAGGATCTCTGTTCCTGCTAAAGCACCTTCACAATAAATATTAGACTTGCTTCTAACCCTGAGCCCATACAGACACCTTAATGCAGTCCAGCTTTCAAAAGCACACAGTAAAGTGAGCCATTATGATCTGAGCTCTTTAGGGAGGCTGATTGTAACTTGTATTTACTACTACCCAGTCCAAGCTAGTGTTTGTGATGCAGAGATCCTTTAAAAATTGTGCCAACACATTTACCAGCAGAAAATCTGCTTCGACTGGGCAAAACTTGCTTGTAGCAAGAAATGAAGGATAAAATAACGAGCACAAAGCATTATGTCAGTGTAACTGTATCTAATTTAGCTCCAGTTACTGATATTGGGGCTTCTTCTCTTCTGCCTGTTTCTGTGCAGGGTGAGAGAGGAGCATACCCTAGAACAATGCTGCTGCCAGTGAGAGTTTCACATTGGCTTTGCCTCATCAAAGGCAAGATGAAAGCCAGCAGGGTGGCTGTGAAGAGCTAAATTTCTGAAGAACAATGGCAGTCTGTGTTGAATTAGGGCCATAGGATTGAATTCCAGAAGCTCTTTAGAGCTATTATGCATTAACTGAGCCACTGTATCTACACGAGGCTGTGCTTGGAGATTGCCTCAAGACCTCTGTGTCTGAGCTTAAGCAGTAATGAATGAGGTTGAGGCTCATGCATTTTGCCTTGACTTTGAGGGGGAAAAAATCCCAACCTGTGATGGAGAATGGTGTCAGCTGAGGAGATTGGTGGTCACTTGTTAAGCCTTTCTGACTCATCCATGTTAAATCTCCTGCCTGTGCCCTTAGCTGCAGCTAACTGGACTTTCAGGCAGGTAGAGAAATAAATGCAGAGACTGAGAAAGAAAAAAAAAAATAGCCAACTCTCCAAACACACTTGGCTACTCAAAAACATGCCTGGAAAAAATGCTCAGTTAAGAGAGACACCTAAATAATTCACCAACTTTTTAAAGTTTTACACTTTGTGTCATTGATTTCTGACTCTGGCATATTCATCATTATATGGCATGTTATTGAATTACTGACTCTCACCAAACTGAAACAACCTGGTCAATTCTTTATGTTCTTAGGAGAAACAGAAAAACAGAGAGAGCCTGATCTCTGCATTATCCCAGTTCAACCCTGTTTTTCTTGTTCTTTCAAACTGTTTCTTGTCGTTCAAATGAATATTTAGGTGTTGAATATCTCCAGCTTTCATTTAGGTGTCAAAGGACTGACCAAGTTAAACCTTTCCATAATTTAAGGTCCTTAAAAATATGGAGATAAACACCGTGATTCTTGGATGGTAGAATAGGATTCACTTCACAGAAATTCACTGTATATTTAACTATCTCCATGATAAAAGTATAATCTAGATAATTCTATAGTTATCTGATAAAAATAAGCCCTTTCAGAGGGTAATGCATAAATCATCTCAGATATTTGTGTGAAAAAAACATAAATGCTCTCCACTTCCTCTTGAGAGTCTAGACAGCTCACATTACAGGTTTTTTTGCTTTCTTTGAATTAAAAAGCCTTACTTAAGTTGTGGCAAGACTTTGCATATATTCATCATTTTCCATCTGGAAAGTCTTCCATTATTAATACATAACCCAAGCTCAAGTAGAAAAATACATTGTCTCCTATTTTATGTGAGGCACAAAGGCTTCTTTCTGAAGATGCATTCATCAAAGGTGTATTCTCTTAAGGAATTGCTAGTCCTGTGAATATCCCCTGCTCCCTTGTCACCCTGTGTGACCAGAGTGTGCTTCACTGGAGGGCACTGCCTGATTTGATGCAGGTGCAGGAACCTCTCTCTGCACGGGTTCTGGTGGCTCCCCCTCATTCCCAGGCTCTTGGCCTCTTGCTGATCCTCCTGCTCTCCAAATGTGCTTCATTAGAGAGCTCTTGGTGCTGGCTGAGGTTGGAGGTGTTGCTGTCAGGGCTGAAAGAAACCATTCACCAGCTATGGGAAAAGAATCCAGAGCCCAGAAAGGTGTCCACACTGTGCCATCGTGTTCTGGTTGAAAAAAGCCTCTTGCAGAGCTGGGCATCACATGCAAATTTCCTGAGCCTTAATCTCAATTCCATAAATCTTCCCCAGTTAATGATCTTATGTACAGAACAATAGCCAGTGTTCTGGACAGTAGAGAGGCAACAAAATGACAGGTCTATTTGTCTACTTCTGTGCATGGGAACTGTGAACACTCAGAGCCTGTAATACCAAGACTTATTTAAACTGGAAAGTTCATAAGGTTTTGATCAAAACAAACATAATTTCATTCATTGAGCACCATCTCTGGGGTGCACTGAACTGATATTCATCTGATTATGGCAGCACCTGGATTAAACATTCTGATCTTGAAGATTTAGGATGTTAGAGATTGAGGAAAAAAGCAGAGACAAGACCCAGTAGTATACAGAGTGCTGGATAGCTTTTTGTATTCTCCTCTTTGCCTCCCTTTTTTAAAGCTTCTTCCCTTCTGAGCTTGAAATATTAAAGACTACAAGCTGTTCTGCATAACTGGAAACCTGCAGACACACAACAATGTAGATATGCTTGTCCAGTTATACTTTGCTCCATTTATTAAAATACTGGTTTAAGTATATCTGGTTTAAATGCACCTTTCATTATTTAGGGGTTTTTCATTTGGGTCTAAGCATGCCTGTATTATAGAGCAACCTTGTGTTTTTCTGTGCTATAAATACCTCATTTATGTCTTCACATTATCTATTACTGTTTATCTCTTAAAGAGGGAAAATGGAATAGATCTAGTGAAACGTACAGTTGCAGGGTAAATTTCTATTGTGTGCTCCTTCCTCAAACTTTATGAGCTGCTTCAATTAGTATAATTAATAATTAGTATATAAGCTAATTTTCAAGGTCATGGTTAAAAAAACCCAAAACCCCAAAATCTTGGCAGTTGCAAATAGTTCTTTTCAGAGAAAGATGAGAGTTATAATTTTCTACAACCCCTTTCAGTAATAGGCTATGAAGATAAGTGTATCCAGCATTTACTGGTAGCATAAGATGATTAGTAACATCCTTTAAACTTCCAGCCATAAAAAGCCAAATGGCATAAGTGAATTCTTGCAGTACTTCCTGGAGGAGAAAGGTCTAAGGTGTGAAAAAAACATCTCCTAGATGTGGACCACACAGATGTAGCTTTGATTTCACTCTGCTGTAGTGCACCAGGTCATCTTTCTAAGGCAGCTCATACTTGAGTCTCTCACCACCCCTACCCTGACTGGGCATTTCAAGCTCATTTGCCATTTCTGGATCCCCAAAAACCAGAATCATCTCCTGTGGTGCCCTGGCCACCTTGGCCTCTCCTGCCCTGGATTCCCTCCTGCACCTGCCCAGCCCCAGTGCCCAGCCAGCACCACCCTGCTGCCCTCTGCTCTCCTGAAACTTCTGACATACAGCAACTGCAGCGAAACCAGAGTGATGGTGCTCCTCAGAATCACCTACCCAAAGACCCCTAGAGATCTGCCCCTTTCTTTACTACTCCAGAGAGTGTATCTGACTCAGCTGGTGAACAAATGAGCTCACTGAATTTTGAAACCCGTTTTGGCTCCGCTTCTCTCTGCAGCTTCTCGTCTCTTGACTGATTGATTGATTGAGTCATCATTAACAGCCTGAACCTTTGAATGAAACCTGTGGGAGTCTTACCACTTTTACCAGCAAGAACAGGCTGCTGCACAAGTTTCCCACATGAAAGTACAATTCACTAACACATTAAAAAAAAAAAAATCCAAAAGACTGAGATCACAGCTCATAAGTCAGTTTAGTATAGAAATCTTTCACTGAGGCAACTGTTTGAGTACAATAAAAGAAGTCTGTGGATGGTCTTTCTGTCTGTTTTATGCCCTGATTTTAGCTTGTATGACTTCATCTTTTTGCTTAATATGCTTCATCTTTTTGTGTTTGGACAGAGGCAAGGTCCTTTTACTGTGCCTTGAGAAGTACCTCATTCCCCCATTTTTTTCTTCTCTCCTTTCTCATCCTTCTCACCACCTCATGCAGCACCATCTTCCTTGGGACCACTGAGGATAGGACATCTTCCCAGGGAGCCATGAGCACTCTGATTTCATTGCCAGTCTGTGGCAAACCTGTGGACAGAGATGGGGTGTGTGGCAGAAAACACTGGGTCATTTTGAGAATCCTTGAAAATATAATCTGAACCTGTCACCTAGCAGATGAAGGACCCACCACCAGGCTACTGAGGCAGGCTAACCAACCTTATATATATTTTAACACCCCAAAATCCCAGGCTGGATTTGAGCATAGAAGCAGACTTTTACAAAGGCCTTTTGGAGTACCCTTGATCTCATCTGTTATACTTCAGTGACCATTGTCATTTCTTGGTCATAATGTCAAGGAAAGATACAATTAGATTTATATTTATGTGCTTTGTGCAACATAAAGGGTTATTTTCTGTTTATGCTATTACTGCTTTGGGAGTACAAACAAAACTGATGAGCACATTATTACACCTTTATGAGGGCAAGTTATTCAGTGCATGAACGCTGCTGACACTTTCAGTGCTGTGCTCATGATGCTTATTCTGATCAGAATGGGCTAAATAATACATGAACTCATGCATATACATATTGCAGCTCATCTCTTTCATTAGGCACCTTGCTAAATTCTCTCAGCTAGCACTCTCATGTTTTCAGGGTGAAAGCCCTTTTATTTGTAGCAGACAGGTTGCAAAATCTTGCTGAGATATCATTTTGAATTTGTTTGGCTGTGCAACCTAGTTTAACAAGGGTGGATTGCAGCCTTTGCTTTTCCTATTCTTCCTGGGGGAAAACAAAAAAAAAAAAAAAAAAAAAAGAGAGAGAGAGCTTATGTGAAGTGTTTTAATTTATGAAGAAAAAACATATGAAAGGAGAAGTGGAAAATTTGATTTAGTAATTAAGATTTTGTGTTGGGAATGTTGTGCTCCGAGTTCAGTCCCCTGCAGGTTCTCTGTGACCTTGGGAAAGTCATGTTAATAGTCCCAAGTCTCTGTAAAGTAGGGTCCTGCTTTTTTTTCCCCCATGTCTTGTACACTCAGGTTTCACTCAGGTACAGATTCTCTTTCAGTGTCTTTACGCCCATGGCTCCAAACACATTCAGGAATTTTTATACAAACCAAGTTCTGGTAAAGCAAATACTTTCAAATTTATAAACTTGGTGCTCCGTTTCAGGATAATAATTTTAAACAAATATGTTGAAGAATGTATCTTTAGAAAGAAAGCTCCTGCTTCAAGAGATTTTGGGAAGAAAAGTAAGGTTCTGTGCTGAGAGCAGGATGGTATCTGTGCATTAAACAGAGCTGGCACAGAGAAGGAATCCATCTCTTACATCTGCTCTAGCTCTGTTTCTCAGGAGAGCACCTGCCCTCAGTGTCTGCAGTGCTTCCACACTGAACTTTAGTAGATGGCTTTGCCCTGGAATGGCTGTGAGAATTCCTCTGTCCTTCCTGCCACCCACTGCCAGCTCTTTCTGCTGAGATAAAATACAAGTGTCTGAAACAAACCAAACACTGCCCCCAACCCCAACCAAATCAAATTACTGTAATTAAATAGAATTTTAAACCATGAATCATATACCAGGAGCTAACAAACCAGGACACTGGGGCCTGCTAATGGGGAACTGCTGTTCATCACCTGGTGTGAGTGCCCAGCTTCTCCAGTTTGAGGTGGTCCAGGCTCATCACTTCCACAGATGCTGACCTCAAAGTCCTCTGGGTTCTGCAGCTGCACCTGGGGGTCATCCACAAAAAGGTAAAACAAAGCTGGGCTCTTTCTCTCCTTTTGCAATAACCAGCCTGTGCTGCTGCTCCTCATCCACAGGGAGGACAGCACAGGGCACAACACAGGCTTGTGTCCATGGAAGTGTCCCTGGTTCATTAGCTCTGATTGCTGCATGAGATTCACCCTTCCCACCTGTCCTGGCACCATCCACCAGGCCAGAGTGACCTCCCTGACCAGCAGCAAGCTCTGCTCACTCTGCTCTGAAGGGAAGTGCATGGAGCAGCTCAGCCAGGTTGCTCATCACTTTCAGTATCTCTTTTGTAGTTGTTCTGTGTTCTAAGCCATGCTTTTCCTCAAGAATTTGCTGCTTCAAAGCAGCAAAAATGGGGACTAATCCTGTAACTGAGGATTTTCCAATCTCTGCTGTCACTGGTCACCCTATTGGAAATGGTACAAAATCTGAAGGAAAAGGTTAAAACAGATCTACCTTGCCAAGCCCATGAGGGTTTCATGTCTTTAAGAGCAACACTGGCACTGAGATTTTGGTTAGAAAAATTTCTGTATCCAATCTGTGCTCAGGATCCTGTTACACTGAGGTACCCCTGGAATAAAATGCAATCCTGCACCCCCTTGTATCAAGAGGTTCTGTGAACCAGTGAATGCCTTAAGGCTCTGCTTGATGCCCAAAAAGACCCAATGTTTGGCCACCTGCAGGGTTCAGTGAGTTCAGAAGGGCTCTAGACCAGGAAATGTTCCCTTGGGTGTTTCTATTTTTATTTTTAATCATGTGTGTTGTCCTGGTGAGGTTCACACAATTATTTACCTGCACATTAAAGAGCTCCAAAGAGCTTTCAGGAAAGAGTTTCCTATTTCTAGAAACAGAAAAGGAGCTGGAGAGGAAACCTGAGGACTTTGCCTGGCTTTGTTATGCACAGCACAGAGAGGCTGCTCTAGCTGTGAGAATTTCAGAGCAGTTTTTGTTCAGGACAGCCTGGCAGGGAGAGACACAAAACTGATCAAAGAAAAGAGCCAGGCAGTTGTTTGTATGGAGATTCTCCTTCTCATCCTTGTTGGCTGTGGGTCTGCTTGTGCCACTTGAAGCTGATAGCAAGGCTTGAATGTGAGAAAAGTGAGAAGTGACAGAAGACACTAAACAAGAGTACCTGTCTCATACCTTTTTATCTTTGTAACTAATTCCAAAGAGTCTGAGGTAGATGATCACCCCAGGCTATTTTCTAGCTACCCTCCCTTTCTGTGCAGGTAATGTTCAGGAAGCTTGTAATGTAACAGAGGCCCTGCCATCCAGTCTGTAGTTGCTTCATGTCATCCTCTTCAGGCTTTTTATGTTATAAACATTTCTTTCTAATACCTCAAAGAGAAATGCTCTAGTAATTATAGCAGCAATTTCCTTCCTTAGCTTTACTGTTTCTTCTCTCCTGTGCAGATTATTTCATTTAAGCTGATATCCTGAGCAATTATAGTACAACATCATTTGAGACGTAATCACCTCTGGCTAACCTCTTCAGGATCCTTTGGATATAAATGTGTTGATGTCTAAGCATCCCAGTGAAAACATTTCAGTGAGAAAAAAACAATATAAAACCTAATATTTCCCAGCAAACTCGGCCAGGAATAGAGCAGAACAAGTGCTCCTTGTTAGTGGGGGGGAGGAATATCAGAAGAAGATCTTACATTGATTTTATGGCCAGAAAGAATAACTGTGATCATCTATTCCCATCACCTGCAAAACACAGGCCGAGAATTTGGCTGCAGCCAGCACTACTGGCTGTAATGAGCCTCATCCAAAACCCTGTGCAGTCACTGGGAAATGGAATGGCTGCAGTGAGAGCTTTGGATGATGATCAGCGCGAGCAGAAGCCCAGCAGTGCAGCACAGCTGTGGGGAAATCCCTGGAACACACTGAGCAGTGATCATTTGCCAGTAAACAGGAAGCATCAGTGCCTTCCTGCAGGCAGGACATTGCCTCTTCCAGAATTTCTCCCTGTCTCTGTGGCTGTTCTCACTGGGATGGGAAGGGAACTGGGGGGAAATGGCCAGGGAAGAATCACTTTTCCCTGCTTTCCTGCCCTGTCTGGAGCCACTGCCTCTGGGGTACTCTCAGCTGCAGCTCCTTTCTCTGCTGAACACCTGCACAGAGTAACTTCTCTGTTCCCTGTCCTGGATGATATAACAGACACAGCGGGAGCCTGGTGTTCTCATTTTGATTTTTTTTTTTTTTAAAAAGCTATCTAATTATTTGGTTTTAGGAATATCTTAGCAAAAGTTGAGAAACTCAGAGGTGTTGTGAGTGGGTGTAGGTCATTTGACAAAAAAAATCAACAGCAACAAATTGCTCTATCAGGAATGTATTAGATCTATCTGGCTAGTCTTGGGGAAAAATGCAAGCAATCTAAAATAAAAAAAGTACTCAGAAGTGTTCCTCTGGGGCTCCTTTGGGGCTTCAAAGCACAGTAATTCAGAAATACTGCATTTTGTGACAAAATTGCAGTTTGCATTTTAACGGTGGCAAAACTCAGCATAAATGTATAATCAATGCTTCCCACTCCTAAAAAAAACCAAACCCAAAACAAAAACCAGAATCAGATGCTGAAGGAGATGGTACAGCAGGATAATTCCCTGTGGTGATGTAAAACCTCTCTTTTCCCTCTTTTATGACTGCTCTGCTGTGCATGCTCCCAGCACTGCTCTTTGCAGGAGCAGGGAAGCTGAGTGGAAGCCTGCAGGATTTGGTATTTTGCATCAAAATATTCATTTTCAGACCGCAGTTTAATTCCTTCCCAGGTGGCAAATAACTACAAAGTGTTGGCTGGGGTGATAGAGAGGCCACTGAGTGCTGCTGCTGTCCCTGATGCCAAATCCAGCCAGGCTGCCAGCTGACCCCTTCAGCTGAGGCAGCAGCTGCTGCAGTGGTCACTGAGAGGAAAAGCTCTCACTTAGAGGATGCTCCCTCACAAGAACATCCTCTCTGCATGGCCTGGAGCTATGACAAGGCTCCCTTACAAACAAGCTAAATAAGAGCCTCCTCTCTCCCTTCCCCTCCAGTCTCCTCATAGATAAGCCAGGGATATTTAAGAATACTTTTCTTTTTTTTTTTTTTCCTCCCCCTTTCAATTTATGCATTTCTGCTGTAAGACTGTCAGGAAAGTTGACCAAGGTGCAATTTAAAGTCTGAATTTCTGTTGATGAAGTTACCTCAAGGGCACTCACATCTGAAAATTCCCCATTGCTGGGCAGCAGGACAAGTGTCTAGTACCAATTTAAATGCCTTCAGCACTCTGACTTCCAGATGCCTTTTTTTTTTTTTTCCAGGCAAAGGAGACTGGACCAGGTAATAAATCTGCTTCTTCTAGAAATATAGCTTGTCTGCAGCTGCTTGTTTCACTTGACATGCAGCCTCTTGCAGAAGGAACAGAAAAGACAGGGAAGCCCTATTTTGGGCAGAAGGAGTGCCTGCTGCTCTTAGAAGCAGCTTTGTGGATTCTCATTGGCATTTGGGGGCAGGTTTACTTCTTTGTGATGAGTTTTGAACAAACACCAGCATGGGGTTATTAGCAGCACCCCTATTATGTTTCTAATAGTCTTGTTAACATGCAGGAAATCGATGCCAGCAAATGTTAAGGAGAGTACAGAGGAAAGTTAGTGCAGAATGCTTGGAGGCCCATCCAGATTTTGTCAACAGCCATTGCTCTTCTCCAGAGATCATGGTTTTTTTGTTTGTCCTGGGCAAGAGCAAGACAAGAATTGATGCTGTTTGAGCTCTTTGCCTCTTTTTCAGTTAGCTGTGGCCAAAATGTCCCAGCAACTGGGACCTCACAGTATTATCCTAGGAGCAGCATTTTGGTATGGAAGTGAAGAACTGAAGGTGTTTAAGAGAATTATTGGAGATCCAATTACAAAAAAAAAAAAAAAGTCCCAATAAAAAATGAATTAGCTTCATATTTCAGAAATGGTTTTTGACCCTTTCTACATTGCAGGCTTCCTCTAAGGCTCTACATCCATTTGTTTCACTTCTGCTCCCATGCTGTTAAATGTGGACAGTAGTCCTCTGCCACACAGAACTATTGCAAGGTACTCAGGTTTTGAGGAGCTGAATGCCACTCGAGAATATGAGTGGAGTTTCCTCCTCTAGTCTACATCCCTGTTCCTTTGGACTCACTCACAAAGGGCCTCCCCCATCTTACTTTAACATGGAAGATTCAAAAACCCTCTCTGGCCTCTGGGAGGGAAAATTCCTGCTGCTCTATCCCTGGAGATTCAGGCAGTGATGCATCCAACACTGAACAGTAGAATCCTTCCATGTGTGCACTCAGTACAGAAATATTAAGCACCACTTCTCCCAGCACTCCTATTCAGAAGGCACTCACGAGGCAGGTGTCTGCATTTTCTCAGTATATAAGGGACTCTGAAACACCTGGTAGCAACACTGCAAAACCCCAGAGGGGTTGTCTGTAACCCCCCTGCCAGCACTAAAAGGGGTAGAGCTGAGGGAGGACAAAGCACAGGCACGGGTGCAGTGAGTGCACTGCTCCTCTCCTGTTTTCTTTGCTCCTCTGCTGCCTCATGGAACAATCACTTCATCTTTTGTGCTGAAGAAAAGGAAATACGACACTGTTGATCAGCTGCAGTTGGAATAAAATGAAATGAGATCCAATGTACTCAGCTGTTACCTGAGCAAGTCAGACTTACTGACCTTCACTGTGACTACTAATGTGCAAAACCCTCTGTCTTCCAGCTGTGAAAGCCGTTTCTCATTTCTGAAGTGAGAACAAGGAAAGGAAAAAAGACAGAAGGAAGAATATTACACGTGGGATGCCCCTACCTCCTTTTTTTTTAACTAACAGTGAGTATTTTAGCTCAGTCACAGGCATCACCTAATTCATGTTCCCACAGGATAAAGACAGCCTTGTTGTTTGCACATGCAGCCTTTAGTATCCAAATAACTTCTCTCAGACACTAAAAATACCTCTGTGTTTTCAGTCAGAACCAATGTTTCTCTAACAACAACAAGTCATTCACAACTTATCAGCCTGCCAGGTGGGCTCTGCCCTGTGCTCACAGGGAACAAGCAGTTCTGGGGCAGAAGAGAGCAGTGGGATGAGCAGCATTTGGGCTGGTGGGAGAAGCCTCCTGAATGGAGGCACAGCTCACTGCCCAACATTGTCCTTCTCCCCAGGAGATGGTAATGAGGCTTGCTCACCATTTCATGAAAATTTCATTTGCTGCACACAGGGCTCCCTGGCAGAAGGAGCACTGGTGAATCTTGCAGAGGTGGTTAAAGCCCTTACAGCCTCCTGCTATGTGCTCCCTCTGTCCATGAGGATTTCCATCCTTGTAGCTGGATAAAAAAGGGGCATGAACCCTGCTTGCAGCAGCCCCAGGTCTAATGTGTTGTATTATACTGTCAATGAAGGTGATGTGCACAGGGAGGGGGTCACACCATGATCACACCCTGACTCTACTCCAAGTCAAAGGGGAGAGAAAGGGGTTCCCCTTCCCTCAGACAGAAAATGAAAATTGCTGCTGAGTCACAAGAAAACCCAGAAAATGAATTATTGGTTTAAAAAGCATTATTGCTTTTAACAGCATGCTCTTGCATGTGTCAAGGGAGACTGTGAAAAAACAGAAAGGCTCACAGATCCACAAATAAACTCCAAGGGTAATACTGCAATGATTTCCTTGAAGACTAGGAACTCCACTTCCGTTGTCGAAATCAGCTTGAGTGGCTCAGGCACCTCAGAAGAGCTCACCTTGGAACAGTCTACTTCAGTCATCAAAATCAGAAGAGTCAGGAAATCAAAAAGAACAGCAGAACCACAAACAATTATCCTGGCTCTTTCATTAGCTGGAACTGCTGAGTTAAGTAACAATTAGAGCATTATCCTCTGTGGTGCATGATCCATCACAGACAGCTGCAGGTTGGCTGTGCCTGCCCAGTGCAGGCATTTCAGCTGCTGCCCAGGCTAATGTGTGTGAGCACATCCAGGCTTTTAAACCCAGCCTTGCTGCTGGGGCTTAGAAGATGTTTAAAGCTGACTGGGGGCCTAACATCTGGCTGAGAGCCTATTACTGACTCTGGAGCTGCTGCAGAGGCTGTAGCCAGGTGGTCCAAGTTGAATATGGGTGGCTCATGAGGATCAGCATCCTATGCAGCTGTCCCTGCTAGGCAGGAGAAGTCTGCTAGGAAAGAGGGCTGAGAGCAGGAAACATTCCAGGTGTCTGATCCACATCTGTCACATGGCATCTGAGCTCAGCTGGATGAACAGAGGTGACATCTTCAGGGACAGATGATAAGATTACTACCTGTAGTTTTATCTACAAGACACCTGAACACCTGGGGAACAGCTCCCGAGCCACTGCAGTTTGCAATGCTTCAAGAAAATCCAAGCCACTGACAGTCTCTGATGGATCATGTGGTTGGAAGAGCTAATTGGTATCCAGTGGGGTTAATCACACCTCAACTCCAATCAAATGGCTCTCTTGGGCACTAGTAGCAGTGAAGCTGTGAGCTGTGTGCCTGGCAGTACAAGGCTGCCTGCACATCTACCTTGCCATGGATGTAGTTATCTCCCCAGAAGTGAAATGGAAGTGTCATTTAAGCTCCAACCAATTCCTTACAGAATTATGCCAAAAGTTGTGTGTCAAGTTTATAAAATCAGATTAAAAGCATCCATATTGGGCTTTGTTCCTGCTTAACTATGTTGGTAACTGCTCTGGGAAAGTGGTGCAGTGTTTAATATCTTTCTGTAGTAATTACAATTGGGTATGAAAATGAGCTACAAAACAGGGAAGTGCTTTTATCCTGATTTCACAGATGGAGAGCTGAAACACTAAAGGCCAAATCTAATAAAGAATTACAGTGCTGCAGAACCTGCCTTGCAGTCATCTGGTGCCCATATGGGATGCTGAACACTGTTAGACACCCAGTCCCCATTTAGTGGAGCCTCTGTTTATAGGACAGGCTCATCCTCTCTAAGTGGGAGCCAAAAAAGTCAACTTACTGAGAAAGAAGCTGCCCAAAATGACTGCTCTTGTGCATCTCTCATCTGAGCTGCCCAGCTCAAAGGTGTTATGAGCAAGAGGAGGTGTCAGAATGCACATCTTGATTACCTCATCAGGGTTTTCTGGGAGTTTTGGCTTAGGGTCACTGCCCATGCCTTCCCTAGATGAGCATACCAAAGAGTTCCAAGTGCTTGGTAGACTTCCCTCAGCTCCTTCAGAAATGAAAGGAGACCTGTCCTTCTTCACAGTGCATGTAGTGCACATTTAAGTGGCCTTGCCTTGCTAAGGCAAGTTCAATTTCTCTTTTCCTTCCTTCCCACACTGAACTTGTTGCTCACACCAGAAATAATCTGAGAGCAAGACAAGCAGCAGGAGAGAGTTTAGTTCTGCAATGTGCTACCTGGGGATAATTTTTGGGGAATATCATGCATTCTGGGTAGGAATCAGGACTCACTTTGGTACATCCTGATGAATTCCCCAGCTACAGTGGCATGGATACATTCTCCTTACACACAATTTCCAAAATAATTTTGGAACAATGATGCAGCTGCAACATAGCTGTCAAGAACTTCTTCTTCAGTCCCTCTGGACAGAGACAGTTCAGATGCTCCTGTGAGGTGGCAAATGTGTCTTAATCCCTGTAAGCAGGTGCAGGAACTGGATCTAGGAAGTTGGGTCCTTCCATGACTGATATTTTGGTGCCTCTCCAAGTTTGATAACAAGGAACATGAATTGTTTGCATGTCAACTTTTTCCAGATTCCAGCTCTGCCTCTTCCTCTCTGTAGGTACCTATATCACATTTAGGATCTGACCTTGAGTAGCTCATTTAGGTACCCAGGCAGAATCTGTGGCAGAACAGAGTCAAGCCCACCCTCCAAAGTCATGATGTATCTTTGGATCTCTCTTTCCCATCTGATTTAAATGATGGGATCTCTCTTTCCCATCTGATTTAAATTTAGTTTTGCTCACTACTTGCCCAAGCAGAGCTTCTCTTGATTTTAAACTGATGGCCAAATATTAATTGGAGGTCTAGAGACAGACAATTATTCTCCACAAGACAAAACCAAAAGTGCATTAAGGGAAATCTTTCCACAGAAAATGCTTTAGCTGTTTTTCTCATCTAGTGCCACAAATACAACCATGGCAGCTCCCAGCAGTCAGATGCACACAATAACAGCTGCCACTTCTACTGACTGATAAAAGCAGGACAAGCACCTCAAAGGAAAGACATTTAGCTGGGGAAACCTCTAAATAAAAAATTCTGCAGGACATTGCAAAGCAGGTGGGCACCCTCTGAGCCTCATTTAGCAAGTTACCCCATCGCTGAGGCTGTGCCCAGCCCACCGCTGGGTAAAATATTCCTGACTGTATGCACAATATCAACATTGCAAAGGTCTTGGAGACAAATACTGCTTGAAACTACAATCCTTAGGGCTTTCCAGAAGGGGGACTGATTAAACCAGATGGGGAGAATTTAGCCACAGCAGGCCAGATTCTCAGCTAATGTAAATCAGCTTCACTCTGCAGATGATTTGCAGCAGTTGGAACCTGTAGCTTCAAAGGATCAAGTTGCAGTCTCCTGAGCAATTGAGTCTGCATAGATTTTTACCAGTAAAATTAACAAGACCACTGTGTGTTGTGGGGGAGAACTAATCCTTAAATTAACAGAAATTGCTGAGACTTAAATAGTAATTTCTCTAGTTAGAGACTCACCAGGTTTTTCTCAGCTTCTCAGACCTTTATTTCCCTGAACCTCACAATATAATCAATACTGAAACAACACATCTGAATGGCCTTGGATGGTAGCAAGCCATAAAAGCTTCTGAAGCTGTTAAAATTAAAATGTCCTTTTTTAAGTGGAAGGAGTTTTTAAGGACAAGACAGCAGCTGCTTTGAAATGTCTGTGAATTCTTTTCTCCTTGCAATTAGTAGCAAACAATAAAGGCCTCTTTTTAGAGCACTGATGGCATTTTCTTTGGCTTTGGCAGCTTTTGTCTTTTCTAAATGATAATAACAGTGAGTGTTTGTTTCTGTTGAGGAGGGAACATGTAGCCCTGCAAAGCACACTGGTTCCACACACTAGCTGTAGGCACCTTCTTCTGAGAAACTGTTTCAAGCCTGGGCCTCTGTAATTAGTATTTTTAGTGATACACAATATAAACCTAATGGTGCTGTTATGTCTAGCTTACCCGAAATTGGTAAGCTGTGAAATTTCTCACTTGCCCAGCTGTTCAGCAGTCGTCTCTCAGTCCCCCATGCCCTGCAGAGCTTTCTGCTTCTACCAACAAGAAGAATTTGCTTTGTGCAAGTGAAGTAGAGGAAGGGTTTGTTTGGCTGCTTTCAGTCGTTTGTTGGTGCTTAGATTATTTCAGGTGGCTCTGACAGGAGAATCTGCAGTGAATTCAATTGTATCTCCCTTTGCTGGGGATAACAGGGCATGGGATGGCAGCTTAGGGAGCTGCAGTGTGTGCCAAGCTGTGCACAGCCCCAGAGTAAAGAGTTACCTGTTCACCTCGTTATAAATAAGAAGCTTGACTATGCCAATATTCAAGCAGTAATCAATTTATTAATTAATATGGTAAAGTGTGAGCAACACAGCTCTGGGTACAGTGGGGGCAGTTTCCCTCCAACTGCACACCGATGGTTGGGGCTTACAGGTATTTATATGGGTACTCACAAGCTTTCTCAGCAATTTCTATTTTCCAATTTTTACATCACAATTCTATACACTACTGTGATTTAGTTTTTCTCAGGATGCGTCTCAAAAAGGAGGATCCCCAAATTGTGGTAGTAGTTTCTGAGGTATTGGTTCTGGTTTCTGCAAGAATAAAGACGAATCCCATCTGGTGAAGTCCAGCTCCCCAGATGTGGGTCCACCTTTTTAATTACAATGACAATAAATCTCATAACAGTGATGTCCAGCTTCCCTTGGTCGAAATTATAAATCCTTGAGATGATGTTCATCTTCCTTTCTCAAGCTGTTTTTCTCTGTTTTGTTAAGGCATGAGTTAAGCATATTCCCTTTATATATATTCCAAAGCTATAGTTTCAAGGATACAAGCAATATGCTTCAAAAGGTTCTTATTGCAGCACTCTTTAAGGCCTGACTACAAGCAAAAAGCAACATCCTTAACACTTTAATTCAAATGCTCCTAAATCAACCAAGGTTAATCACAAACAAAAGATAGGTTCAAAGGCCTTCTTCCATGCTTTACTTTCCTCAGTTATTATTAGAATTCACAACTGTCCCATTGTCAGCCTCTACACATATCCAATCACAAATACAGACATTGCCTATATGTACCTGACACCAAACACAGCTTTGTATTTCACAACCTGATGAGGTTTACAGCCAAAATCCTTTTCTTCCTGAGCACAGTGCCTTAGCAAGTTCAGCTCTGAGCTGCAGCTGATAGGTGTTTGTCATCTGCAGAGTCCTGAGCTGGGAAACTGCTCAGGAACCCCTGATTGCTTTCAAATGTGCCAGGAGTCCTTTTCTGAGGAGCACCTTGGTGGTTTTGTTCTTTGGGAATAGTGTCCACCTTCTGTAGCTGGTGGGGTGCTCTCAGGAAGGTAAGGCCAGGCATTCCATTTTGAGCTCATGTTGTCTAGAGGGATTTCTTTGTTTGAGTCTTGCTCTTTGGAAGTGAGGTTGTTGAAACTGGAGAGGTTTTCAGCTGGTCTCTTGAAATGTGTTTCACATAAAAATGGAGAGAGGCTCTAGCTTCTCCTTTTAGCATTTCCACTTCTTTAGAAAGTGAGGTCAAGAGGAATTTCTGCTTCAGAGCTTGGCTGCTGAAGGCTAAGTTTGCAGGGTTTGATTAGAATGAGATCAAAGAGGGTTTCATTAGAAGCTCCTCCTGTGTTCTTGGAGATGATGGCAATTTCCAGCAGCAGGAGGTTCCCCCTCTCCAGTCAGCACTGGTGTGCTTCCAGTCCCATGCATTCCCTATGGGATTCACCTGTCTAAAATCATGGAGCAATTCTACATCTGAGGCTGCATTTTTGTGGTGCTTGGGTCACATGCCCATTTTATTGCTTACCAAGAGGGCTGGAGTGCTTCTAGAGGCTGAGATTTTTTTGTTGTTGTTGTTGTCCTTTGATTCTAGGGCTTGGGACTTTAATTAAAAGTGTCAAGCAGTTAGAGACACACACTAAAAGCACGAGGTTGCAACCTTGGTCTTGAGGGAGAAGTAGAATTTTTCAGAGTGTATAAAGGCTGCAAAGGCCACTTGTTCAATTTTAACAGGGCTGGGTTGGTTTTGTGGCATGCTTTTTTTTTTTTTTTTTCCCAGCAAGAATCTCCTCTAGGAAATCTGAGGGAAGCAGGGAAATTGAAATGATTTTGAGATGGTCTGAAACAAAATCTGTGAAGAACAACATTCATTTTAAGCACTTAGATGAAGAGAGGAAATGCATTTAGCTGAGGAGCTTGAGCAAATACTTAATAAGGACAGAACAAGGCACAAAGTAGTGTAGTTTGCAAAGAGAGCAAAGCAATGGAGGAAATCATGTGTCTCTCCACAAATTAGATTCCCATTTGTAAGGACACATGGCACAGAGCAATTTCAGAGCTGGGTATTCCCAGATATTCTCTCATTTGAAATATTTGTACCAAAAGTGAGCATCTTTCTAAAGGAAATATTCCAGCTTAAGCAGAGCTTGAGGCAAAGGCACAGGTAAAGTCTCCTTGCTGTGTTATGCAGGTCAGGCTTTGTGCTTCTTTTCCTCTTATCAGCCATGAATCAGTTTCTGGGCACTGGCAATATCATGTGCACCAGTTTTTCTCATCTCCTTGGGAAAACTGATCCAAGGAAGGGGCCTAAAGTTTCCTTTGGTTACAGCTTGGGGATTGCTTTAGGCTTTAGTGCCAACTGCCATCAAAATTTGTCTCATTTGCACAAGACACAGGCGCTGCAAAGAGGTGAACAGCACACGTGAGAGGACAAAGTGAATGTCCTTGAGTGACTTTAAAGATACATTTCTATGCAAATTGATGTTTTGTTGCATTCTGGCATTGTGGTTTTTTTGTTTGTTGGGGTTTTTGTTTTGGTTTGATTTGGTTTGTTTTTGCTGTAATCTGAACTTCCAATTCTCAGTATTACTTTTTTATGGTTTTAGATAAAACTTGTCTTAGGGTTTTTCCCTTCAGCAGCAAGCAGCTGTTAAAAGCTTTGCTTTAATGAAAGCTGTTTTGGATGGGAATTTCCTTCAGGCCTTGTCCAGCAGTCTGTTGTCAGCACAATTTAGCACAGAGATGGGGAAAAGACCCAACCACTCCTTGTGTTAGGATTCTGTGAGTGGGATGAATTCACCTGTCAGCTGCTCTAGCTGCTCTGCTGGCACCTCAGCTCCTCACTGGCTGGGTTTGGAGCTTGCTCTGCCATTCAGGCAGGAGCAGGGGTGAGGACTGAGGGTGAAAGCAGCATTTTAAACCCATTCCAGCTGGCACACCTTAGTGCAGGAGCTGCTTTCCAGTGCCTGAGGCAGCGTGAGCAGGCTCCATGGCCTTTGCAAAGGCAATCCCAAGGGAGACTGCAGAGCCCAGAGGGAAGAGAAATGCTCCTCTTGACTCCTCACCTTGCAGGACAGATGCAGTGGCTGGCTCTTAGAGCCAGGAAGATAAATCATAAAACAAAGGAAGGGTTTTTTGGTGTTTCCCCCCTGCCCCAGGTTAGCTGAGTGGTTTGTTCATCACTGTGCTGGATGAGGTGTATGTTTTCTTATAAAAATGTGCTTGTTTCACTGTTCATTTATCACAGGAAATAACAGCACTCACATGTTGCTTTTTGTCTATTTGAATCTAATTTCACGAATCTCTGCAGAAAGCTAAATATACCTATTCAATTTACACTTAGGAAGGATATTGCTGCATTTATAAATAAGCTCATCTTTTCTCTGCAACAGTACAGATATTCTTCTTCTGGAATTAAAATTCATCCTAATATTTTGCTGTTTTGCAAGGCTTTGAGCATGCCCCCTGATATCAACAACATGGGGTTTTGTCTACATTAGTTGTAAGCCACTATCTGGACTTACTCTCAAGGGATCCTTCATGAGCCTCTTAAGCTGCAGTAAAAATATCAATTTAATATTTTTCTCTTTTTTTTTTTTTTTTTAGTTGTCACAAAATTTTTGAGCATGCTTCATAAATGGACCAAATGTCTGTTCTGCCAGCTGATGACTCATCAGCTTTTAGAGATACAAAAGAGAAAGATGAGCTATTTAGGCAGGTGTAAAAGTGTGTAAGGAACATAGTGGGCAAAATTCTTCCTTGGGGGATGTCAAGAAAAGGTGCAAAAAGGAAATTTTAAGCCCTCAAAAGACAGCTGTTTGTTCTAGCTCCGTTTTTTTTTCTTGCACAGAAAAATATTTACCACACAGTTTTTAATATTCCAGGTAGTTTGGTAAAATCTGCCCATCAAAAATAGGAAAATAAATGTCCTTTAATGTCATATGCACTTTAATGCACTTTCCACAGTGGAATTTTACTCACACTTTTTTGTGGTTTTCCTCCTTTTCTGCGTGCCAGGATTTGCATGTTCTCACTGTGTAATACACAAGTATGGTTACTGAGGTAGAGAGTAAGTCTAATAAACTAAAACCAGATCTGCTTAAGGCACCACTGACAATCTTCCCTTTGTCCTCTACTAAAAACCAGAAGTGTGAGCATTGAAGAAGTATTGCAATATTCATATACTTATTTAAAGCAAGAATATTCAGCATAGTCTACTAGGAAAAAAGTTAACTGCTGTAATGGAAACTTGTGCCTTTTTTTTAAGTCTTTCAGCATTGGTGTTTCTCTTGTGCTTTCAGCTCCTGGAATCAGGTGATTTCAAAATTTTTTTTGTGAATATATGAATATATGTGCTGGTGTGTGTGCATGTTTGCTTTTCCACACCAGTGGAGAAAGCTATGAAAATATGATGTAGTTCCTAAAGTCTCAGAAGCGAGAAGGCAAAAAGGAATTCAGATGTTTTTGTTTTAAACAGGATTATTTCTTTTAGAAATAGCTCCTGATTATTGTTTTTGGCTTTTTTTTTTTTTTCCCTGTTAGCATTCAGAGTTGGAAATAGTTAGGCTGCATGTTACATTACATCTGTCCCTTACACAGCAATCTGTCACAGTGGCTTTTGATCTAGAGCAACACAACTGAGAGGAAAATTCTCCCTTCAAATGGACTTCATTTTCTCAAATGCTGGCAGCATTTAAAAGTGATCTTCACCCTCTCACTTTGCTTTATATTCAGTTCAATTTGAGGTGTTTGTTTTCATCCACCCCTTTATTTTATTTACTGCTCTCCTGAGCAAAGGAATACATATTTCTTTCTCAGCAGAGGAACAAACTGTGCTGGTTTCCAAGGCATTTTTGGAGACAAGCAAGCCATGGCTGCTTGCAGGAGCACAGAAGAAGAGACTCAGCTACATCCTAATCTGGAAATGTTTGTGCTTATTAACTTAAGGTGCATCAGTGACCTGCTTAATAGAGAAATTCAAAAGGGAGAAGAAAAAGGCCCCTGCTCCATTCATGCTGCAGTTTCATCCAATGAACATCTGAGGAATAAACCCAGCATTGACCAACATTTACTGTGAATGCAGGCAGGCTTTGCTATGAATAGTGTGTTGTTCACTGGATGGGTGCCGTTATGGGAAAGAAAAGCATAACAGGAAAGAAAAAAGGTAGTAACTTGCAGGTAATTACTTGCTGTCTGTAACTTAGTGCAAGTATGGGGAAAAACCCCTGCTTTAGGCCCATGTGGAGTGCTTTGTTTAGCCATTTAACTATCAGCCTTTTGATGTACCTTGTGTGCCTCTAGCAAGGTGTTCTAGCATCCTATTTGCCTCCTTTGTTAATGTAGCTGCACATCAGGCTGAATGCTTCAGGAGCCTTTCTGAAATACCCACTAAATCTCTTTCCTGGACAGGATGTTGTAACATCTCTCTCTTTAGTGTATAATACCCAGTTGGAATCGTTGCTACAAATCTCATTATTTTATAAGCCTGCACTTGCTGTGTGTGGCACTGCTTTAAGTAGGTGATGTTTCAGTAGTTCCTCCCTCTGAGCTTTTTTCCTTCTGCTGGATACAGCTCCTCTGTACAGTATATAAACAGAGATTATCACCCTGTCTTTTTCTTTCCTTATCTGACTCATACAGCAGAAACAGAGGTGTCTGGAGAGCTAAAAATTAACAGAGACATGGGAAAGGCTTCCATAAGATGACAGCAAGAGGAGATTAATACTTCTTAATGTAGAGACACAAGGCCATGCTATACCTATGCCAAATGATCAGTGCTACAGCAAAGGCAAATTGTGTGCATTTTGCTTCTCTCTAAGTGAGAGCAAAAGGATTTAATGCAACTGTCAAATGACAGTGGAATCCATGTGAAAATGCAAGGCCATCCCTTCACAAAGAATGAGAATCAGGGGAACTCAACGCTGTGAGGCAGCAGTGGCTCCCTGTTCTGCCCCACTTTACACCATGTGGAGGGCTTGGCTCCTTTAGTGTGATATTGCCACGTGCTGCAAGTCCAATGGTGATGCAAGTCCAATGGGAATGGGGTAAGTGAGGCAACAGGGGGGCTGCTGGATGAGCTGTGGGAGGAACTTTGTCCTCCTGGAAGGTGGTGTGCAGTAAACACTTGGATGGGTGGCCTGTTGGAGTGCTCCTGCAGGCATATATGCACCTGCACAAAGGAGTCATGAGCACCCATATCTTCATCAGCTTTGAGGAACTCCATGGCACAGCCAAAGCTTCCATGCTGAATGGCCCAGGGTGCTGTTCCCAAAGTGAAAGAGATCCATCCCCAGTGTGTAACCCTGTCTGGGGGCACAGCCCTGGCAGCGCATCTCGTGATCTGCACCAAAGGGAGGAGGTTTTTTCCCAGTAGCTCCAGCTGTGTCCAGAGAGCAGGTTTGGGTTAGTGACCTACAGGGTGGGCAGGCTTTGAAGTGCTGCTGCCTGGCTCTTTCCAGAGGCAGGGACTCTGGCATGGGTGGATGTAGCATCAGGGACACACTTGTTGTGATAGTTCTTCAGACAATGCTAGAAACAGGCATGGAGAAACCACAGCTGTCACTTCAGTATCCCACTCAGTGCTGCTACAGCCTGGCTCCACTGGAATTTTTTTGTCAGGATAGAGGCAAACTTCCTGGCATGTTCCTGTTGCTGAAAATCTTTTGATCCTAAAGTTAGCCAGCTTGCCATGTTGCCTGCATGGTTCTGCAAGGGTGACTTGAGAATCTCATTGGAAATCTGGTGGCAAATGGACTTACTTCTGGCATTGTTTTATGTTGCTGCTTTGTGGTCTGCAGTTATGTCACAAAAGTCATTAGTGTTGAGAGCTCTGGGATATCCTGTTAGGTTTTTGCATGGTGAAGAATTAAAAAGAAGCTTGTCCTCCTCACGTGCTCTTTTCCATCACTTTTCAGGATTTATGTGCTGCACCAGGGGGTCCGTGGTACTTGGTGTTTGCATTTCATTGAGGACTCTTGAATGCAGAAACCTACAGAGGCTTAGCTTTGGACATGAGGGGGAGGAATTAGAATTGCATGCAATCTGCAGGGTTTTCTTTCTCACTATTATCTAAATTAACAGTTTACTGTTTTCTTTGTGTCCCTTTTATTATAGGCTTAAGTGCTTAATCTAAAGCTTAAGGGCCTTACTATGAACAAATTGAGAGAAGTCCATAAGCAAATACAGCTCTGGTTCCAGGAAAGGAGCAGGATTTAAAGGACCAACCACCCAGAGCTCCCACCATGCCATTTTCTGTCACAGGGAGTGGCCTGGCCACGTGTGGCTTGTGCTCCTGGCACACCTGGGGAAGGTGGGAAGCTCACTGGGGAGAGGGAGCTGTGGTTGGAAAGCCTGGTGGTCTTGGGAGCTGTGGGGAAAACAGGCTGTCCCCAGGGCTGATGGGGAGCTGACAAAAGTTAAATCCATGTTAAAGCCAGAGGGATAACCTCACCCCACTCCAGAGCTGTAAAGGCTGTGCACTCTTAAATACTCACCTGCAGAGAGCCACCAAATGCTGCTGAAGGAGAAATATCCCACCTCCTTCATAAGGACTGTGGGCAGAGAGCACCAAGGACCTGCAACTCAGGAAAATTAACTTAGAAACCTTGCATGATTTCATCCCTAGCAGACCTCAAGGTACCTCATATCAAAAGCTTTTAAGAATTTGGTTTCTAAATTTTATTTTATTATTTCATGTTTCTGGCTCCTGGTCTTGATGAATAAGCATACTGCCTTGTTTGTTTCAACATTACCAGCTATTTTCAGTTTTTGTTAAGGTGCATGAAGATTTCCAAGCTTGGTCAGTCATTAATTATAATTTATTTTAATTACTGCTTGAATCCCTGAGGAAATTAAATACAAACCACATGCAGCTTAGCTACAGAGCTGGCCTGCAAATACACAGAAACTCAGGATGATAAAGCTGTGGATTTGTGCTTCCTTCCTCTTGTTAGGCTTTTCCTAGCTGAGCTCCAGATATTCATGCACCAAGCAGAGTCTGGGGAATATATTAATGGTGAGGTGGGCAGAACATGCTTCTGGATCATCACTGCATGTGTTGGTGACACTAGTTAGCCCAGGTAGTTACTTAAATAATTTTGGGTTCACCAGCTGTTTTGTGATTTTTTGAGGTGAGACATATTTGTAACAGCAGCATAGGTTATTCCCCTTGGGGTCAGGAAAGACATGAAAAAAGACATAAAAAGACACAAGAAAAAATTCTTTACCAAACAGTGCCAAGCTGTCATTAGAGGAATCTGATAGAGACAAAGTACAATGGTAATGCTGATATCAATCAGTTTGGAGCCTTGGGAGGTTCAGGAGCATGAGGAAGGTCTTCCACATGAGAGGCCATTTCCCTTTCTCTGGAAATGGTGTTCTGGAACTGTAAGCAAGGGAGGAGGTTGCCATGGCTGTAGGGATTTATCCCTGATTTAGTAAGACTGCTATCAACACTCCTGCCTGCTCCATGATGTTTCATTAGACAGGCTTTGTTGAAAGAAAGCTTTATAAATGTGTCATTATATCTTAGGGTTTTTTTTTTCTGTACCTTAGAGTGTGTTTTTTGTTTGTTTGTTTTCAGTTCAAGCTTTAAAAAATAGCTCTGCTTTCTAAAATGTCACACAATCCTCCCTCAGAAAGTGTTCTATTCAGATCATATTGTGCTTCAGTTTTTCAAATCTACATTGACCTGAAATTTAATGCCATTGAACATTTTAAATTCACTTCATGTAATAAAGGCTTTTTAGTTCTGGTAGAAAATGTCTATGAAATAGTGAAAGTACATGATATAAAATAATCCTTCTGTAGTCAACCTGAGCTTTTCTATGGCAAACAAACTATAAAGTTTGAAGTGATGATGCCCCACATACTGTGACTGACAGCTGAAAGGTTAGCAAAAACTGTTTAAATTTTTTTGGGTCAAAATTCTTTTTGAGAATGCCCTTAGACCTGTCATTGAAAAAAGACTGAAAAAGAAACAATGTTGGAACAAGGAACAAAAGATGTTGTCATCAAAAGCACATGGATACCTGTTGCCCAAGCCATTCTCATCTTCTTTCTTTCTGGTATTATCATAAAAAGGAAGCATCTCAGATAGCAGGTCACTGTGGTCACCTCCTAAACTGTGACACCACAGCTGTATCTGGGTCAGTCTGGGAGGGAGAATAAAGTTCCTAAAGGTTTGTTGTTGTTGTTTTTTTTCTTTTTTTTATGCTGCTACCATGAGACCTATTGTTTGTTTTCAATTCAAGCTTTGGTTCCAGTGCTGAAGGTATTGAGAAGGTGACTTATCAAGTTTTACCAGCAGTAAGGAGTGGAAAGCACAGGAGGAGAAGTGTTACCTAGGCAAAACAGACAGGAATTGCCCCACTTTTCAGGGAAAGGTGATGGAATGGCTGTTCTGCATGCAGGGTCTGTAGGAGACACTTGGGAAGAGTTATTCCAAGGAGAGGAGTTCACCCTTGCTCATATTTGTAAGGAAATGCATCTGGGTGTTACCACCATGGGTAAGTTTAGAATACAAGTTAGAAGTTTGTGATTTTTGGAGAAGTTTGTGATTTTGGGGAAACAGACCTGTAGAAAAGTCTAAAAATCACAAACTTCTCTAAAAATCACAAACTTCTTGAGAATCATTCCTTTGCATCATACTGTAAAATCCTTTTCATAAATTTCAATTGTCCCAGTATGATGCGAAGGAATGATTCTCAAGAAGTGTCCCCTGGTTCTGTGTCTGTAAATCTCAAGATCTTTGTGTTGGAGATTCTAGAGAAACACTTCTCTGGATGGTGCTTCTCCTTCCTGCCCACTTCTGATTTTAGAGCCTCCCTCCATTGCACTAAGCCCATTATTCCAGCACCTTCCCCTTCTTACAGCTTTTCTGTCCCATTGTGGCTCTCCTCCAGCCCAGGAGGAGCTGCTTGCAGTGCAGATCACCCACCTGTGCCAGAGCTGCACTGGGATCAGCCCTGGGGCTTCTGCTGCTTCTGCAGCTCAAGATAAACTCTCAGCTGGGAGGCAATGGGATTTCTCAAATCCAAAAGCATGTGTTTTCCAGGCTGGAATCGAGCTTCTCTGTGAGACAGCATTCCCTTCAAGCCCTTGAAGGACTTAAAGCTTCACATTTCTGACATCTTTATGTATAAAGAGTCATTTTTAGTCATTTTTAATGGTTTTCTATGATTCCCTCTGAGCTCTCCATAGCTGGTAATTACACACCTGCTCTTGCAGGCAATAGAAATATGAAAGAGCTTCAAAATATTTTTTAAACTCTCTTGAATTTCCATCAACAAATTGTGTGAATTATTTTCTGTGGTTTTTTTTTCCACAGTATGTCTCCTCTTTAAAATATGTGATGGTGGTTTTTTCCTTTATTGAAGAAAAAACCATTTTTGGCATTTTCTTTAGGTACCCTGAAAATGCATCTCTAGATGTGACAGGTTTTTCTCTGTCAAAACCTTTCCATAGGATTGTCTTGGCTCCATTCAAAGAGTCACAAGCACTAATGAGGGGTATTAGGGCCCTTTTCTCCAGGGAAGTGAGTTAAGCCCTTCCAGATAGCAGATCAGTGAGGGGGAAATAAGAAAGCAAGAGCAGAATGGCTTTCAACAAGGTTTTACTTACCCAGCTGTACTCATGTTTAATGTTAGAGCTGGGGAGGCTTCTGTGCATTTGCTGTGCTGTCCTGACAGCCCAGACACCTCTGAGTGCTGTTTCTTCAGCTCTGGGCCCCTTCAGAACCTCCCAAATAGTCCCTGTGTGCTCTGCTCTTGGTGGCTCAACTTGTCCAGATGGGGGACAGGCAAAGGAGTCCAAATGAAGGGGACAGAAGAAACTGTTGCTCTGTTTCCATTTCCATTTCCCCCTCCTTTCTTTTCCATTCCCCCCCCACCTTTTCTTTTTCTATTTTCCTCCCTTTGTCTTCCGCTTTCTTCCATTTTTTTCTTCCATTTTCCCCCACTTTCTCTTCCATTTTCCCCCACTTTCTCTTTCATTTTTCCCCCACTTTCTCTTCCATTTACCCCCCTTTTTCTTTTTGTATTCCCCCCCCTTTTTCTTTTTGTATTCCCCCCCTTTTTCTTTTTGTATTCCCCCCCTTTTTCTTTTTGCATTCCCCCCCTTTTTCTTTTTGTATTCCCCCTTTTTCTTTTTGCATTCCCCCCCTTTTTCTTTCTGCATTCCCCTCCTTTTCTTTTTCCATTTCCCCCCCCATTTCTTTTTCCATTCTCCCCACCCCTTTATTTTCCATTCTCCCCACCCCTTTCTTTTCCATTCCGCCCCTTCTCTTCCATTTCCTCCCCCTTTCTTTTCCTTCCTTTTTTCCAGTTTCCCCCTGTTGTTGTTTTTTTGCTTTGTTTTTTCTTGGGTTTTTTTTTGTTGTTGTTGTTGTTTTGTTTGGGTTGTTTTGTTTGTCTTCCTTCAATCTCTAGGTCCTTCTTTCTGTTCTGCTTTAGTTTCCAAAGAATCTGGGGGAAGAATGTAAGATGAGTGCAGGATGAAAAACCTTGTGGGGAGTACGTGAGGCTGCTTTGAGTGGAGTCTACACAGATTTTGGGGCATTTTGCACCAAACCATGTGTGGGCAGGGTGAGGCAGGGGGTTCCCTTAAGAATTGGGCAGAGTCAGTCCTGTCCTTTTTGTACCCATCCTTAAGAGATGCAGCTCCAAGGCTGACTGGGATCATGCAAAAGGCCTGGAATTCCAATAAAAAGCAGAAGTGACTGCATGGAAGCCAGTAAGTGCTGCAATAAAAGTACTATTTAACCTGCTGGCTAATACAAAAAGGTTATTTCTACAGCAACTGGTGGGACAATATATTTAGAAATTAAATTATTCCAAACAAATAGAGAATTTAACCCCATTGTCTTGGCTAACTTCCAGCTTAAATAATTACATTCTGGCTACCTGCACTCCCTCTGGAGTCTCTGCTGGGTAAGTCACAGCCTTCACTGTGCATGTGTGTGCCTCCCCTGCTCAGAACAGTTGTGTGGCACAGCAGCACCTGGGAAATCCCATCTGGAAAAAAAAAAAAAAAAAAAAAAAAAAAAAAAAAAAAAAAAAAAAAAAAAAAAAAAAAAAAAAAAAAAAAAAAAAACAGAGGTAAAAGCATTTCAGGGGAAGTCAGGAGCAACTGCTCTGTCCTAGTTAACTTGTGTAGCAGGATTGGTGGATGCAAATCTGGCACTGAGTGCTGCCCATAACATGAACAAGCAGTGGGTACCCACAGACAGGCTGGATTAACACTTTCTCTTCTCCTCAGCCTTCCTGTGTCAGCCTTTCCTGGGCATCCTCCTGAGGCTGAACCTCTGTGCCAAAGCCAGGTGGAAGGGGCTGCCTGTGCTTTTGCTGCCAGTTCATCCTCCTGGTTCCCAGCACCAGCTGAGCAGTGGCACAGGGGGAACTGAGAGGTGGCACAGGGGGCAGGAAAGGGCCTGGCTAAACCAGCATCCCTTCCCAGTGGCACATGTGCTCCTGCAGCCCTTTGGGAGGTTCAGCTGAGGCTGCCCCATTTCTAAAGCCCTTCTGGGGAAATGCAGAGAAACACTGAATTCAGATCTAGCTCAGCATCTCCTCCTCAGTCTGAGACAAACCAGGGTCTGCCTGTGGCTTTGAGGCCATTTTAAAGGGTCATGGAAGCCCCCCAGTGATTGAATTAATTGTGTTGATTGCGAGCTCGTTTGGAGAGGACCTTCCCTGAGAATCTGAAAAGTGAGAGCAGGATTTGAGGGTAATGTCCTGCCTTAGCCATGATTTTCTGTTTTCTTTCCCTGCTCCACTTCAGAAAACAGGGCACACTGTGAGCTGACAAGATGATTAAGCTGTAGCCAGCATACAGTGGACAGGTCAGGGAGTCCTTTTCCCCCTCTGCTTTTTGTTGGAATTGTAAAGAAGGCTCATCTTTCCAAACATGAGGCACTAAGAATACAAGTGGTTAAATCCACTGGTGTTTGGATATGAAACCACCAGGAAAATTCAGAACCACCAGCTATTTTACTAGTGGCTTTGGGACAGCTTTGTCAAAATGCAGGCAATTTGTTAACACAACCTGGATTTGGCAGCTCTCTCTTCATGGTACTACTTAAAAAAAGTGAGGAGGACACGTTTGGCTCCTGCTGAGAGCTGAAATGACCCAAAAGTTTGGCACATGCACACCACCCCATGAGGAATTTGAGGGCATTCATTACATGTAATAGAATGGATTGACAGGAATAACAACATCTGAGGCAAAGGAAGGGCTCCTTTTACCTGGACAAATGTTCTAGCAGCTGTGCAAAACACATTCCTTGGGAAAATTAATTAATAGAAATCAACATTGGCAAGCAGGTTGTAATGAGGATTGCTGTTGATCAAAAAGATCTTCTGGTGATTAAATCCAAAATCTGCAAATTTTAAAAATTGTTTTTATTTATTTATCAAAGGAAAACATTTTCAGCAGGATAAACAAAAAGCATATTTAGCAGCTTTAAGCTCTTCTTAACATTCTCTTAAATGATTCAGACGTTACCATTTCTCCACAATAGATATTTTGCTGGGGAAACTAATTTGAATGTGCATGATAGATGAACTGCATTAAAAATATCAATTTTTATCAGCTCTAACCCTTGATCTTAATTAACTTCATATCTGTTTCTCCAGAAACCAGCAATGCAATCAATAAGCTTGTATCGAAGAAGTCTGCAGCAAAAAATAATTTCAGTTCTTTGCTTCTGGCCAGTTTGTGGATACAGCAGCAAAAGGGCTGTACTGCCCTCAAATTCTGGCTGGCCTTGATGGAGGGCCTGATCCCTACTAGAGAAAAGGACATCATGTGGTGAAATTCCCTTTGCTGCACATGTAGGTGAGAGGTACCCCACTTATTTGTCTTTCTTCCTTCTCATCCATTGACAGTGGTTCTGGTGGGAACAATGGAAGGAAGCACTTCCAACACTTTTTCATACAGAGAGGAGATTAGTAGCCAGCACCTATTCCATGGGAGAAACTCGTGTGGCTTATCCTGTGTCCCCAGGAAAAGGCCAAGGCAAAATGAAGGGTACAGCTGCAGTGTCCTTGGGAGCACATCTGGGTCATGTTCTCCAGATGCCCGAGTGCACTAGCAGCACTGGCCACACCCTCTCCCTTTTGCCAAACCCTATTTGGCAGTGCTTAGACCCCATGCTAAACTCTTGGAGGGTCAAAAGCAGGAAATCCTTGGAATTCAACTCCTCCAGCAATCCCTGTAAGCCAAGTGTGCTGCTATGCCACGTGGGTTTCAGCCTTCAGAGGAATGCACTTGGAGTCTGTCAGTGGGCACTCTGGTGTACCTTGCTGCTGTTCAAGTCTAAGGCTGCAGAAATGTAGCTGACCCTGAGTTAATCAGTGGTTAGGAAATGCATCCTTGGCTTCTGAAAAGCCATTTCTCAGGAAGGTTATGTAGAAAGGAGCCATGCTCTGCTCTGGGATGAATAGCTTCTGGGACTTGGCACGTTGTTGTGGTGAAAAGCAGGACAAAGCAGATGCAGGGACAGAATTGTATCATTTAGTGACAGAATCTGAAGTATATTGACTGAGTGGGACAGGCCTGGAGAGCAGATAACAATTTTTACAGTAAGATTTCTGTGCAAGGACCCTTGTATGTGACACACTCCTGCCACTCAAGGCCCCAGCCCCTCTGTTCCAGGTTGAACCAGCACCCAGGGGACAGAAATGCTCATCCTGACTGCCTTAGCCAGGTCCTGGCTTGCAGCTGCTGCACATAACATTCCAACCTCCTGCTCAGCCTCCTGCATGGCATCAGACAGCTGTGGGCACTCAAGCTCCAAACCCCTTAGGATCCCATCTACTCCACTGTGGCTGATTATTTGTAATCCAATTTCAGCTGCAGAGCTGGTGTGACTGTGCCATGTGTAATTGTGCCTGTCTATATTTTAATACATTTTTGTAGAAAGCACAATAAGCAGCTGACGTGCTTTCTGCATTTTTAATGCCTTGAAGAACTCCATGTTTAGAGGTAGGTAGTGCCTCCTTGGACAGAAAGAATGTTTTACTGCTCAGGGAGTTAACAACTGGCTCAGCCAAGCACAAAAGAGGGCTGCATCCAGCCTGCCAGACATATGGATGTTTCCAAAGAGGTGAGAGTAGTTAACACTCTGATAAGAAATGTCAAATTCTTCTATGAAGAAGGATAGGGAAATGAGACTGAAATTCAAACTCAATGAGTCCTCAAGGAAGCTCCCTCTTAGAAGTGCAAAATCCAGCCTAATTTCCCAGACCAAGAGAATTCTGTGACTGTAACTCAGAGGTAAAGCATTAATAGTGAACTGCAGCCTCTGCTAGAAGTCAGAGAATGTCCAGTAACCTGAAAAGCTGACATCATAAGAGGCTTTTTTCCTAGAAAAAATACCCACTTGCTTCTTAATGGTCTTTATATGCTTTGTATTTTTGTGAATTAATACTTAAATTTGAAGTAATTTTAATCTGACTTGCATTCTGAGTAATTTTAATCTGACTTTCATTTCAAGAGTTTTTGCATTAAGGTATGCTATTTCTGTCAGAGGGGGAGTGGTTGGTTTTTTTTACTGTCATTGGGATACTGGTTGGTAATTTGTTCTGTTTCTTTCCTAAATTAATTCTCCTAAATTTCTCCAAAATAACAAAACAGAAACATCTCCAGTATATAGGGTGACTTGGGATGCAGGGTGTGGGTGGAAGAAATGTCCAATGGGTACAAGTCAGTATGCTGCTGTACTGAAATATAACAGTGGAAGAAGCCTGAGGGTCCTGAGGGAGTCTGACACTGATAGATATTGGGTTTGATCTGATCTTTCTCTAAAAAAAATCCAAGAAAAAAAATAAACAAGAAAAAGAATCTCCCTAAATACATAAACATGCAAACACTTGGCTACAGGCTCTGTGCTGTGTTGCCCTGGATGTTGGTGACAGTGCCCTGAAGTTTGGGAAATGTGATCATGGCCACCTGGGTCTTTCACAGTACTGATCCAAATTTAAGTCTCATTTTTTGTAAAATATTTTATTACTGTTAATGGATGGGATGTGGGAGTCAGGGATGCAGTTACAGTGGCACAGAGGGTGCAGACAGATTTTAAGATGTGTGTTGTAATTACCACCAGAGTACCAGCAGGAAACACTCTCAGTGATGCATTTAGAAATTCAGCACTACTGTGATGCTGATAGTTTCCCCACCACTAACAAGAGCTACCTCATTTTTCCTCCTCCTGTGAGAGGACTCAGTGTTTGGAATATGCATTTGAGAAGGGATGTAATAAATTACCCAGAAAACTGAGGGATTTTTTTTTCCCACTTAGTGTATTTTCCCTTAAAGAATTCCCTTGGGTGTTTTTATTTAAGCAAATGAAAGCTTAAAGACATTTGTACATGTTCATGTTTCTCTAAGTGCATGAATCTACTTCCTAGATTCTTTTTTTTCTGTGTCATGGAGTTAGCCATAAGAAGTTTATTTGTGTCCATTCATGTATTACAGGTAGGGCTGATAAGAGTTTCTGTAATTAAGGTGTTCAAGCACTTCTTCTTCAGAGAAACTGAAAAAAAAAAAAAGGTTTTATAGCTCTTCAAAACATTAATTTGAGGGAAGATTTTATTATAACAGGATCATCTAAATTTTATTTACATATATATATAACTTTTAACAAGAATGTTTGACGTTTTTGCAACTAAAATATGATTAAGCAGGTTTCTTTTTATTATTTTAAAGAAAAGGTGAGTGAGTCATCGAAACACTCTACTATTCATTCTTTGAGTCAGGAAATTTGAATGGAGCATAGAGTTGCTGTTAGGAATGCTCTTTTAATGTCTATTTTTAAAAGCTCCAAGTCTTTGAAAATATCTAGTTTGCTGGAGTTCAACAAAGTTCATAATTTTGACCGCTGAGTTTTCCAAAGCTTCTGCTTGGATGGGGCATGGTTTAGCACAGGACTGAAAAAACCTGTCTGGACATTATATATAATGTCAGTGCTAGCAACAAAAAGGAAGAATGTTATTTCCCTTTTCCAAGAAGAAAAGCCCCTCCTGGGGATTTTTCCTGCTGGTCACTGGAGTGAGAGCTGGAATTTGAGGAGGAGGCAGGCATATGCTGGTGACAATGTGAAATAAGGGGAAAGGACAAAACCTACAAGTGTAGAGGTGGTGGACAAAAAAGAATAGGAAAAAAGTCTGAAAACTGTGAGCTGAAAGTTGTAAAACTGGGATGGTTCCATCTCCTCACCTCTGAAAAACGGTGGGAAGATAAATGGAATGATCTTTATAAAGCATCACATAGGCTAATGATGAGCAGCACAGAAACACCCAGGAGGATATTAATAATTCTGTCTTCAGAACCACATTTGTAAATATGCAGTAAATAAGGCCTGGGGCAGTACATTGAACAACAGGCAGAAAACGAAATATTGAATTGCTGCTCACTGAGTGAGTGCAGTCCATTCTATGCACAAAAAGAGACAGGAAAAGTGCTGTGAAAAAGTATGTTTGAATTATCAAAGGTTATATCATAATCAGCAGAGAAAAGGGAAACTGAGCTGGGGCAGATCTAGCAGCCTTAATTGTTTCCTCATCTAAGGGAGTTTGTCTTTATGATCTTAATACAGTCCTTTTTAGTAGTTTTGTGTTTGTGAAGCTGTAGATATGTAGCACAAAATATTATCTCATGAAGCTTGAAAAAGCACAGGAAAGCAGCAGGGTTTAAAGAACAGATTTCTGTTCAAGTAGCACAAAAACAATTTCACTATTGGAATGAGGTTGGAGATATGTAATTGCATGCTATCTGGCATGGGTGTACTTATCATGGTGATATAAATGTCCTAATTGTGCTTTTCATGCCCATCCAGCATTCCCCAGCTCACTATTCTACTGAGAATTTAAGAGCAGCTCTAACATGCTGGAAGGAACGAGACAGAATATTCATGGCAATTGGGATGCTTTCTCCCACTGAGATGTGTTTTGTTTGTAGGTAAACATGGAGTAGGAAGGGCCCCTTCTCCAGAAGCAGCGTTTGCAGTTCCACAGGTACTGACTTAGCAGCTCTGCATTGCCTGGCTGAGTGAGCTGGATTCCTCTGAATAAGCACATGAAACGTGTACCTGGTGTTCTCATTAAAGCCAAGGGCCATTCATCTCTCTAATTGCAGCAATGCCCTCCAGCATAGTTTCATCCCAAATGCACCATTCTTCTTCTGCGTGAACAAGTGACTTTTTTAAGTCACTTGGAGCCTGGAGCCTGGCCAGGCAAGAACAGAAAAAAAACACTGGCTGTGATATCACACCAGGATATTACAAGATGAAAAATGGAAGAGGTCAGGCAAGGTGGTGGGACTTTTCTTTCAGGCTTCTGGAAGTATTGGCATGTATTGCCTGAACATTATGGTCATATTATCTAATATTCCCCACAAACTAATCAGAGTCATTGCTTAATAAGTAAAGATTTTCTAAAATGCTGTGTTAACCTTTGGGGCTCCCAAGCTTTTTTCTTCTTGAGGAAGAAAAGGCAAGAGAATTGGGCCTGGGAGCAGGATGAGCAGCCAGGAGAAAGCTGCAGCGTGCACTCAGTGGAGCTCTCTGAGCACATATGATGAGCTCAGGAAAAGGGTTCCTTTTTAAACCAGCCAAGCCAGTGAGCAGGAATCAGGATTATTTGGGCTGGGTTTACAGACTCTGCATCCTCTCCAGACCTGGAATTTATTTGCACTTTGTAGGACAACCCAACAGTCTCAGAAGGAACAGACTGGTGTTTCTGGATTCTTTGCAGGTTGAGTTCATCACTGTCAAACATAGTTTGCATGTCTGATTGATTCATTTTAGCCCTGGGCTGCCTGCAGTAAATTTTCACCACTGAAGATTAAGAAGTAACACTAAATATCATTTACTTGTCCTAAGGACATGTACTGAGATGCTTCTTTTCCTTTTCAATGGGCAAGAATCACTCCATTAGCTTCAACATTTATCTCACATGTTCTCTGAAGTGAGAATTTTCCTTCTGTGGTCTACCAAGCTAATAGAAACAGTGCATAAAATATTAGAAAGGAGATTACTAGAACTAAAGAGCTTTAAGGCCTTATTGAGTATTTTATATTTTATAACATATGAACCTGATGTTTCTCTGTTGTGTGCTTTCTGCCTCAACTGTTTATGTACTACTGCACCAAAATGTGAAAGAGCTGATCTGAGGCACAAATCCTAAAAGAGTGGTAACATCTACCACTCCCTGAAAATTTTCTGAATTTACTGAAATTTTCACCCTTTGGGTAATGAGTTTTTTACTGATAACACCTACCTTTAAAATGCTGGAAAATCCAGAATATCATATACAGTATTTTTTAATGCAATTTAGTGAGTTGTATTAAAACAATAGAAAAAGAAACCTTGGTCCCCTGAATTCTGGCATTTCAATTATTTTTTTCCTGTGAAAACTCCCAAATGGATCCTATACTACCAGCAGCCAGATCCTCTCTGTCTTAGAAATCAATTTGTGCTTCATGGCACCATATGACATGACAGACGGGACCAGACGTAAATGAATACAAACCCAGGTGCATCTTCATGAGAGCTCCTCTCCCTTTTCCTCTCCTTTTCCCCCTCCTTGTTTTCATTCCTTAAGAGCTGAAGCTTGAAAAACAGTTTTCAAACCAGACCTCCTGTTCCTGAATACGTGGAAAATCAGTTGTTTACATTGATTAACCTTGTGCACACTGGAAATATGATTTGGTTTTGTTTTTGCTAAACCTTGAAGATTTGATGACTCAAAAAGCCCTATTGATATGTGGGGAGCTAAATTTCACTATGCCTCTGGATTATTGTGTGTCCCCAGCACCCAGGGAGATGGAGCTGGTGTAATTTCAAGTGTCCTTAGGCAATTAGATAGCAGGATGCCACCCTGCATGTGTTAGTAGTGGCAAAGGTCTTAATAATTATTTACTCAATAGATAATAGTGGTTGCTGTATAATTGCACTCAAGGCCCAGGCTGCAGTCTCTGATACTCTCTGTACTGTGGGTGTTTGATAGTGGAATAGTGAAACTTTTCATCTTTGGGCAAATTTCAAGTGCAAGCTTCAAGTAAACTGCAGTGTCTTTTAATGGAATCCAAGACTTGTCTAGGAAGGTACATATGAGCCTGTAAATATACAAGGTGGAAACAGCACGTGACATTCATTATAACTGGAATATCTCTCCTTAAGTTGCCCTTTCAGAGCTCTCATCATCTGCTCAGAGACAAAGGTTCAAGCCCAAGCAGGGTCAAAGCATTGCATGAGTCAGACATGGGGCCAGCTGGACCAGAGAGGGGTTTATAGCTGGCACAAAGCACTCACATTGGCTTTGCTCCTGCCACTATTTCCACCACGATGTCTGGGGAAGGGTTGTGTCCATATCTTGTGGATAAAACATTTGTTGTTTTACTGCTGATTCCCCCTTGACTTGCTTTGTCATTGCCTTCCCTTCCAGAGGAGGGGAGAAGATGTTTGTTCTTTCCTCCTCCTCACCACAAATGAACTTGTGGCTGGATTCCATTTAGGATAATCTGGTGCATGTGCTTGCCATCCCCTTGTGTCCAAGAACAACTGTATTGTATTGCTGGAGAGATAAGGTATTTGCAATGATCAACCTTGTGTACACTGGGAATATGATTTTGTTTTGTTGTAGGTGTATTCTCCTTTTTCTCTACTAAAATACAGGAAGGTAACTGTGTTCTTTCCTTTATGGTTTGGTATGATCTCCTGCTCTGCACAGACAGAGATCACTTGTGTGGGAGAGAGAGAGCAATTGTTTATTGATGTGATGGAAGCAAATGAAGGCAATGTAAAGGGCAGGTAAATGGCAGCATCTCTTTGAAAGGCATGCAGAGTCTCTCCTGCTTCTTTTGAGGTACTGGCAAGTCTGGCCAGTAACTTGCCCTAAGGGGAGTCTGAAATGCACCACTAGAGTGAAAGTTCAGAATATGAGTAATTAAGGAAGTCCTTATCCCTGTTCTCATTTTATCTCTCTTCTCTTTCAGTGGTGCTTGTTTCCTCTCCACAAAGACAACAACAGCTCTGAGAGCTGATAAAACAAAGCTTGGCACTGTCCCAAGCCAAGGTATCTTTCTCTGGGGCTGCATCAGCCTCAGCTTCTCACTTATCCTGCAGTTACGTGATGATTTTTCATAGTCTGGATTGGCCACCTTTGCTAAGAAGGAATTGGGATTGCTAACTGTGGTTGTGCCTGTGTTTGGATACCAATATTAAATATATTTGAAAGGTCTTTTGTGGGCAGACATGAGCTCATTCTGCCTGTGCTCCAAGCACACATATTAGTCTGCTAATGCAGGGAAAGAGTTTATTATCTCAGGCTGGTGCCATATCAGCTGTGGCTACAAGGTCTCAGCTGGGTGTGAAGAGCAGATAAAGTCACCTGCAGCTCCAGCTTAGCCTTAAGTGCTCAGGATCAGATCCTTCAGCGTGGCAGCTATCCTTCAGTGGAGGGAGTGACTGTGGATTATCTCCACATTTTTCTTGTCCTTTTTCCAACCTCAGACACTTGTGTGCTACCAGTCCCCAAATGATTCTTGTGTGCTACCAGTCCCCAGATCCCTTGTGAAAAGGGATCTTCCTCCTCAGTCAGAGGACAGCCTTAGCCTGAGGTGCTCTTGAGTTCAGCCCAACACTCTCAAACACAGAAGTAGCTAGCTGCAGTTTGAGAGCAGTTTCAGGTTTTCTCAAATGGACTCATTGATGATACTGATTTATCAGATTAGGTGAGATATTTTTGTTGGTTTATAGACAGCTGAGAAAATATCAATCTTTGTTTATATACATGGCATCGCAGTGCTGATTTTATAGTTTTTTGACATAGAAATTTTTAAGAAAATATCAATATTCAAGAGAATATTGATAAAATATTGAATTGAAAATTCAATAAGTCTTCAAGAGAATATCAAAGTAGCTAACAGGTAGTGCTTTCTCACCCGCTTAAAAAATTAAACTCCCCTGATATCTGATTGGTGTAATATATTATTTTATAGCACCTTATTGTTCTATATTTAAAGGAAAACAAAAAAATAAGAGGCTTGTGCCTAGGTCATGAGACTGGATCTAATAAACCAGATATTTCTAGTGTTGAGAAAGACAGAAAAGGCCCTGAAGGAATTGTTGCAGAGAAGGACCAAGCATCCCATGTCTAGTCTCATATAGTTTTGATACAATGAATACTGTTTCACTTTTTATTGCTATAGCCTATACTGCCCTGTTTGCAATATGTTTCTGCACACGGTCTTATATATGATTTCCTCTACAACTTGTGTATAAATCACAATGTTCATCCCCTCCATCCCTCTCTCCTTTCAGATCCATCTTTAGCTATCAAGCAGGAATGCTCACTAACTTTGTATTTTGACTTTTTGTAGTGTCTTTCAAGAAAGCACACGCCCCTCTGAAACACCCTGACAGCAGCTGAATCATCTTCTGCCTCAAGTTGAACTGAACCATTTGCAAACCACAAGTCATTGTTCATTTAAAAAAGTTATTTAAAAAGCCAAGGAACCTCCAAACCAGCCCAGAACAGGTCTGCCAAGCAGAGGTATACCCAGGAGTACAAAACTGAAGCACTGACCAAACTGTTTGTGTGCAATAATTGGCAGCGAAAGCCACGCACTGCTCTTCCTCTCATACGTTTGTTACATGCAGAGTCTCTGTCTAATAGGTTTCTCTAGAATCAATATTTACAACAAAAGCTCATTCATGTGTTGTTTTCCAGTCCTTGACAAGATGACAAAAACATTTAAAGTACAGCATTAAGGAATGCAAAGTGTCAGAGAGTTTTTAAATCAATAAGATTCCTTGGTAAAGTGCACTGCTGCTTTGGGGCACGCTGGTTTTATAAATACCAAGCATTTGTCTGACATCCCCACAGTGCAACTCCAGTTGTGTTTGGCAGGAAACTTGTGGAGCATTTGTATTCCCCAAAAAGATATTTATGAAAGAGAATCTAAACCAGGCTGACACACCTGGAATTTGGAGCACTCAGTGCATAATCTAGAGCCTGCAAACTCAAGGCTGTTTATTACAGTGTTTCTGTTGGCTGATGTCTAAACAACTCCTTAAATTGTCATTACTGATGGCTCTGGTAATAAGATATCACAGAAAGCAGATGCTCTAAGAACTGGGGCAGACCAAAGCAGAATACACAGTTCCAATATGATAGTCAAGATGTGTCTCCAGAATGCACAAATTACTTCAGAGAATCTATTAACATTATCTCTGTGCATCCTACATGCAAAGTACAATGATTATAAATCTAGCAAAACATAAAGACTGAAGCATTCTCTCCTGTTGGATTTTCAACTGGACTCTCACTCCTTGGAAAATCTCTGTGCTCTAAATAGCACACTGTCTCCATGGCAATGTGCAATTCAGTTTTTAACTTTTCAGTGCATAAAAATGGTAATTTGTTTGTTTTAAGAACTCCTGCAGTTGTCACAGCTATGAAAGCCTCAGGACTGGGCACTTTCCAAGAGCAGCCAAGCCACCAGGTTAAAGACTGGGTTAACTGCCAGGAAGTGCCCGACCTCAAGGTCATTGTTGTCTAATTATATTATTATTTCCTGTCAGCTCAGCTTATGATGTGGCACTCCAAGCATTAGGCAGTCAGCACACTCAGAGCATTCACAGAAATTTTGTTTCTTTTGTTCTTGACGTTAAGGACTTCTTTGTAAATGAATGCAGCCTGTGATGAAGTAGAAGCATAATAAATCCTGTGCCCAGAGTGCCTGACTTTCACAGCTGCTATGGATACAACCCTTCTTTTTCATTTTTAATTTGTGATAAGGGTACAAATTGTCATCTCCTTGAGGAAGCAAGGCAATAAGTTTGTGGTTTTAGCATTCTTTCTGTATTGTTTAATCCTTTGATGGCTTGGCTGTCTGCTGTAAAAATCATTGGCCTTGAGACTGTCAGAGCCCTGCCTGGTGAAGTGCTAAGCATTTTGGTTTCAATCCAACAGAGCACTCAGGCAGATGTTCAGCTTCAAGTATGCAGGTAATTTTACTGGAGACTAGGAAAAAATCTCTTGTCCTAACCTCAGAGCCTTTTGTGATTTTCTTGACTAGAACTGGAGAATTCAGTACCAATGGGATTTAACCTATGGATCAGCAATTCCTCAATCTTGAGCTCTGAAAAGAGCTTGAAGGAAATTCAGCTTTTCTTGGTATTTTGGCTAGTAATTGGGTTGTCAACCCTTACAAATAAATCTTTTAATACAACAGAAATTAGGGTGCTGCCATGATGCATACTGCCATGGAGAAAAGGAAGTGGGAATGCTTTTTGCAAATTCCATTAAGCTTAGGACCAGTATTTAAGATTTGAATGAGGGAGAATTCCTTCACACTACAATGACCTGCATGAACATAACACTTCTTCCCATCTCTCCTCAACTGCACTGGGATGATTCCCACTAATATGTCTAGGTCATAACAGTGAATTTGTTCAAACTAAGTGCAAAGAGCTTGAATCATGCTTGGTTGTCTCCCTAAATCCCACATCAATCCATGGACAGTGCAGTACCATGGCTTACTTTCAAAACATTTAAAGAATTTGTAGATTATGTTAGCAGGTATAGTTAAGGGATGGTTGGAACTGAGATGGGAAAGTAATTATTTTGTCAATGATTCCCATAGGTTTCTGTGTATGGGATTGTCCAGCTGTGATTCACAGAACAAGACCTCTTCTCTTGTGGGCAAAATTTGCCTGGAAAATTAGGATGTGGGACATTGAGGTTAGGAAAGGACTGGAAATAGTGTTGACTGTTGGTACCAATAGCACCAACCATAAATAAACAGATGACAGGATAAGCACTGAGGGACAAGTCATCTCCATGGAGTTCAGTGATTCCCCATCCACTGCCATCACATCAGGCACTGTTTTTTATTCCCCCTTAGGCATTCCATCTGCACAGAACAGGATCATACATCTTTGGGAAATAAAGAACACAACAGAATTTTGAGCAAACTGAACCTGGAAATGCTTCTTGCTCAGCTAAAGAGAATGACAAGGTGGCCTTGGAAAATGACACACTGCAGGCTGGCACTGGGGAAAATGCAAATGCAGAACCAGAAGGTGTTTGAAAATGTGGGGAAAATGATGGAGAAACAGCTTAAAAATGCTTACTCATTTCCTTCAAATCTTCATGCTGGACAACAGGGATATATATGTGCTGTAAAGAAAGGTACATCCCAGACAGTAAGTTTACTTTTATTTTTATAATTTGCTCCATTGGAGCAACAGTATAGACTCTTCAGGATTTGGAGGCAGGCTGGGCATCATAACTGAGTAAAACAAGGATTCTTATTTATTCCAATGTTTGCTCATAATGTAGATCCCAGCATGGATAAAGAGAGAGTAGAACTCAGTTCAATCCTGAGCCATATTATTTACATATTTCCTCCTAAGCACAGACTGTAAAAACCTTCTCATAAGGCTGGGAGGGGCATTTGTAACCTATTCTCAATAAAGGAACATCTGCCCAAAGCCACTGCATTTCCCAAATAATTTTTTTTTAAACTGCATTTATAGAGAAAGGTCATAAAAATCCTAGAATAAATTACCTGATCATAGATTCTCTAGAAATGATGGGGGAATGGGGGGGAGTTGTGAGTTCTGCTAGCTTATTTGCTTTCTAAACAGTGATGCTGTCACTAAGCATCTTGACACCAAACATTTTGACTAATATTTTTTTCCTACTTTGTCAACTTGTTCTATTAAAATACTTAGGGAAACTGAGGCCATCCCTTTCTGTTCTCAAAGGTTGTATTTTTCAGTTTAGTAGTGCCCACATTTGTTATAATGCTATGAAACAAGTCTGAAGAGCTTTGCAAAGATGTTAAAACTGGTACAAGGCACTCTCCTGCCTACAATGAGATCAAAATCTGGCATTTAATCCCTTGGAATACCATATACCAGAGTGCAGACTCTCTAATCTCTATCATTTCTAAATAAAGAGAAGTGAAAGCTCATGCATGCAAGAGAATACAGAAAACTCCAGAAACAGGTTACATGTTTTAAAGCTATTCTCTGGATTTAAAAGGTTGTGAGTAGATCATACTAAAATATGGGAATGAAAAGAATAGAGATAGAGCCACATTAGCATAGAAAAATGTTTAGACCATTTTTTCATAGATAACATTCCTGTACTTCCAGTCCTCAGCGGTTGTGAACAAAATTGTATTTCTGTAGAAATGGGCATCACTTGCAATTTAACAAAAATTGCAAGGAAGCATGCATCTCTGGAGGGTTCACCATGTTCTGGTAGCTTTGTGTCTTGTGCTCATAATTAAATCTCATCTGTAGAATGGTAGAGCTATGAAACCCAGTTTCTGGTTATCTGTCACTGTTCCTCATAGCACTTGGGGGACCACCTCTGTCTTCTCCCTCCTTGGCCCACTCTGCAGTATGCTCTCATGTTCAACAACCAGGGAAGAACTTGTGATGAGCCCATGCCAAGATGTCAGTCAAGGACCTGGGAAAATAGCCAGAAAAACCTGTCCTTGTGTTGGGCTAATTAACTCTTGGCATGTTTGTAATTGTTCCTATTAGTTAGGGGCACTTGCTAGGTGCAGCACTAAAAAGATGGTGGCAGGGAACCAGATGAAAGGGAACTTTAGAGACCTCCTGTGTTTGAAAGAGCAATAAAAAGTATTAACCAGGACTGCAACCAATTTGGCAGGGCACTCAGAAGAGTCCAGCCTTAGCATCACTTCAAGTTGCTGCTATGAGCAAGATTGAGCAGCTGGCAGGATTGTGAGCGTGACCCTCCCTCGCTCCCCCCAGCTCCCTGTGTGGTGCCAGAGAACATATGCTGGAACATCATGGAATTCCCCAGCAAGATGTGCCCTCAAGGCCTAGGCAACTGTTGGTGACAGTTGTAAAAAGGGCATCACCATCATTTTAGTGTCCTGACCTGGCACAAATGCTAATGGCAGATGCTGGTGGCCCCTCCGGTAAGGAAATAGCTGTTGGCTCTGGACAAATTTACTGGAAAAGAAAAGGAGCATCAAATTCATTTCCTACTGATGTGTGTGAATCCATTCCCATCCCCATAAAGCAAAAGGACATGGGCTATGAACATGGTAAATCAACATTTCAGCTTATAAGACATCAAAATGATTACAAATCATTATGATGGCTCTTTGCCCTTCATAATTACAGTCATGAGTTTGATTCGAACCTCAGCGAAGTCAAAGCAAGGCATACATTGATTTCACTGTGCTCTGGATAGGATGAAAGACAAAATAATCTTGTGTATATCCACAAAGCAAAATGTATAATGTGCCTCAAGAGCTTTCCCATGAAACATTAATGCATGTGAGTTACTCCCCTCACACAGACAGCTCCCCTGTATGAAGACATGCTGCTGCATGCTCTGCCCACCCCTTACAGCAGCAGCCCAGATCCTGTTCCTTGAATCTCATCTTTGCCTATTTGTTTGTAGCCTGAAAAGTATTGCAAGTATTAATATAGAGCACAGGCAGAAATGAGGCAATTCATAAATGACTCCTTTTACTGAATGTTACCTAGAAATGTATAGCTTGAGGCACTGCAGCCAGAGAACTGAAATTAACTGCCCACTTGTGTGAGTCACTGAACATATTTCCACAAAAGCAATACATATTCATCTTTCACTCATTACAACCTATTTTTTCTGAAGGTATGTGTCCCTGCTTAGACTTTGCTCAGTGCTGAGCCCACCTTTACAAGTATATTATGCTCAGTAGCTTGCTGCTGACTCCCCAAAGGCAGGTTTTCATGGATGTTTTTTTTTCAAAGCCTGACCAAAATGTTGCATGTCTGTCTTTTGTTATATGATCAGCAGAATTCCAGCAGGTGCAACACTGACATCAGAAATGCCAATAAAATTGAAATGAAGGAATAAATATTCTTGTAGGAGGAGTCAGTCCTAGCTTTAGGTTCTTTTGCATGTTCATTTAAAAATGATAACTCACCACACACAGAGAATATAATGTTACTTTCATGAACCATGGAAACAGGAGTAATCACAGAGGGGTCTGGTTTTGCCCTGCGTGCAGATGAGGATCTAGCAGAACATTTACAGTAAATCCTCTTGTTTCTTTAGTGGGTGACATTTCTTTAAGAATCTCTGCTTTGTTTTTCCTCCATTTCCTCCAAGACATGGCTCATACTTTACAGCTCAGGAATAGCAGATTATGGTTAAATTTGTATATAGTGATTTTTAAATCTGAGATATAAAAACAAAACCAAAAACCAACAAACAAAAAGAAATCCCCAAAAGTACAGAATATTTAGTATTTATTTTTTCCCCTGCACCTGTTTCATGACTCAGATTTGTAATTCTCAGTCACTTCCATCAGCAAAAGACTGATGGCTATGCCATGGTGTGTTACAGGTAGATAAGAGATGCACCGTTGTCATTGTGTTTAAGATGTCAGGAGCCACAGAGATTAAATTTCACCCTTTCTACAGTGGCTTGACTGCTACACAACTTGATGCTTAGATTATTTGCACATACCAAACTTTTTGCAACAGAATTAAGCCGTGACAACTTGATTTCTGAGAGGTTTGCCTCACCCATTCAAACCCTGCACTAATTAGGCTTAAACCAGCTCTGGTGATTTGAGAATGCAATATGTTCATTGAAATCACTTTTCTCAAGTCAGTGTTTTACTTCTTGGTGTCTCCAATTAGTATTTTTTTAAAAAAAAAGTTAAAAAGGGAGTTTTAGTAAATGAGCACTCTCCATTGAAATATGTATGCTTAGGACAGAAAATTCCACATCTTTCAGCTAGAACTGAGGTTCATTGTAAAGCATTCTGTATACAGATACACAGAACAGAATTTGGAGCTTTCTGTACAAGCTACAGACAGGAAAAATACAACACAATCACTTTATTTGCTTTTTTATTTTACCAAAAAATTGTTCCTTGATCCCTGGGTTGGGTTTTTTTCCTTCGATTCCAGTCTCACTCGTGCAGTTCCTGTGGTCAGTCCCACATCCTGCAAGGGATGAAAGAAAGGAGGAGAAGTAATGACAGAGCTGGCAAAACCTCTGAGGACTCTAAAATGGATCCATAGCACAGGTGGGAAAACAAAACTTTTAGAAACACTTCTGTCCCACACCTGAGTATTTGGGCCCAGCCAAGATACAGTGAGTTGAATCTGGGTTGGGAATATTGAGTTTGTACTGATTTCAGAGGAGCCCAGCTTTCATGACAAAATGAAACTGCCCAAGTCTGCTTCTAGGAGGAATAGGTAAGCTGTTGGAGAAGCAGGGTCTTATGGTGCTATGTTCCATGGAGCTCAGAAAGATTCCTGCCACATGAGTTCTATAAACATTTACACAAAGTTATGTGATTAAATCCTCCTGCAGAGGCTTCAAAACTCCCTAATTTTATGGCAGCTTCTTGAAGTCTGCTGTGGTTTAAGTGGGTGTTTATAGGTATTGGGAGAAGGGCTGCTTCATTAAGTCACCCAAGCCTTGTGAAGTGTTACAGCACAAGCAGAGCAGCCACAACCCTGCTGTGACAGATCAAACCTAAGGAGAGAACAAAAGTATTACAGGTGTGTTCCAAACCAGGCTAAATCACAATAAGAGCTGTCCAGCTCATACAGTAGTGCTCTGTCCCTGTCTCCAGGTTCTGAATTTCCTTAATGAAAATTACCTAACTGTGGCCTTCCAGTACCTGAAGACAACCTACAAGAAAGATGGAAAGAGACTTTTGACAGGGGCTTGTAGTGACAGGACAAGGGAGAATGGATTCAAACTGAAAAAAGAGTAGGTTTAGGTCAGATATTAGGAAGAAATTCTTTACTGTGAGAGTGGTGAGGCCATGGCAGAGGCTGTCCAGGGAAGTTGCAGATGCCTCATCCCTGGAAGCGTTCAGGGCCATGTTGGATGGGGATCTGAGCAACCTGATCTGGTGGAAGGTGTCCTTGTCATGGCAGGGAAATTGGAAGTAGATGATCTTTAAGGTCCCTTCCAACCCAAATCATTCTATGATTCTATGAAAAAATGACTTCACTTTAATGACAAAAGGTCAGGTTGTGCCATCAGTTTATAAGTGGATTTGGCTGTGGCCACTTTAACCTTTATTAGTAATAGGAAAGGCAGATTTAGGCTGATTTTAATAATTCTTAAAATTTATACACAGAGAGGAAAAAGGTTTCTGCTATAGGTCAGTGAAAATTAGTGAGGTCCTTGATCCAAGGCACAGCTTAAGGAAGACTACCCGAAAAGCTCTGCCTTTGAGAGGAAAAAGGAAACAAGCTAACAAAAATATGTGTGATGTTTTTGAAGTTCAAAACCTCACTGCTTGTAGGAAGCTTTTAACTTTCTCTTTTGTTGCCAAATGCCAGCAGGCAGCCACAGCTATCAATTCCTTTGCAATATACAGTTGCATTATGTATAATTGGAGGAGAGTGGCAGTGAAGGGGTTTGTTATCCCCTGGGACACTTCAATGGGAGTGCAGGCTCCCCTGATTTGTGTTTCATCCTTAATTGCTTCTGAAATTACTTTGATGTGTGTAAAACTATCTGTTTCATGTGTCATGGAATGATATTCTTGCTCAATGTATTGCTTCTTATTTTTGGACGTAGAGCAGTGAAATTTTGCATACAGAGTTATCTTGCCAAAAGGTAAAAACAAAAAAAAAAAAAAAAAAAAAAAAAGAAATCTTTCAAAATTCCTGGGGAATAGGTTGTTTCTAGTTAGCAGCACACAACTGAATTGCAGAATTGCCACAGTGAAGTAACTAAATAACTGTGCTATAAAGGAAGAAACTAATCTAAGACCTCTGCCTTGTCATCCTTCCTTTTTATTTCTTTAAAATAAAAACAGTTCATTTGAAATTATTTCGGTTTTTGAGGCACAATGCAAAGAGACATATTTTAGGAAATTAAACAGTTAAAATGACTTGTAAGTTGTCACACAGTCCACCAAAGCTTGCAGGGGATGAATCCCTGGGCACAGTACTTTTGGTAGAGCAGGGTTTTTCTGGGTGTAGGCTGTACTCAGGGGGGATCAGGACTAATTGCTGATGGTCTCCTTTTTGGACAGCTGCAGTCCTGTCCTGTTAATTCCTGCCATGGAGCAGGGAGGCTGGCATGGCTCAGGTGAGGCTGCAGTGCACTGTTGTGCTCCTGCACCTTGAATGATGCATTTCTGCCCAGCCTCTTTCCCGGTGAATCACCGTGCTGCAGGAGCGCTCCTATCAGTGCCAAGTGCAGAATCCCCACAGGGACCAGAACAGCATGGGAGTAATACCTAATTAAAACTGCAATGAAGTAGGTCAGCTAATACTTCCCAAACAACAGCAAGTGTTCTGATTGTTAATAGTTCAGAGCCTCTGTGTTTACTCTGAGCAACGACAACAACAAAAAAATGTATGTTGCCTAGAAATGTAATGAAAGCACAGGCTGAAAACACTTGCCACAGCGGATTACAATTGTAAATATTCAAGACTTCCAACGAGAGCTATGCCTTAACTCCTGCCAATACCTTCAGCACTGGATTAATGCTGTTATTCCCCTCCTTCCTCAGGATTGCAGGAGGATTGCCAGAGGAGAGTTAAGTAGCTCCAGGTGAAAGAGCAGATGAGAAAGCCCTGCTTTCAGCCACAAAAATTCAGGCCATGGTCAGGAAAGGTAATCCCACTCTCAGATGCCACAATTGTTTACAATGTCACAGGACTGCTTTCAGAAGTCCCAGACTCAGATTTCAGCCAAATCTCCTGGGTCTTACTGGTCTGCAAGTGTAAGTGAGATCTGATCCTTTTCTCTGAAATTCATCACCTTTTTGACTTAGGGTAGAGGCAGCAAGAAAAGTAGCAGCATTTTCAATTTCAGAAGCTCAGCAACTGATGAAAATTTGTAATAAGAGTATTCAAAATGTTAATATTTTTAAACCCTCAGAACAAAAATTCACTATTTGATTAATTGTGTGCTATGATTTGTTAAACAAAGAAATATCTAGGGGCTTCACAGTGCAGAGGACCCCATTAAGCTGGAACGCAGCATTTTGCTTTTGACCATCTCCTCCCAAAAGTCTTGCAACTTATCCAAGAGTATTTCACATGGGAAGCAGGTTCCATCACTTACAGCTGCTACTGTGAGCCCATGTTTCAGAGAAGAGCCCTATTTGAGCAGAGCACAAGAATTTGATGTGAAAATAATGCCCAAAAATTTATTTTCATTTATAAATCCTAACAAATCAGTCTAGGACGAAACACCATAAACTCTATACGTTAATTTTTACACATCTTTTTTACACTTCATATTCATAGGAAGGAGGAGACAAGAGGCTTGTGGAGTCTTGGTTAACCTCTGCCTTTTTATCTGGGTAAGTAGGTAACTTAATTTTGCTGAGCTGTTTCATGTAAGAGCACCTCCTTCAGGCATTTGGAAAAGCCTCCTCACTCTTTTCTTCAGAAGAGGTTTTTAAGCCTCTCTGCAAATCTGTTGCTTTTTTTAAAAATGTGAGCTTTTGGAGCCTTATTAGCATATTAGCCTGATTTTGTGATTGGGTTTAGAGTTTTTTGAAACAAAAAAGCCCAAACAGCAAAAAAGGGCTGTCTGTGCTACCTGGAAGAAGGCTGGGCTTTGGTCTCTGTACTGCTTGGTGCTTGCTTGCTCTGCTCAAATGATGCAAATTCCCTTAGGAAGCAAATGGGAATTGAGTCTGAAAGAAGCAGGGGAGTGCTGGAGCTTATTTCATTCTGAAGGTGAAGGGATCCTGCATTGTGCCAAATCCACACCTTGCCCTGCAGGGACTGTGCTGATGGGGCAGCCCTTGGAGGGGCTAGCAGGTGGTCTGGGGGTGAGTTTCAAGTTAAAAGCAGAAAACCAGTCTGTGCTGTGAGGAGGGGTGAGGTAATGTTCCCCCTCCTCCCTGCAGATATTCCTAGTGCTGATCTGATGGGCTGTTCTCCACATTTGCTGGAATGAGTGGCACTTTATTTCATGAGGTGGTATAATTGAAGTAAATGTGGCATGAGTCATCCTAGTGGTTATGTATGCAGAGGAGGAAGACTTTAAAATTAGGTCTGTGAAGGAAAGACCTACAAGGAATGCAGAAGATTTTTAGCATTGCTTTTTTTTTTTTTTTTTTTTTTTTTTTTTTTAATATGGAGAAATCCTTATCAGGAAAAAGGGAATTTTGCTAGAAGTCATTCAAGGGATTTTCCCTCCCCAAGTTTGGCCGTTCTCCATTCATGCAATATGTGGGCTAGGAAAATAAGGAGGTTCCTAATGAAAGAGGGGAAAGCAGTGACTTTAGAGTTGGGCTGGATTACCTATCAAAGGCAGAGGCTGACCCTGCCCACACATGTAGGAGCTGAATTGTTTTTGCTGTCAAAAAGCACAGGTTGTTTTTCCAGGACTGGCAGAATTCCTTTACTTGTGGTGTACTGGCCCTGACCCTGCCAAACTCATACAAGACTGCATAGGTGGCATCAGAGGCTGGATCCAATGCCACAGAGAACTTACCCTGAAAAAAATCAATTCTCTGAAACATGACTGGGACAAAGTAGGAGTCCCATGCCAAAACAGCTCCATCCAAGCAGCAGTCCAGGCAGATGCTAGAACACAGCACCACCAGCATGTAGGAACTTCTGATTGCTCCTATAAACACAGCACCAGCTCTTGCAGGGTCTCAGGGCTGAAGGGTTCCTGTTTAGTTAAAATGACCCACATTTAAAGTGAACAGGATGGAGCTTTTCACACACTAATGAGAAGAAATGGCCTTGGCCAATCGCAGCGTGCCAGCCATCGTGCCTGCTTTATAAATGAGATTAATGGCTCAATTTGCAGTAAATGCTTCAGCAAAGAGAAACTTATTTTGTTATACTAATTGTGTCACATATGTGCCTCCAAACACCAACTTTGTGGAGCTGGATTTCCCTGTGGTGCACAGAATGGGCTCTCAGGGTTTATTAATGCCATTGCCCTGAATTCTGGGCTGCAACTGATCATTTTGATCCTTGTGTTCAGTGCTGCACCATAAATGCTGGTGATGGAAGAAATTATTGTGTGGAATAATCCTGCCCATTAGTGAAAGGCACCAGAGTCTGTCTCTAACATAAGCTGTTCAAACCCATTTTCCCTGCTATCATGAACAAAACTCTAAGGTTATTTACTTAGGCTTTCAATTAGTTTTTAATTGTAATGAAATGATGAATAATTGCCAGGGCCTCTAATTTGCTCAATAGCTACTGTGATTTTAATGGCTTTTTACGAAACCTGAATGTTGTCCATTTATAGGGCATACCATATTACTTGAATGGAGTAAATGAATTCAGAGTTTCATCAAATTCATCATTACACTTACTTTTGCATTTGTTCCCATGTTACTAACAGGTTTGTTAATGTAAGTGTGAGAAAACAGGATTTGCTGACAATGGACCAGCATCCACAGGGGGTGTAAATTAACCTTGCCACACTGAAATCTGCAACTTGCTTTACACCAGCTAAAACTTGGCCTCAGTTTGTCCTTTTTTCATCCTGGTATTCTGGTTTTGGATACAATTGTCCTCACATTTTTCATGCTTTTACACCCCTGTAGTTTTGATGCAAGTGGAATTACCCAAAACTCGAGGTAGGGCTAGCAAGAGAATTGTATCTAAGGACACCATGAAGGGACTTTCTTTCAAAATTTATTTTTATGGCAAATTTTAAATTCCCTCCCCACAAATTTTGTATACAAATGTATTTGGTGAGAAGGGTAGTGTGGGTCTGAATAGTTTGTTTGGCCCTGAAATTATAAGTTTGTTTCCATGCTTCATGCCTTGTTAGAGGTGCTTCTGATTTCAGCTGAAACCATTAGCAATTGCTGTAAACAGACCCTCTCTGTGAGCTCTCTGCCCATTTACAGTGAGAGGACAGTGTTAATTTAATTTAGTATCTTCACAAAACACTGAAATGAGGAGCACTGCCCCATTGTCTGGGGAGCATTTGCATTTCCAAAGTGGTCTCTGAAAAACCCAAAGCCCACGCTCGTGTCTTTGAAGCCTACAAAGCAACACACAGTTAAAGAGCAGCCTCTTTGTTGCCCATCCTGAAAAACACTGAAAAAATATCGTGTCAGGTTCTTTATTGAAAGTTAGCATGCCCCTCAGCTCCACGCTCCCCTCCTGAGCTCAGCCTGGTGCCAGCAGTAAAAGTGATTGGTTTGTGCTCTGTTCTATTTAGGTGACAGTCTTGGACAATAAACTGCGTGTTCCCGAGTTCAGGGGCTCTCACCCTCCGTGATGGATGGCCTGCAGATGGCCCTGAAGATGGGGCAGGGACAATTCCCTCCTGCAGCAAGCTGGATGCCTTTGGTACAACCGTGGGGGTGTCCCTGGCTGGCAGCACAGCGTGTGCCTGGCCATGCTCCCGCGCCCGTGTCGTGGAAAACACGGAACGCTCTCAGGGGCTGCACTGTGAGCCCTCTGCAGCCTCACCTGAGCATCTCTGCAGCAAAGAGGTGATGGAATTTTGGGATCTGGTGAGCCTCTGTGTGTGCAAAAGCCTGGTTATGATACGTAGCACGTTGCCTTGCTTGATGGATGGAAGAGTCTGGAATATTACATTCCTGAATTTATAATACTCTACTGTGCAAAGCAGGTTTCTCCTGCTTAGGAAGGCTCCCTGAAGGAAGAACAAACTGTATTAAAATGAACCCCCAAACTCTGACAGTGTCAGCGTGGCACCAGGTGAAAATGTTTCCCAGAGATGCAATACACTGCAAGTGTAATATTCTGACTTCTTACAGTGAAGGCTTCTGACTGAAAGGTTTTCCTTGTCAGGGAGGGTATGTTTGTGTTCTGACCTAACAGCTCTCTGGTGGTGGAGGGAGGTCTCAGAATAGAAAGAGAATTTTAAAAAAAATCATATGATACAGTGATTATTTTGCACAGTTTTTTGAACTCTTGACTCAAAACACTTGGTATGAAGAGAGCCGAATGCCAATTTGTGTAAAAGAGGGATTCAACAATGCAGAAGTAAGGATTTACTAAAGAATTTGGATAAGTTCCTCCTAGTATTCTACCTCAGTAGCTCCCATCTCTGGCTTCTGTGCTAGGGTGTGAAAAGATCTGCATCCCCAGATCAGCATATGGATTTTTGTTCCAATGCTTCAGTCTCTTATGTTAATGGCAAGGAGGTGGAGATAAAATATGGTGCTGTGCTGAGCTGAGAAGAGTGTATTTAGTGCTCTATATGCTGCCTTATGCAATGGATTTTTTTACCATGTAACCCTATCCTGGGGAGGTGATTTGATTGCAAGCATGGTTGCAATTAACTCCAGAAAGTAGCCTGGACAAGGCTAACCTTGTTAACACCATACTACTGGAAGGTGCTAGTTAATATCATGCTAAAAGCAATGTAAGAACTAAGATATTTGATTAAAAGAGTTTGTATATTTTATATTATCACTGCATGGGAAATCTCAAGTTGTACTTCTTTTTAAAAATGAAGGCTTGACAACAATGTCCCTTTTTATTTGCATAGAAATACAGATGTACAGCATAAACAAATACACCAGGTTTGTAATTCTGCAAAGTTCTCTGGTCCTTGTGTTCTTTTGTAGACTCAGGGGAGAAAAGAGCCAAAGCCCAAGTGAATTGATCATCCCTTTACTCTCTGAATAATTTCAGTTAAGCACTATGTTATTTTCCCTACCAGGTTTTCAGCCAAAGCTGGCAGGCTTCTTCCTGTTGATCTCTGTGGTTTGCTCTCCTATTTCCAATACATTTTTTAGCTGCTGGGTGGATGCTATTATGGCACATCCAACCTTTGGTATAAATAATTTATTCTGAAGGTTCAGTATGTTATAACGTGCATGAAGCATCTTGCATTTATTTTTAATGCTTTTGCTTTCCTGAGAGCTTTCCACATCCAAAGCTACCGCCAGAGAAAACTGTCAATCTTCAAGCAGAAGGGAGAAAGTTTTAGACCATATCATTCTATTTTTCTAGCTATAAATCATATGCTTCTGGTGAAGAGTGGAGCAAATGGTTATTATTTACCATTTTGAAGAACCTGGCTTGGATGATGTGAAAATGTCTGTTTGCATTTGGTGTGAAGTCTCTGTAAGCAGCTCCCCGTGCTCACAAGCTCGTGAGCTGCGTGCTGGTCCCCTGTGGGGAGCCAGTGGAATTATGCAACTATTGAAGGGCAGGTGGGTGACTGATAGATGTGAGTGCTAAAAACATGAAAAGAAGTGTAGCTGGGCCAGCACTAGCCAGGAGTGCCTTGGAACTAGAGCACAACCAGGGGATGAACCCACCCCATATGAGAGATGGAAAGACAGCTCAGTTCAGTGGGGAAAGGTGAGCTGATCCTTGCAGGCAGTGGGGAGAATGGTCATAGGAATGGTATTTTAGGCATTAGTTAATGAAAACATTAATGGTGGTGGGAGGCTGGAGGCTGTTTGTTTTTGTTGGTTTTTTTTTTTTTTTTTTTTTTGCGGGAGGGGTTTGGGAGAGTGAGGTGTAGGGGTTGGCAGACTTCTTTTAGATCTTAGAAGTTTGTTTGACATACTATCCTTGAATTTATGCTGACTTAGCCACAAAACTGTGTTATTATTTCAAGCTAAGCCAATTTGCCTTATGTGAGATGGATGAAACCTTAAATTAACATCTTCTTGTCTGCAGATAACACAGAGAATGGCACAGGACTGCAAGAGACACTGTCTCTAGAAGCTTGCCCCGAAAACTGGAGCCTGCTGCTCCTCAGAGTTTCTATTGACATGCCAGGCTGTGACACAATCCTGTGACTTGCAGAGTTTCTCAGAAAAGAGGACTGGTAATAGAGCGAGTAATGTCCAAGGGAGATTGAAAGAGGATGTGAAACTTGGGGAGTGAAATCAATGGACAGATTCAACAATGATAAAAGGAAATGTTCCGTGCACGCTCGTTTAGCATGTACAGGGGTTTAACTGTTTGTTGCCCTTTTAAGAGCCTTGTGCAGTAGGATGCAGTGCAATTGGAGCTGAAGCTGTGGCTGCAGCAGTTTGCCACAGACTTTTGAGCCATTTGCATGCCCAAGTCTCTTCAATAACAACATTAGAGGGGCACATTGTGGCTGAAAATCAGTGCTGAGCCATGGCAAGGGCTATGACAGCAGCTGATACAAGGCACATCACAGCTGGAAGGGGAAGTTGAACTAATTCAGTTTCTGCATAAGAGGGAGCTTTCCAGGCACAAGGAAGGAGCAGGAAAAAAGGAGGTTTTCCACAGGAACAGGACAATTAAATGCTGAGATAATTTACCTGGTGAGTGGACACAAGGAGTTTTTCAAATTCATTCCAAGGAGTATTTTAGTCTGGTCTGACTCTGTAGATGAGTAAGGAAGATAAAATGTTCAGCTTCAGTATCAGTGCACTTTGTTTTTCTGTTCAGGTAGTTACTATTTCTTATACTTCAGCCACTTGTCTGCAGGCCTAAAGAGTGTGGTTTAACTTTTTTCCAATTTTAAATTTTTTTCTCCTCCTTAAATGCAGAAACAGGGAGAGGCCATCAGAGCTGGAGAGAGACCAGAACTCAAAACATGAAGGGTATGGGTAGGTGCTGCTCAGTCCATTCTCTGTTTCATGAGAATGATGATATTTCTCTCACATGCTCAAGATCAAATTCTAATCTCTTTTAATGAGAGGTTTTGTCTCAGTGAATGGGCTGTGCTTTTCAGCAGATCAAACTCTGTAATGTAATGGTATTTTCTGGTCTTAGCATTAATAAATAGAGCTAGATCAGTCCCTACCAAATACTGTTGTGCTTGTGTTGTGAAATTGCTTTGGCTTGCACCAACACATTTCATGAAAAAGTCAGTGCTGAGCAGTACTATCAGCTAATGGAGTTCCACTGAAATTAAAGGTGTCACACCCACTTAAATTAGTTGGGAATTTGGTCTGAAGCATAGGATATCCAACACAGTATTGAAAAAACTAAAATCCCCAAGCAGCAAGTGCCCTCAGGCCTCAGCTGAGCTCCCTCTAAAACAACAAATTCAAGTCCTGTGCAATGACTCCCTAAAAAAACCTAAATTTTGAGACAGAACACAAATATATCATGATTTCTGTGTCTGTTTCTGCCAATCCTGTCCTTGCCTTGGCTTGACTGAACCAGCAAATTAAAGCTGGACTGCTTTTATTTCTTTCTTTCAATAGACCAGATATAATTCATATATCATATATATTTCACATATATCATGTATTTTTCTTTCAGTAGACCAGATACAATTCATTAAACCTTTCAGTGGAGCAGATATAATTCATACTTTTATTGCTTGGTTTCTACATTAACTTTAGTTAATTTACTCTAGATTTGTACTGGATTGAGTGGAAATAGAATCAAGTCTCTATACTTAGCCTTGATTTCTAGATTTTGTAGTTGCTTACAAGAAAATCAGACAAAATTAAGTAGAGAATGACATTAGAAAATGTGGAATTACTTGCAGGTTTGTGGTTTTTTTTTTCTTTGAAGCATTGTTTCCAGGAGATCAATCTTTTCATTATGCTGTGATTTCACCCCAGTGATGAGAATGGATCACAGTAAGCCCAATAGCACTGGCTATTGCCTCCTCTGCATCATGTGGATGCCATGAAATGTGCTGATTCCAATCTGTGAGGCTTTGATTCACAGCCTTCATGCTTCTCTAGGTGTACCATTACTTTCTAAATATGCCATACCACTTACCACATGGGAAACCATTTCCCTGTGCCTGTCCCATTTGTAGAAGTTGACACAAGCAGCAAATGCCACTAGCAGTCTGACAAAAATGAGCTATTCTGGTAGGTCTTTGCTTTCTGTGTATTTGCTGTGCTTTACTTGCCTCTGGCAAGTTACAAATGGGAGTAAGAAACATGACTTTTTGAGAGAAAACAAGCCAGAGTCTTATAAGAAAAGGAGGAATAAATAATCTGGGAAAATATTCCTTGCCATGCAGAATTGACTACACCTACAGAAGAATCCTGCAGAAGCCATTTGTGGCACAATGTGGGCCTGACTTTTTCCTTTACCATGCTGCAGTGACTTCAGTGAAGTCCATGGGCCTGTTTTTGCAGAACATAAATCTGCCAGTCTGCCTGTGAGCTGCCTGCCAGCTTTGATTTGGGAGCTGCTGAGACATCAGAGCATGCCCAGTAGCTGTCAGTGAACACTCCTGCCTAAAAACTCTATCACTGGGGCAGAACTTATGTTCTGTCACTGGCATACAGTGTGTGAGCTTCCCTGGTGCCCTGTGCAAGTACAGCTATAGAGGCAGGCACTGATAAATCCAAGCCACTCCTTCATATCCGTGCCTGTATGGATACCAAAGCTGTTATGGATAACAGAGGTGGTAGGAGCAGCCACACACAGTGGTGCAGGACAATCTGCTGGGTAGCTGCTGGCTGAGGTAGGGTTGAGCTTCTGGAAAGGAGCCCTTTCAGGAAATAATTGATATTCAACAGGCTTGCCTGCATGACAAGTGTTTGAAGTGCAGAAGCTGTGAACACACCACAGGAACAACCAGGAAGCAAAGAGTTTTTGAAGGAATCTGACTTTGTATCCCGCAGAGGTAAGTCTTTCTGACATAAGAGAAATCTAGATCCTGGAGAAATCCCTGGAGGAAGCTGTGGTTAAATCAGCAGAATTTACATGCAGATAAAAATTGCTTAGCCAGCTGCACCATTCCTCCAGCAGCACCAGCCTGGTCCTTGAAGTTTATTGCCTACTGCTGTGTGTCGAGTTCCAATTGTCAGATGGATGCAGTTTTACTGCAGTCAGGCTCCTGCATCCCTGTTTCAAAGGCAGCTGGCAGTTTTCCTTTCACTGCTTTTTTGGAAGAGGTGGTACACATATATGCTGAGTGAACTTTTATTGGTCCTGTGTGCTGCTCATAAATCACTTCTCAGCCTGTATAGGGTTGGATAAGCTCAGATAAGTACAATGCTGGAGTCCATCCCAGGGAGATTGCCACACACCCCATGGTGTCTGTGCCCCCAGGGATAGGAATTTTTTAGTCCAAAATCCTGGTGACAACACCCAGCCCGTATCCCTAGCTGGGCAGGGAAGGCAGCTGGCTCTGCCAGCATCCTACAGCAGGTAACCCAGACCCCAAAGAGGCCTTGCTCAGCAGCAGACTGTGCTTGAGTTGTGTGTTCTCCAGTCAGCAGAGCTGCACGCTCTGTGGATGGAGGTGCAGAGCAGCCCCGTGCCTTGTGTTCAGCACTGCCGCGCTAGACAGCGCAGAAACCTCAGGACATTTTTTTCCTATCCATTTGTCATTTAGCAGGATGTGAGCCAGCTGGCATCTCTCCTCTGTGGCCTTGTCAGCAAGCCTCTTGTTCCATCCTGAATCTATAATGGCCCATTTTCCCTTGACTGCCTGTTCAGTTTGCTGCTCCTGTTGCTGTGCCTCAGTGCAGCATTCCTCTGATGTTCTGGGTAACCTGTTCCTCTGTCAGTGAAGGAGGTGTCTGCATCATTCCAATGGCCTTTGATGGCAGCAGGCTTTATTTATCATACTAAACCCATGTAACACAAATTTGAAGTCTTGGAACCCCCTGCTTTTCTGCATACCACTGTAAAACCTTTTTCTCCTGTGCCATAATATTACTTGAGCTGCCACCTCTTATTCCTTCTTCCAAGTCCTAGTCACGACCACCTTTGCCCTCTGAAACTGCTGCTCCTAAATTTTCTAATGTCCCTTCTAACCTAGTGGGACACAAGTGGGAAGAAAGGGGTTTGTCCCTATTTCTGTTTAAAAGAATCCAGTCTTGCAGGAAAAGAAACTGAGCTCTGTTTGCAGAAGTCCCAGATCAAACTCTTGTGACTGTTGCTAGATCAAGGATCCCAGGTCGGGTTTATCCCTTTGCTAATGATTTTGTTATTGATGAGGGCATTGATTCAGTGAGTTTCTAATGTTTTTTGGCCATCAATAATCTCTCCACGGCTTGCTTTCCTTCAGCCTTGGAACAGAAATTCCCCAGACACCAGATGATTCATGGAGACCTGTAGACAGCTGGAAGTCTAACTTAGCACTGCCATCATTTGCTGTTAGGCCCACAATGATCTGTGTGTGCAAAATGCCACCAGCGTAAAGAGCACAGCAACCTAAGTACAGGCTCTGAGAATATGAGAGCAATAAGAAACTCATTTATTCCTGGGAGCCTTTTCCATTTTGGCTGCACCAATGCATCCCCAGTCCCTTGTTTAAAGCAGTTGATGCAAGTTATAGGCATTAGGTGGGGATCCTGGATTCTCTGTCACAGTCACATCCTCACCTGGAGCTGAGGATCCCTGCAATCAGGACCAAGATCCTGACCCAGCCAGCCAAGCCTCAGTGCCAAGAGCTGGGAGGCAATGAGGCAGCAGCCAGAGCTGTCTGCCCTTTGTCTCTTACAGCTAACAGCTTTTATGGCTGAGGAAGGAATGAGAAAGCACTTTATTTAAATAGTGTGTTATACAGCCTGCTGTGTGTGTACGTGCTTCCCCAGATGTGGGGAGGGCAGCTTTGGGGGGAAGTTGTTTTCACTTCTGAAAATAACTGCTTGTGTGCCAATAAGCTTAACAAATTGTTAACTAAAACAGAATCCAGTCTACATAGAATACTGACTGCTGGTACTTAAAAAAAAATGTAGCCCTTCAGCAGCCCATCTCATGTACACATGTCTTTGAGGCACAAGAGAGGTAAAGCAATTCCCATCTTGCCCTGGTTCATTGCATTAAGGGACCTTGAGAACAGGAAATGGCTTCTAGAAATGTGGAGCACTCCAAGAGACAGACTTTCCCATTAATGTCAATGAAATGATTTCTAGTTTCATAATAAACCCCTTCTGCATAATTCTTCCACTATTTATATATCCCATAAAGACTCTGCCTGCATGGAACAAAAGGCAAAAGGGGAGAGAGGCTGGGGGAAAAAGTCAGAAGGGAGAAAGGGGGGAAAAAATCCCAAATAAAATTAATCAGATTACTTGCAGACTGGGAAACTTAGAATGAGTGTACCCTGCCCTAGAAAAGAAATGGTTGAAACCACATCATATTTATTTCAGCAGTGTGGATGAGAGATGGTGTGTTGTATTATGTTCTCTACTTCATATTCCATTTTCTCCCTCTGCTGGCAGTCGGAGACAGTGAAGTTGCAGCTAATAGAAAACAACAAAACTCTCAAAAGGCTGAAGCATTCAGGAATCTCAAAACTCTGCAGTATATGTAGAGAAATTAGGTCGTACCATACTTGAGTCCAATTAGTGCTGGAAATGGCTGACAGTCATCCCCTTCACAGAGCAGAATAATTCCTAGAGAAGATTACTGCAGCTAAATGCAACCCTCTTTCCTCTGGAGAGAGTGCAGGGTCTCACATGTTCATGTTACTGTATATATGGGCTGCACAACCAAACCTGGAAGTTGCTTATTATGTGTATTTTTATTATTATTATTATTTTAAATTTTAATTTTTTTAAAGAACAACTTCAGGTCTGTAATTTTAGAAATAGTGTTTCTTGTCTTTAGGCTACAATGACGTTCTGTGGACTTCTATGGGTTACTGATTCTTTGCTTTTTTTTGGTTTGTTTGTTTTTATTTTAACTTTCTTTTAAAAATATTTTTATAATATACAGACCTAAGGGGAAAACCTTGCTAACAGCTGTAAGAAAAAGATTCTGTAATATGTATTTTAAAAAAGGGATTCATTTTATTCCACAGAAGTTCTTTAAAACAATGGGCTTTAAGATAAATTAAAGCTTACTGGTAGTATATTTTTATTAATAATACTGCCCTATAGGAGAAAAGAAGTGTTACAGGATAGCTTAAAAGGAATAGCTAGCAAGTAAGAATATAATCTTGCCTGTAATGCAGATACTACCTTCTGCTCCATAGGGCTGGGGTATTAACTGTGCAAATAATGTTATACTAATGACTACAAACCATAAACTGTAAATCTTATAAATATATATCGACCTGATAGGAAAATGTTCATATATTCTCTGTAGCAAGACAGAATCTGTAGTATTGAATGAATAGCATTAACCTTTTTAACTGTTCTTTGAGATATTGTAGTGAATAGTATAAGCATTTTATGGTTGAACAAATGGAGGCAGAAAAGAGTTTGTTTAACAGCCCAGAAGTGCAGATTTCTAATCCTCCTTTTATTGATACACATATTAAAGTCAGGTGGAGATTTTTTTTTCTCTTGAAGGGATGCATTTAGAGCAATAGCTGATGAGGCTTAGAGAAGTAAAGTACATTTAGTAGGAATTTAGCTAGGGGAAAATGCTGGCAGATGCTAAGGAATATTCAAGTTAAACAAAGACATCTGTAAGCAGTGGCAGTGCTGGGAGAATAATTCTGTAGTCAGCAGTAAAGAAGACCCGAGTTAGAGCTGCTGTGGCAGGCACAGGTTGGGGCTGGGATGTGAGGAAGATTTCACAGAAGTTTTGTAGCTCAGCTGAGGGAGGCAGACAAAAGCACAGGAAGTTTATTAATAGGGAAAGCTTTAAAACATAGCACTAATAGGGTAGAAAGTCTGGGAATAAGAACACCTTGAGTTTTTTCATGCCTTCTTGCCACTGCTGAGTTGTTTGCCCAAACCTGGAACATCTCAGTGGGTGGTGCTGCTTTCCTGCCACGTGCAGTTGCTCTGTGGAGATGGGCAGAGATGCTTCTCTTCTGCCCTAGAGCTGCACAGTCTCTTCTGTTCATTTGTTAGCTCTCTGTCCTGGTCAACACCAAAGCAGAGGTCCAGCTCCTTCATTTTATTGACTGTCCCACTCACAGAAAAGTGAATACCTTGTTTTGTTGTTTTGATGAAGAATCACCTTTACTGTAACAATTAAACTTTAGAGAGGTTCTATGCATATAAGCAATGGATGGCAAAGGTTCACACAGAGATTTAATACTTTTGTATTATTGCAACTGTATACAACAATAATTAACTCCCTTCACTCTTTCAGAGACTCTTGCTGTGGCCTCAGCTTGCCCACAGCAGCACAGGCTGGGAGTTTGTAGAAATGCCTCCTCTCTGTTACTGTGTGTGCAGTAACTGCATTAATTCTGCATTTTTGTCTAGCCTAGATGGAAAGATCAGGTAAAAAATAATTGCCACTTCCTTTTCTCCCACTGTGATTGCATACAATGAATCACGTGTGAGATGCAAGGCTCTTTCCCTGCCCCTCTAAAGACCCCAAACCAGTGGTCCTGTTGCCCAAATATTGCAGCACCTCCCTGACTTTAGTCTTCAGACGTTTTTGTGTGGTTTTTTTTGAAGATGAACTGCTAAAACATTGCCATACAATGAGAAATATTACATGCCAACTCTTGTTCATAAATTGATTATTGCTTTCTTTGGGAACTTCACATAAAGCTTGATGATGATTTGACAAGTGGGGGACTTCCAGAAGGGGTTTTCAGAGTGGACATGCAAGGCAATAGGATCTTGTTATGGCTGGATACATAATTCCTACACGTTGAGGGGTGTGGTAGTGCCTAAGAAATTAAAGTGCCTCTTAAATTGTGACTGGATGGTCCTGGGAACATTTCCACAAACCTTAGAGGGAAGATTCCTGGTAGAGTATTCTGGAAAGATGTGGTTGGATATGCTCTGATTTGTGACTTCTGGATGAAACCATAAAATAAGCCAGATAATAAATCAGCCATGTCTTCTGAAAGGATTTCTTTAACTGCTTTAATACTTTACATAGCACAGAGATGTTATTTGCTTTTATGCAGATGCTTTAATTAAATATATACTAAGTTATTTTGCACTACTATTTATGTAGTATATATTGTTAGTCTCTCTTGTCAAGGGAGCAGGTGCTTTATTCCTATTAAAATTCACCATAAATGAGTCCCAGCCTGCTTTGAAACAGTCCAAAGACCCTTTGGACTGGGTCTTGATTTGGGTTTGTAACAGTGACCTGTTCTTTGCAGGTGATTCATCTGTTGGCTTTGGTGATGTTCCTCTTTCACAGCAGAAGACAAAGCCTGGTTGTTCAGCAGAGCCAGAAAACTAAACAGGGAGAAAATTTGGACTTTTAAGTCAATACTGTGTGTCTAAATTCAGCTTTTTCCTGAATCATCTATTTACTTTCAATTCACTTCTGTAGCTCTTGTGAGGTGTGTTGCAGCAGGCTGAGTTGTTTTCTGTCTTGTTCAAGCTGCAAGTGGAAATGGTGAGCTAAATGGGCTCTGAGGTTTGTCTCCAATTTGTGTTTATCAGTTAGCAGTGGTTACTGCTGCCAGCTCCAAAATACTGCTGCTGCAGTTAGCACCATTTTCTGCTGTGTGCTAGAAAATACATGCTGCAGATAGTAAGGTTTGAGGAGTGTACTGAAGTAATAAGACCAGGCCAAAGGGATGTCAAATGCTTTCAGCTTCCATTGGCCTCTGGGATTTTGGAACTCAGTTCTTTTCAACCTCAGGCCTTTAGAAAGGATTTCTTTTTCTTTTCATTATGTTCTTAGAGATGTGGGTGTTAGTGCTTCTTTCTCCCTTCACCTCTCCCCTCCCAGAACTTTATGGAGGAACAGTTTTGATTTCCTTGGTCATAATAACAGGTCCCTCATTCAATGCCCTGTGGTCAAACGTAGCTTGATATGTTGGGCAGCTGATTGCAAGGATTTCCTTCCCAAAAAGCATGTCAGCAAGCAGGACATGTCCTGCAGCACCCTGCAGTGTGCAAGGCGTGGAAATGACAACAGCCAGATGTGCATTCAAACAGGATCTAACAGGAATTCAGCAAAACAGGTAAGAAAGCAATTTGGCAGCATCTTGAGACAGTTTGTATATGGCTTTTAGATAAATGGGCAAAAATGCCTTGCAAAAGAACTTCTCATCTGATCAAAAAGACCTTTTGCCTCTCTGTGTATATTTCTGAGGGGCATATAAATGTGGTAAATAAACACTTTGATAGCAAAATCAAGAGGAAAATAGAGCCATACCTACTGAGATATGTGTGTATGACTGGTAGATCCAATATTTATTTCCCATTAAAAGAAAATATGTCTGTACATATTGCTGCCAAGCTCCTAACAGTGCTTTTTATTTTCCTCCTACTACATGGACAGTGTCATCTTCCTTCCCTAAACATTATTCTCTCTGGAGCTAAAGCCTTACAGCACAAAACCTCAATATATGGAAGATTTGAGTGCAAGAGGTAAGGACAGATTTTTTTAAAAATATTTTTATTGGTTTTGCTTTTGAATATTAAAAATGTTGAAATAATTATTTATTTCCTCCAGCATCCATACAAGCCATGCACTGTAACCTTCTACATATGTGGTCAAGTAGATCAGCAGCTAGCTTTGGCAATTACCCAGTTTGTCCAGACAAAAAGAGGGTTTGCTTGTGCAATGAGTATGTCTGCTCCCATGGATGGTTCTGAATCCCTTTAAGGCACTTGAAAAAAATGGGCCACTAATTCACAGGTGGAATTTTTGGTTTTAGCCTAGCTTGCTGTTGCTAGTGCCAAAGAATTTAGTTGCTGAAAGGCCAAAAATATGGTAAGGGCTAAAATCCAGGGTTAAATGTTGACCTTTTTCATGTCTACTTGCTGTATGTTAATGCTGTCCTTTCATGGGTTGTGGTGCACTCTGTGTTCCTGCTGACCCAGTAACTCTGGGTCATGTAAGATGTTGGGCATGTGAGATGTTGTAGCAGGTGGATTTCATGTTAATAACAATTTTACACAAAGAAAGAGAAAAAAATGTCACTTTGCCATGTACCAAAGCAGAAGAGTTCTCCCTTGCTTTCCTGGTGCAAGCTGGTCGAGATATTTATAGGGCACTGATTATTGTATTATTGTTTCATGTTTTAGAGCATGGTATTCACTGTGGCCTTAATCATGTGTAAAGGAAGATGGGTCACAACTGACCTTAAACAAACAAACAAAAGCTGTGATCTGAGACAGCTTGCAAGTGGAGGAAGGGAGGGATCAATTAATTTTGTGGAAGCACCACAAAATTATTTAAATGTTCCCTGTGCAAGAAAAAAAATATGGGAGTTACCATTGGTTGCACTTGCCTCAGCCATGAAGGGTTTCACTTGCACTTTAACTGTGTTCCACCTCTTTTCCTTTTCCCCCTCTAGTTTGGCTCATGTCCTGCTGCACAGATATGCTGCATTATCAGTCCAAATTTGGTGTTTTCCTGCTAGACCAGGCAGATTTTTTTCCCCATTTGTCATGGAATAGTCTAACTCAGGACGTGCTTCAGGTGCTTCAGCACCAATGAAGGAAATGCCACATTTCCACAGGATTGGGTGTGCTTGCTCTATTATGAGTCAGGAAGATTTGAGAAATTGATGTAATGCACTAAATAAATTATGCATTATTCAGTCATTATTTCTGATTTTCATTTTTATTTTCCCCCAGGAATTCCTAAACCACGCCATATCTTATCAGCAAGTCAATATGTTAACGATCCAAATTCTTCAATGAAGTTTTGCAGAAATGTGTGGGCAACTAAATTTTATTGAGAAATTTTTATCAAAATGAAACTGCAGTTTACCCACTGCTTGCTGTCACATATAGAAATTGTGTATTGCAGAAGGAGGAAAAACACAAGATGTGATGTGGTTCCTGTCATCTGTTGGAAAGGATCATGAGTAACCAGTGAATTTGAAATTTAGTATCTGTACATAAATTATCAGCTGAGAATCATGGATGTCTGTTAGGTAAAGGATCACTTCTATATTTCTACAAATTTGAGCATGGTGATTTCTCTGTTTGGTCCTTTCCGGGTAGTTGCACAATGCAAAGGTATTAGGTAATAAGCTTAGAATAAGTTAATGCAATAAGTTGGTCTCCTAAAGCAAATTGCATCTCTGTCAGATGTCTACAAGGGAAAGTGAAACAAATGAAAAAAAAAAATGGTGTTCTCAGATACAGTGTGGGAAGAAAGGAAAGCAGAAGAATCCTATAATTTTTCTGGAATTTATATGCATGCATGCTTTTAAAATAACTTTCTTTTTAAAAGAAATAGAGGGAAATTTAGGTTGTTCCGATTCTCTAAAGCTGTAGGAAAGAAACTCATGCTTTGCATTGAATTTATATTGTTAGATTCAGCAACTGCATACAGTAATTACAGCATTATCTGTCATGGTGCATCTGTACTAAATATGCTTCACATTCAGCATCTTTCATTATTTTTGTCAATCCACTCAGTCAATTTGTCATAGATAAAGTCACTCGAAAATCTAGAAAATCTTCTCTGCCTGGCATCTATGGGAAGTGGTAAATGCTATGGTGTTCACAGCAGAAGCAATTACATTCTCTACTTCTGTCCTGAGGCCTTATTTACAGTCATTGTTGGTCTTGGTATTTCAAACATTTTGTTAGACTGCTTCCACACTAATTTTTTCCTGCTGTCTTCATAATATTTGTCTTTTACAAGTGCCCTGGGAACAGAGTTTCTGCCTTGGAACTAGAGACGCTGCACAAGGGAAGCTGCTGTTGCAAGCATTGTTGTTCTGGAGAAAGGGTTTCTTCCTGTGGCTAGGACCTCTCCTGGTACAAAACCTGGGTGGGAGAGGAAATCTGGATTCAGAAGGGAGTGCTCTGCACTGTTGCAGGCTTGCAGCCTTGCAGCTCCCATTGCCTGTGACTGCCCATGGCACAGAAGTGAAATGAAATATGACAGAGCTGAGGGGAGGAAAAAAGAAACAAAACCAAAGGCAAGTGGGAATGGGGTTTAATGCACAGTGATGCATCAGAGGACAGAGAAATTGGAAGGGTCAAATGAGACTTCTGTGTCTTCTCACCCATTTCTTTAACTCCCCCTGAAGGCATCAATGTTCACCTGTAATTCAGCTCAGGCCTCCAAACAGGCAAAGCTTGAAGAAAATGGTGCAAGTTTTGTGATTTATCACAGCCTTTGTCGTTGCTGTACAGAAGGTGTCCATGTCACCAGCATTTAGGGGTCTTGAACTGTCCTGTGGAGGCTGGTGTCTCTTGCCATTGCCTGTTTAAAGAGTATAGAAAGATTAGTCTCCCAAGGAAAGGGTCTAAAAAACTTGCCCACAACTGGAAGCTATCCCCTTCCCCCAGCACAATTTCCTTTTAAGACATTTTCTGCTGTGATAGTTCAGAACAGAAATATTTTGTCTGGTTTCTCCCTTAAAGTTATATTTGGAGACTGCTGTACAAGAAAAAAAAAAACTCTGCAAAATGCTGCAGAGTATTATTAATTTTTACCCTCATTATTTTTTTACTTGCCTTGGCTTATTTTTGTAGTTCTGCCTTTCTTCCTCCTCACCAGATTGTTTATACTTAAAAAGAAATAAGCCTTCTGCTTGTTGCAGAGTCAGTTCTCTTTACATTTTTTCTTAAGTTAACATTGGTTTCTGTTGTCCTTTTCCATGTTTAGACATAGCCAGGATAAATTTCAATGACAGCCTTTCCAACTGTTTCTAAATATTTCTCATTTTTCTTGCAGACCAATTTCCATATGCTGCAGGATTCAAAGTGAAATCCCATAAGGCATGTTCTGCATCCCTCCAGCCAGGCTCCAAAGGATGCTCTGCATCCCTCCAGCCATGCTCCAAAGGATGCTCTGCATCCCTCCAGCCATGCTCCAAAGGATGCTCTGCATCCCTCCAGCCATGCTCCAAAGGATGCTCTGCATCCCTCCAGCCATGCTCCAAAGGATGCTCTGCATCCCTCCAGCCAGGTTCCAAAGGATGCTCTGCATCCCTCCAGCCAGGCTCCAAAGGATGCTCTGCATCCCTCCAGCCAGGTTCCAAAGGATGCTCTGCATGCCTCCAGCCACGGTCCAAAGGATGCTCTGCATCCCTCCAGCCACGGTCCAAAGGATGCTCTGCATCCCTCCAGCCAGGTTCCAAAGGATGCTCTGCATCCCTCCAGCCATGCTCCAAAGGATGCTCTGCACCCCTCCAGCTATGCTCCAAAGGATGCTCTGCATCCCTCCAGCCATCCTCCCAAAAGTGGAGGGGCTCCATTGGCTCAGGTGCAGCTCACTTTCCACATCTCCAGCAGCAGCAAGTCTGCTGGGAGTGGGAGGACAGTGGAGCAGCCACTCAGAGCCACCTGGGCTGCAGAGAGCATAGAGCCCTGCCAGAACCATGCCAAAGCACCAGCTCGGGGTGGGAATCTTCAGGAGGCATGGATCAGCCAGGAGGTGCTTCACATTTCTCTCTCTTGCTCTCTCCTTGATTACTTTTTCTGGCAAAGATAAAGCCTGGTGTTGCTTTTTATTTTTGCAGGGTTTTTTTTTTATTTTTTTAAGTCTCCTTCATGGCAAATTACTTGCTTGTTTTAGCTATGGACTCTGTCATTTGTAAGAGTAAATCTGAAAATTGTGTGAAAAGGTAGGGTGTAATCCCTTCCTCAGCAAACTATTTAGCAGTGTGTGCACAACCTTGCTATTTAAATAATAGCATCTGTATTGGAGGTGTCACTGTCAGGAGAGGAGGCTTCATCACTTCTACTAGGACATCATTTTTATGTGGACAAGGCCTTAAGCAAAGTCTTATCAGGAACTTTTCTAGAAAAAAGAAACCAAAGCACAAATGGCATCAAACCGAAAACAACCCACCCCACCAGGAAAAGCTCACAGAGAGGCCCCCAAAGCACTCCCCCTCTCCAAGAAAACCCCATACATATCCCATGTATGAAAACCAGAAGCTGCAGGCTCATTTTGCCATGTAAGCCCCTAGGCAGCATCAGCAGGTAAATGTGGCTATTCAGCTGTACTGCCTGCAGACACTGCAGCTTTGCTGCACTTCAGCCTCTCTCATCTCTTAGCAGGGACTCAGTGGGAGAGAGGGAGACGTGCCAGATCAGCTCCAGCTCTGCATCAGGAAATCTGGCCATGCATTATTGCAATGGTGGTGCAAATTGGAAATTGTGAGTAGCCCTCAAAGAGTTATCCTGGCATCCCCTCTGACTCTCTGGGGATTGTGGATTCTCTCATGGAAGACAGTGAGGCTCAAAAGAAAGAAATGAGGTCACTGATGGTCACTCACTAATATTAGCTGAGCTTACTTCTCAGTTATCTCTCAAGTTAATTGCAATTCCATGAATTAAGTCCCCTTTAATGGCATAATTATTGATTCCCCAAACCTACAGAACAGCATAATGCCAGGATCTAATCAAACCTCTTGCACAGCATGTTGGATTTTGGGCACCTAAACTTGCCCAGAGGTTCAGGGTGGCCTGGAACATACTGAAAATGTCCTGTGAGTTGAGTACTAAGCTCAGTCCTTGTGTAGTTATCTCAAAAAGCCCAGCTGATACCATCTCTCTTTGTCCCTTTAACATTGTTCATTCCATTTTATTATTTTTTTCCCCTGTTTTGAAAACACCCACTTTTGCTCTGTGACTCTAAAGCTGTGAGTATTGTCATGTGGGCCATGACTGCTGCATCTGGGACAGCTCTTCTAGCCTTGCACATCCTAGCTGTACTTTTGTTCTTTGGGTAAGACCTCGAATGCCTGCAGCTGCCTTAGCAAAGAGAATTTGGTGTGAGCCAAAAGCTTCTGCAGGATCAAGCAGCACTGGATGCAGGGGCAGTGATGCAAGGCACTCATCAGCCACCTGACTGAAGCTGGGAAGGTCACTGTGGATTTTCAGGGGTTTCTGCAATGTGTACTGGATCTCTTAGGAATCCTGAGCTGTGGGAAATGCAGGCAAGGGGGGTGTCTTCAGAGAGAACAGGATGATGGATGTATTGCAGAACAGCCTGTGCTCACAGTCACCCTAAAAGGATTTTATGATGACATAGCCACTGAGCTCAAACAGGTCCTTTCCATAAGCTTTGAGAGAAAGACCATAATTCTCTTACTGTCTTTGTGGAAGAAAGGAGTCAGTAATAATCAATAATCCTCATCTTAAGTTTCACAAATTCTTATTTTTATTTTCTGGATTGATATCTTTACAAGTTAGCTAAAAGAGGTTTCTACCTAAAAAAAAAAAACCATCCCAAAAAACCTTATAAGTATCCCTTAAGAGCTTTTAAAATACTTTTATTTAAAAACATAAAAAGTGGTAGTGAAGAGACCACTGTCTTAGCATAAGATATACAGTACCTAAAGAATAACATGAATTTATATTAGGCTGTAAAGATTATAATGTTGAGGGGTTTATAATCCCTCAGTTTCCCAAGGATGTCTGGTAATGATGTGATCATTTCACAGTGCCTCCTATTTTCTCTGCTTTCGTTGTCACATAAATAAGGAGTCAAAGTTTTAATACCTTGTAAATAGTATTCTCTAAGTTATAGTAATGTAATATACTACTGTGACCTTTTCAATATTGTGTGATTTGGTTGGTTGGTCTCTCTATTTATAGCTGTGCTGAGTGGTATGGCATGAGTGAGTGGATATCAGCTAATGAAAATATAAAATACTGGAGAAGCCAAGTGAACATACAAAATGTATGGCATTAAGTATTGAAATTCTGATAAATCATCCTTGTGACAAAAGGTATAATGAGATTAGAAATTGCAACGAAAAAATTAATCTTTTCTAATGACATAGATTGTGCCCAGGCGGGTAAATGGTGTGAATTTAACTTGATCTCATTATACTCCTAAATTTGTAATCTCATTTTCCTCCTCAGATGCTTCACTTGAAGAAGGCAGCAGTGTATGTGTGTGTGTGTGTGTGTGTGATTGGGTGTGATGCACTCTATATCTGGGAAAAGTTACTTAATCCTTCAGCTTCAGCACACCAGGAACTGAATAATGCTCGAATCACAGGGAAACTTCCCTCCAAAGATTCAAATAGTCTTTTGGTTCTTATTCAAAGTTCTGCAGAATGCAACCAGCACTGACTGACTCCATAAATCTTCCCCATTCCAGTGGTCTCAGGCCTTTGAAAACTGTTCCAGGCTGGGAGGAGAGACAAATGCAGAATAATTAGAGCAGAGAGCTCCACAGCCAGGCAATAGATTACAAAGATGAGGATTCAGCTGTCAGAGCTAAGCAAGAGCTCTGTTTTGAAGCATAGCAGGCCTGCAGTGGACCTGGGAGCCTCTCTTAGCCAGCCATTACCCTCTGGATCATGATTTTTTATCCACTTGCTCCATGAAGCAGATGACTAAGGGGGAGGTGGGAGGGAAATGAAGAATGGTATTTCTTTGAGCAAGTTGTGTCTTTTCTCTTTCCCTACATACCATATTCTTTCAGATGTGCTGTCTAAGTACTAAATGTTGCACTCAAGGCTCTGGCAGCTCTTAGCTGTGCTCATTTGTCCTGAGAAGGTAAAGGACATAAGAATTATCTGCTTATTCCTGTGCGGCCATAACCAGAAATGTGAGCACATGCAGGAGCATCCTTCCCAACAAGTGGGTGCATAACTGAAGTTACAGCCTGAGGTCTCCTGCCTCCTCACTGAGAGAGAAAGAATGTAGAATCCAGGCTGTAAGTTGCTGTCAGGGCTGGATATGCAGTGATTTCTTTCTCAACCTTGGACTAGGAATATGTATGAGCAAGTAATGAGACATTTAGGAGCCCAAATTAGTCTTTTCTCTTAGCAACTTCCTTCTTCCCACACCTCAAAACACTCTAACCAGTCCTTCCCTCTTTATAATCCACCTCCAGCATTTAAGCAACAAAAAAAGCTTCCCAAATGCAAGTGCTTTCCACAGGGATCCATCTAGCAGAGGCATCTGGGCAGAGAGGGGAGATGTTGGGAGAGCTGGATGGGAGAGCAAGCCTGTGTCCCCAGGCTTGGTCTCCCATCCAGCTCTCCCAACATCTCCCATCTTTGTTACTGCTGACACTGGGATCTCTCTGTTGTCCTTGTTTTCCACTGCCTCAGTCGAGCAGAAATCTGAGCAGAAGATGAAATCTCCCCTGCCAATCTGAAATCTGAGCAGAAGATGAAATCTCCCCTGCCAATCTTGTGCCCACAGACTCAGTCACAGCAGCCCTGGGACTTGAGGTGATAAACTGTAAGCAGCTTAAGAATAAGCATCTTGATAGGGAGGGTAAGGGAAAAACACACAGCATCTTTTAAGGTGGTTGATGTGGTACAGATTTTTATTAATAGAGCAAGGACAGCATTTTTAACACAGAATAATGCTACCTCCTGCCATATTTCAGTTCCCCTCACCAAAGCATGGCACGGATAAATGATTTTTTTTTTTAATTCATCATTTACAATTTCTTCTAATCTGGGCAAAATTCTGTGGGTGAAGGGTGTGTTGTGTTTATATTCTACAGAGCTAATTAACACGAGGCAGACAGTGGCATAGAACACAAGTTTGGCAAAGCCATTGGCAGCTGAAAGCACATCAAAAATGGAGAGTGTTGGGCAACCCCATCATGATGTAGAATTAAGAGTCATGCCTGCACTAAATAACTTATCAATAGACAGAGTGGAAACAGCATTCAAGGATATGTATGACTGAGGGTTATGCAGAGTCAGAGAGCTTCTTGATCAGTGAAAATTGCTGCCTTCTACAGTTCTCTGTGTCTGCAAGGTTGCCAAAGGTGGGAGGATTATGCTCTGCTCTCCCAGGTGACACGAGGCTGCAGATTTCCTTCCCCCACCCTCAGCTCCTGGAAGCTTCATGATTTCTAATTGCTGATGAGTTGGAAATTAGTAAGAGAAAATATTTCTCTTTTTTTTTTTTTTTTTGTTAGATGTATTTGGATTGAAAAAGAAAAAAAGTTTCCACGTTGTCTCATCATAAATGATAAGTCTGTGAAGGAAAAACTCTTATGTGAAGGTGAGGAGAAGCTGCATCATGGGAATCTGTCTTGCCTGTATCAGAGAAAAAAAAAGTAAATGGATTTTAACTAGCTACTGGAGTGATAAAAGCAAGTGACTCCTGTGAGGAAATTGAGGAAATATGGTCTTCTGCTCTCCTTTTCTTCCACTTGTGCAAAGCTGTCACATGTGGGCTGCCCTTCACGACTGTCCTCCTCTGGGCCACGGATATCACGTAGCATGTATCTATCCTTGGCTTTGTGTATTCAACACAGAATTCTGCCAAGCAGAGAGGTCAGGCTTTCTACAAAAGGGTGAGGGTTTTTTGGTAGAGAAGTTCAAAAAAAGCCAAAGGTTCCAATGTCACCTTATTCCACTATCTACAGGATGGCTACAGAGAAAGTGGAAGCTCCTTTTTTATAGAGAGAGACAAGGGGCAGTGGGTACAAGTTACTCCAGAGGATTCTGCTTGGAAATGAGGATAACTTTTCCCAATGAGAACAATCAGGAATAATCTCCCCAGGGAAGTGGTAGATTCCCCAGTGTGGAACATTTGAGTGCCTGGACAGGGTGCTGGGCCACCTTGTCTGCAGCGTGCCAAGAAAGGTTCAACCAGATGATCCTTGAGGTCTCTTTCAACCTGATATTCTATCGTTTTATAAAATGTATTCTTAAAATGTATTTTCATTTTGCCTCTTGTCTGCCAAACAGAAATCTGTCTTGCACTCTGTCCAGTCCCTCATGGCCTGGGTTAGCTCTGGGTCTTGGGGCAGTGGCTCACTAGACCCAAGCCATGCAACGTTGTAAGCTCACAGCTTTCACTTTTCCCCTCCTCCAGGTACTTTTTCCCAAAGAAAAAAATTCCCAAGGCCATTTTCACCATGAGCTGCCCAATTCCTACTGCTGACTGAGCCAGGAGGCTTGATGTACCAGCAGAGTGGGACCCTGAGCCAGGGACAGTGCTCAACAGCCAGGGTGCTGGGACAGACTTTCTCTTGCCAAAGCACGGTCCCTTCAAGCAAGCATCACTGGAAATATTTGCATTTCCCAGGTCTTGTTTTACAAAGCCCCCAAGGAGAACAAGCAGCTTTAAAAGCAAAGATAGCCTTTTTGAGGACAGATCTTGTTTTATGTTGCCTTATGTTTCCCTTTTTACTTCACCTCTTGCAAGGTGAATCCTTTTTGCCTGTTTTGAAATAAAAGTTGGCTGAGCAGAAAGCAACTCAGAAAGCCACTGTGGCCTGGTCCACAGTAAAAGATGCTCCTTTTCTACCTGCAAGAGTTGATCTTTGCAAGGGTCTTTGTTCTGTCTGCTGTTGAGGTGCTGGACTTGAAAGGCTGAGCCCTGCTTGCCTAATTCTCTTCCTTCTGTACCTCTGAACCTCAGTAATTCTCCCTCTACCCTTTTCCACCACAGGATCACATTTTGGTAAGGGTTTGTGCAGCAACCACATCTGTGGCCTGTGTGAAGTCTTCCACCTCTTGTCTCACATACATGAGGAAATACCATAATTACCACCCTTGATTGGGATGTCTTGCCATCCAGGTGGAAACCCAAAAAGATATCCAGAAACTCCACAATTACCATGGAATTGCTTGTCACAAAAATAAAGGTAAAAGGGAAATGTATCAATATATCTGAAAAAATTCATTCTACTTTCTGTTTTAAGGAAAACTGGTGGTGATGGGCAACAGGGTGGAAATGGAATATATATTGTGCTACAAGCACAATCTCAGTATTCCCCAGTGTGCACTCACAGTTATCTCTGTGTTTAAAGAAGAGAAACTTGCTTTTTTTGCAGCAAAGCTATCATTTAACACACACAGAATAAAATAGAGCATTGTGAGTTTTAAGTTAATATCATGCTTGTTATCTGCTCTTTTTCTGCATTTATGGGATCAGTGGTGGTTTGATTTCTCTTCCATGCTGGTCCATTTCCCCTCTCTCTTATTTGAGCATTTTGGCAATATTCATACCTAAATGTACTCACAGCTTTTGTTTCAATGCACTTTCATATGCTGATTAAGTAGTTCTCTGACAGCATTATGTCTCCTAAAATATATTTATATTTCTAATATTACTACACCAAAATAAAAAGCAATAAACAGCACTAAATGACTTTTTGAACCATTATCATTGTATAAAAATAGCAAAGTACAATTTTGAACTGTCTGCAGAATCTTTAGGAGATGTAAAGGTCTGTTGCTTTGGAAGAGTCAAAATTTTGGACCAAATTCAATACCTGCACTGACATGTGACAGTGATTTGGTGCTCTAAAAGCAATGAGCCTGCTTTCCTTTGCTCTGAAAGCTTTTGCAACAGGCAATATATCCTGTCAAAAATCCCTCTCTTTTGTCAGATCATTTTACTGTCTTAATGATGTTTGAACGTAGCATATACTTAGTGAATTTCAACAACACTCTTGAACTGGAGTCCCTCCTAATCTGCCAGACACCTAAACAATGAAAATGAATGCAGTGACAGAACTTATTCTGTGGCAGTGACCTCGAGCTGCTGGCAAAGATCTGAAAGCATCACCTGAGGCTCTTCACCCAAGACCAGTTGGAACTGTGCCTGTCAAACCTTTACAGTATTATGGAGGTTTTATTCACTGTAAATCAGACATGTTCACCTCACTTACTCTGGTCAGAGCAGCCCTTCACCCTCTGTTTCAGAAACAGGATGACCTGCTCAGTTATCCAAGTTCATATTCAATTAGCAGCTAAGGATTCCTAATTTAAATACCCCTAGGGAAAACAGAAGCTTTTTAGAAGAGATACTTGGGCAAGTTAAGCGTGATTCATATTAGCAGCAATTTGTAAAAGCTGGGTCTCACTGAAGATTACATCTGTTGTTAAGAAGTGTTAACTAGAACAGGCAGGGACTGTGGTGATTAGGTGTATTATCTACACCCTGGGGGAGCTGTGTTGTTATTTGAGGGAAGTTCGTGCTGTTCTACTGAATTTGGATGGGAAAACATTCCAAAAATATGGCAGCGTTTACTTGGAGTGCCAGAGTTTCAACAGTTTCCAAATCAGGCTTCAAGTGTTTTGTAAAAGATGCTGTGGGGTCTTTGGTCCTTCTTCTTTTAGGGGGAGGGTCTATGGACAACTTAAATAAAAACTGCAAAACCTTATTAGCATGTAAAATTTTCTACATTGAGGCGTGGCAGTGGTTTCTAAAATGTCTTTTTTTTTTTTTTTTTTCTTGAAAGAGCACACATCTTTTCAAAACCTGCAAACTGATGTTGACATAAACCTTCAGGATCCAAGCCAAACCCAGCTGTGGGTGCCAGGAAGGCAATCCTGCTCTCACAGTGCTTCTCCTGCCTCAGTGGCTCATCTCCCTGCAGGAGGGGGGCTGCAGCAGTTGCTGCTGAGCAGGCAGATAAACACTGGGGAGCTGCTGGTCCCTGGCACACCTAACAGGGACTGCTCTGGGGCAGGTTTTTGGCTTGGGAATTTGTCTTTTCCAGGTATAGATCCTATTTCCCACCTGTGCTGCAGGGCCCCACACTACCCAAGAAATAGGAAGGAAAAAAAAGGAGCAGGACTGACTCAGGCTTGGTACAACTACTATGGTTAAAAAATGCTTATTGTTGCCTTTTTTTTTTTTATTTAAGAAAAGAAAGTAGCACTGAGAAAAATTGGAGCCTTGAAAGCTTTCCACAGTACATTGAAGTGTTATAGCTCTGGTGTATGGTTCATTATTTTCCCCTGAACCACAGGACTCTGACTGCAGTTCTTTCCAGGGAGCTACCACAAACTCCCATGTGTGATAAAATGCAGTAATCCACTGGGAACCTCACTGCAGGGGCATAGATGGAAAAGAAATATGAACTATCTGAAATATAACTTCTAAGAGGTATTGCCATAACTTATGTTTCAAAAATCCTTTTAATCCTTTTCATTTTTTGCATAGTCTTTTTTTTTTTTTTTATCTCCCCATCTTTATACATTTCAGATTAGAAAAATATCCACTCTCTTCCATGGAAAGCAAAAGCTCCTAAGAGAAAGGGTAAGTTGGATAGTTTTCTTGTGAAGTTTCACAAGAAACTTTTCAGCCATTCATGGTGTTAAAATTTCAAATTTTTTCTTTTCCTCCCTCTTATAAAAATGCATTTTACTATTTGTTAATAAATGCAAAGGATCAATGTGGGGAATGGTATAGTAACAAAATAAAATTAGTTTAAGAAAACCACATCCTTATTATTCCATAATTTCCCTTGTTATGTGTATATTACATGGTGCTATCCTTTATCAATGTGGGCCTGTGCTGTGAAATTAAATCAATAACCACCAACAATTGAACTGTGAGGGGTAAGAAAACAACACCTCACACTATCATTATTTTTTCTTCCATTTGTTATTTATTTCCCCTTGTCTTTGGGTAGCAATCTATGTTCTGAACAAGCACCACTGGATAGAATACAATATCACATAAATTATGTGATGCTGTACAGCTACTTTGCACTCAGAAGGTACTGTTGGAAAGGTTGAAACAATTCTAAGTGGTTTAAAATTTGCATCCTTTCTCACTGAAAATTACAGACCCTGACTATGACGTGATTTGCTGTGAGGATGAAAGGTGTGGTTGTGGAGAGTATTCAAGAAAAAAATGCATCCAACTTTCCCAAGTTTTGTCCTTACCTTGTTTTCTAGGATGTGGACAAGTACATAAATTTGAAAAGGAAATACTGAGAGCATTTGTAGAGTCAGTGGCACCACAGGTGAGGTGTGGGATGAGCCAGCTCTTGTGTGAATGTTCTGGCTTTGCCCATGGACTGGGGAAGTGCTGCTGGAACTGGCAGAGAGGTTTCCCCTCAAGTGCCCCTTCCAGGGTCCAATCTCAGCAGGCACACATGCCCAATCCTGCAGATTGGATGTGTCCTGGCTGCAGTCTACCCTGCTCATGCCAAACTGCTCTGCAGTCACATTGTCCTCTTCTTGCTACCAAGAGGATTTTTTGCTTACAAAAACTTGAGGCTTGCTCTGACAAAAATTCAGTTGGACAGGAACACGTGTAAAACAAAAGAAAAGTATGGAAAACCTTATAAATTACTGTGTCTGCTGCATATCATGTTCCAAAACATTAAAGCCTCCACAGGAACAAGAGTTCACAGCACACACAGTGGTGTTTTGGGTTTTAGATTTTTTTTCATGGTCTCCTGTTATTTATTTCTGTTAGAAGTTACTCTGAAGCTGACTAAAATGAATTATTAAGCAGCCTTGTGTAACTGCTGTTTGTGCATTGAATTTATAGACTGTTGTGATTGTTGTGTTTGTTTACTTTGTCTTATTGACACAGTTAACAAGTTAATAGTAATAAAAATAATCATCACTATGAATTTACACTGCATAGAAGCTGACATTCTCTTTTTTTTTTCCTTCTCCCCTTTTTACTTGCCTTTCTGACCTGGACTTTACACCCATGATGTTTTTCTTTGCAAACCCTGCAGAATGAGCTGCATGGAGGGGAGGGTGGATTTTTTTTTGCAGGTGGGCCACCCCAGCAAGCAGTCAGCCCTCGCTGTGCACTCTTCACCTCCTGCACTGAGAATTATCCCTGGATCCTGTCCCTTGTTCCAGTCAGGGCCACCTGCATGTCAGAGCACTCTGATGTTGGGGCTGTGCTCCCTCTGTGCAGTGCAGCTGGTGCATGGAGGGCATGAAGGGAGTTCAATAATTGCGTGTCAGCGGGTAAGGTTCCGGTCTTGCTTTCAGGGAAGTGAGCTCCTGCTGTGTCCATCCAAAATTATAACTCTTGGGGGCTTTTATTTATTGCCAGCAGGAAAGAGAACAAAAAAACAAACTGCAGCAGTCTGTGTCCCTGAATCTAGTTGCTCCTAGACCTGTGTGTATGACCTGGAGGTCAGGCACCTTATACCCTTCTAACCAGAGCATTAGAAATGTACTTTTCCCAGATTTGTGCCACCTCTGCAGCATACACTGAACCCCCAAAATAGGCTGAAACATAGAAAACATTTAATTTGTGTGCCTGGATTGAGGAGTGTCTGCATCTGCAGTTGCACTGGTGCACCCATGGCACCCTCCAGTATGATAAAAAACCACAGGGGAGGATGGGGGGGCAAATATGTCAGTGGCAGCAGAAATAGGACGTGTGTCTACAGCCTTCCTCCATAAGCTGTCTCAACTTAAATCAGTTTTTATGGTGACTCATGAGCTGCACACTGTAGTAAAGGTCAAGCTTTTTGCAAATCTCCATGGACAGAGCTCCTCCAGCCTCTCAGGGCACTTCAGTCGGTGATGGACCACCTTCATGGTGAAGAACATCTTCCTTTGCATCCCCTTATAGCTGCCCTTGCTCCACTGCAGTCATTACCTCTCATCCTGTCAGTGTGAGATGCAGAAATCTCTGGCTCCCTTATCTACAACCCCTAGAGGCAGCTGAAGAGAAAACTTGGCTCCCTTCAGCCTTCACTTCTCCAGACTGGAAAACCCAGCTCCTTCTATCTCATGTTCACATTTACTACACATTCTCTCAGATCTGGAATCATTATTTTCATAAGATGTCTTATTTTAAATAATTGGCTGGAATTTTAAAGTGCTCTTTTTTTTCCTCTTTTTTTAAACTGGATTTGGTCACTTTCTTGAGTCCTTTTGTTCCTGAGGCCAAAAAATGGCCTCACTCATTCGAGTTCATCCTCTGTCTAAGCAAACCCAAAATGTAACCAGCAGAAGAAATGTAAAGGCCATTTTCTGTGGTTAACTCCTGTCCTCCTGCTGAGTCTAAGCTCAAAGAGTCTGAGCCTAATGGGCAGAAGTCAAAGGCTCTGAGACCTTCCTTTTTCTCTCCTTCTTCTCCAGCTTCCTAAAGGCTTTCAGAGAATGTTATTACTGCCAGCCCCAGTGCCTGCAGCCGTGCCTGGGAATCCTGATGCCTGTCCATGGAGATCTAGGGGCTCTGCTGATTCATCTGCTGCCTCTTGAGGAGCCTGACCTCAGCTCTTGGAGGATGCTCTCCTGGTGAGTCAGTGCTCTGCTTTCAGGCACTCTGCACCCCTGCTCTGTGTGCACTGCTCCCAGCTTCCTTTTCTCCTTGCCATAACCACAAGATGGGATTTCACCTTCTCCTTTAGCTAATAAAGATGCTTAGAGGCCTTTTAAAAGTTGATCCTTTTTTGCACTATTTTTCATGACTGGCAGCCTTGTTTAGGGCCTCAGCTCAAGTGATTTGTTCAGTCCTACTGTCCAAGTAAAGGTGAGTGTTTTATTTCCTGTGTTGCTGCTGTTCTGTACAATATTGATGGACATCATGAGGTGTAAATCTGGCTGAACTTCATGGGTGTGCTTCTTGTCATTTCTTAAGGATAAGTGAAAAAAAACCAAGTGAGGCCATGTGGGCAGTGAGAGCTGAAAGAGAAGTTGCTGTACAAGACAGTAATTAGTAGCTAGCCTGACAGCCTCTAGCAAAAATCAGATTTTTATGGCCCAGTGGTCTTTTTAGTGATTGGGTACAAACAAAAAAGCTGGGTCACTTGATGCTGCCGTGTGGGCTTTGGTAAAGAAAACAGGGAGTGGAGAGAGGTAGCAGACAAAAACAAAGTTTATCTTTAAGAGGAAGCAGAGGTCCAGGTGCTGTACTCAACATAAGCAGGTCTGAAAATGGTAGCCAGACAAGCTTGTTTCTGTAGGTGTTCCTCAAAGAACATCATTTTATGTAAATTGTTTGAAAATGCACATGGTGGTACCAAAGGAATTCTGAACTTTTTGAAGTTCTTCATAGAGGATTCTGGTCATTCATGTACTGTTTGCTAAATTTTCTAAACAAACATATCTGTCTTTTTTCATTAATCTTGCAGTGCAACTTGCCTGTGAACTGAGCCAAAACTTCACCCCAAATTTTGTTATGTTCTTTTAAGATCTGGGAGAACAGAACTCATTGTTCTGCCTTGGGTGGAAAGGCTGTTGGCAGGGAGGGCACATGGGGCTCCAGCCTGTCTCCAGGATGGATAAGTTCACCCTTGTGAATGGTATTTAAGAATGGTATTTCCCAGTTTGGTGTTCCCACTGAAACATCCCAGACCATGTGCTGCCCACTCCCTTTCACCCCACCTTTCCCTGAGACAGGATGGAGAGCAGAACTGGGGCTATAAAAAGGCAGAGATCACATGTTGAGACAAGAACAATTCCCTGGAAACAGCAATGAGATAAGAAAGCAAGCAGTAACAGCACCAACCCAAATACCAGAGTGTACCAGACAGGCAAACCATCCACCGGTGATTGCTCACCACGTGGAATCTGGCACTACACCACTGCACACACCAGAAAACCAGGGAAACACCACCACTCTCCCTTCCTCTGCCATGGAATGAGGTGATGTGGAATAATCCCAGGGTCCTGGCCTTGCCCCTCCTGGCTGCTGCAAAAGTTAACCCTATCTTGCCTGGAACCAGGACAGACACCTAGAGAGAAAACCTGTGTCCTGGTTCTTCCTGGCCATGCAGCAGGCTGCTGGTAGTGGTTAAATAATGACAATTCCAGGGCTTGATTTCTGCTCATAATGAAGTTGTGAGGTGGATCTGGACTCAAAGTATAGCCACAGTGGGTGTCCCAAATGCATTCGGGTTTTGCACTCTAAAAAATTCCCAGCTTTAGGCATTAAATTTGTCATTTTCCCATTGATAACTCCTTTACAAATGTATGTATTTCCACTTTTGTCTGATTTTTAAACCTGTCTCTTCATTTGACTATTGTCTTTTATCTGGAGTGTATACAGTGCCTCTTCTGTGTTTTCCTGTTCTCTGTCTTTCAAGAGACATTCTGGCTTTTATTATGTTCACATAAAAGTCTTAGAAGTGTTTCCTCTCTGAAAATTACAAGTCATCAGGACAGCAGCAACTGGTGTAAGTGCATTATTATTTATTGTGTTTATCTTGTATAGGAGTGTAGCAGGTACTCTGAGTCTGGACTGTAGTACAGTGAAATCAATAGGAAATGATCCTTAATTAATTGGGCTTCTGTTCCTAAAGTAATTCAGTGCTTCCACTGAGAATTAACTCATCAGCTTCTCTTGCTAAGTAAACATCACAATAAATAATACAAACTGTTGCTTTCAGAATGTTTTGTTTTCCTGCAACTCAAAAGGAGCTTTTGTTTAAAGTTTAAAATTTTTATGGAGCTATGCCTCTGGGCATTTTAGACATTAAATGAATAAAAAATGATCTAGGGTTTTATTTAGAAAACCATTCCTGTGCATATATAGGCTTGTCATTTTGAAATGAAATTTTCATACAAACTTTCAGCCCAAGGGACCAAGTGGAATCTTCAGATTTAACAATTTATAAGTATTCTGCCACTCAATGGATCTGAACAATATGTCCACACCAAACAATTCCCGTGCACTTTGAGTTTTTCATATTTGCTGGGAGTTAGCACAGTGTGTCTTTACATCACTTTCTGCAACATGCAATTAATCCAGCAAAACTAGGCAACCTCACAGACTGCTGAAAGCTACTAATTAATTCTAACTTCAAACACCCATAAAGGCACACTCCATCTGACCAGGATGAATCTCACAGCTAGGATTGCTGTTTGTCAGGGGAAAAACCACTTCCAAACTGTCACGTCTCTCTTCCAGCAACGCGGCTCCTTCCCAAATTGTCAGTGCTGTGCTCTTTTCAGGCTGCCAGGTGGGAGTCAATGAGCTGGCTCACACACCCAGCCCCAGCCTGTTTCTCCCTTGCAGCCCATCCCTGGAAAGCCAGCGCGGTTGCGTAAGGATCTGGGCTCACACAGCATCCGAGATGCGCTTCGCTCTCACCTCCCTCCTTCATCCCCTTCCTCCGGGTCCTGCTTTGTCATTTGTGACAGCGCGCTTAGGTTGTGTGGGATGCCAGAGGAGAGAAATCCCAGAGGTAACTTTGCACATCGACTGCCACCCCATGAGCACCATCTAGCTGACTCCTGCCACCACAGCACGGCAGGCTGAGCAGGGGCAGCTGCTGAGAGCCACTGAAGAAGTTTGCCTTGCTATGGCTTGGTGATGTGAGCCATGAAATACTGGGAAGCACCTGGGAGCCCGACATCCCTATAATGCCCTGTGGCATCCTTGCTTGCCACTAGCACATCATCTGGTTCTTTCACGGTGCTCTTGGTGCCTCAGGTTTTAGCTTTTATATTTTTCAGATTCTGTTCTGCTTTTGTGTGTAAGTCTTGGCTTCATATTAAGGGATGGTGAGCTCTTTTCACAGAGTAGGGAGACAAAAGCATTCTTTCTATCTGGGGAGCCAAGGACAGCCCATCCAGATCTCAGGCCCAAGAGCATAAACAACGGTGGAATGAAGAGAGAAAACAAGGATGGGACTTCATGGGCTAAAGCTGCAATTGGACAATTAGGTCCAATATGCCAATGGACCAAAACTTATAAAAGTGTGAGACCCCATGACCTGCCATCCATTTTGTGGCCATTTTGGGTTGTGCTGCCCAAGGTGGATCTATTGAGGCCTCTTAATAAATCCCTACTCTATTCTTTAGCTCCATCTAGTCTCTGTCCTAGGTCAGCATTCACAAGGCATCACAGTGACGTGGCAAGAGTACCTTCTGCTCTGGGATGTGGGCACAAAGCAGGTCTCACAGGTCTGAGGATCAGAGGTTCTCACCTTTTGTACTCCATAAATATCAAGGGTATTGCTCTGCATTTGTTTTCAGCTGATCAGTTCTCTGAAGGAGAAGCACTGAGCTGAAGCCCAAAAACCTTCCTTTGCCTGAATATGCTGTGTGATTCTCCACTGATTCATAAACAGGATTGAGAAACTATTTATATAGTTCTTCAAAAGCGTTCTGTAAAGATGACTTCATTGCTTCTTGCATAGTCATTTGGAAAGGAAAAATTCTGACATGTTCAGAACTAGAAAGGGCTTTTACTCCTTTTTGAAGGAAAGCAGTATTTCTCTGGGTCATGGGGTCTTTTGTGGAGGGGCATGGTTTGTGGCTGGGGTTTTGTGTTGTGGTTACAGATTTTACCTTTGCAAACCTGATGTAAAAAGTTTTGCTGAAGAATTTCCTGGAGGGATGACAGTCCACCATTATAGAGGCACTGCTTGTTGTATCCTTGCACAGCAACACAGGGGGGATGATTTGCACTCTGGAAATGGAGAGATCAGGGATGGACTGCACTGAGTGTGACTGTGAACTATGAAATCGTGTTTTCTCTGTGTCTTTCAGTATCTGTTCATTCCTTTCTTTATATCCAGAGCCCATGGGTTCATCTTTTCTCAGGCAAAGAAAATATTCCTGGCTTTCCTTAGACGTGTTCCACTTGGCAGTATTCAGTGCAGAATGGTGTGGAGAGGAAAGAGGCTGAGTGGGAATTGGGGGAATGCTGCAAGGAGGTGTGAAAGGATTGTATTTGTTATTCAGCATGTGAAGAGCAGCTTCCAGTCTGACTGCTGTTCATTTACGTGTCAGAAAAATCCAGATCACATTATGCATTTCCCTATGAAAATTCACATTTTAAATTAACAAAAAAACATTGGGCAGTGTAGTAGACACCCAGTCATATGGACATTTGGTACATAAAATTAAAGAATCACTTACGTGTTCTACATTGATGGGCTCTGTGGATAGTGCAGCCTGAACATGTTTTTGTTATTAAACCCAGGAGAAGATAGAAGCACCTGAAAAAGTACATAGTGTCAGCTCACACATCCTCAGGTGCACAAATGTCACTCTCTAAAGCTGGTTGGAAACTGAGAGTGAGGAGATAGTGATAGACTAAACCACTGGCAGTGACATTCAAATCTGTGGGGTGTTTTTAGGCTGCCTACATGTTTTTGAAGAACAGTTGATAAAATGTCTCAGAAAAAATGATAGGTTTTTGAATGATGGGACCAACTTTTACCTGATAGGGGAGCATGGTTGTGCCTTTGATGGTGCAGTGAAAAGCTGTCTGTCCTGACAAGCCCTGCTCTGGGTGCAGCTGCTCCAGTTCCTGATCTCTGCATGGTGCTGCTGGTGAATTTATGGCTTGCCCAGTGCCTGCAGTCAGCCTAAACTGTTCCTGTATTCTCTGGTCGATCAAAATCAATTTGGTGAGCTGTGCTTCATTTGAGGGTTGCTCTAGTTCATGTAGCAGTGGCTGTCTGCCAGCTGGTTTGAAGTGATTTTGGCAATTGTCTCCTTGCTCTGGCCAGTGTCATTGAAGCTGTAAGAGCTGGGTGTGAGTCAGTAGGCTCGTCCACTGTGGTAAACTCCAGCAGACTATTGAATTTAAATCAAGCAGAGATTCTTCAGACCTAAGTGGTATGAGTGCTGGCAACCCCAGCAAATAGACAGAGCTGGTGTTACCTTCCTTATCCCAAAAACATGTCAGCAAAGCAGGCTTCCTGGGAACTGGCTAGCTCCTACCATCAAGAACATGATTCTGCAACCTGCACAGAGAATTACTACAGCGTTGCCAAAGCAGGCTAGAAAAACTCATTTTTTAAAGTTAATAAATGATAATTTATAGATGTATTCATTGTGGAATTGATGTCTTCTTTCTTTGAGAAAAATGAATGGCATTTCTTCCTTCAGTGCTTTTTCTGAGTGCCTGCTTTAAAAACGAATTCCTTCATCGCCAGCCATCCCTTAAGTTTTCTTTTAAACAGAGTTGTTGTAAGCATAAAAAAAATCGTGTGAAAGCCTGCAGGTGATCCTCATATTGAAAGACTGATGTGATTTTTATATTCTGGAATTCATTCCCCTAACACCTCACCTGCAGTGTTGAATTTTTCCGTGCAGGGGAAAAGAAGCAGCAGTCCTTTATAAATTGTTCTGCCTCCAGTGAACAAACTATGAGCTGCATACACCCGGGTATGGTATACCTAAAAATGTAAATAAATGCTTCAGATAACAGTTCCTCTGACTTCATTTTGGTATCAGTTGATCTGGGAGTTAACATAGACATTGTTTCCAATCCTCCCATCCTTTCATGATGTTCAATCCCCTATGAAGGGATTGAGTATAACTTGAGGGCTGGTGCAGGAAAACTGCATTTCTCTCCTTATTTACATGTTGTATTCCCTGTCTGGCCTTTGGGAAGTCTAATGATTTCCCCTGACTCTGTGCATGATTAAAGGTAGAGTGGCAATGCTGTCTGTGTGACCTGGAGAAATGTATTGATATTTTTAGGCAGACAAATACAAGGACTGTTGCATGTAAACTCTTTTCTCCTAGGGGGGCAGTCACTTATTCATATTTAGAGAGCAAAAACTTGGAAAAATATGAAACCTCTGTGAATTTATTCCTTTTAATTGTATTCCATATTGTATTTTTGAGTACCTTCTTGTAAAATGGTGCATAATCTTTAATGAATACAAGACTAAAATTCTCCTTTGGATTTATATTCTAAGTATTTGCATAAATTTACCTCCATAAAATTATTTTATTGGCAAATCAAAACGCACACACAGATGTACCTTTCAGAGCTTAATTTTGTAAACAAGGCATTATACTATGCTCCCAGTGAAGCTGACATAACTCTGTGGTAACATCAGTAGATTTACTTGAGATTTCAGGTTGGGTAAGTGAGAGCTGCTTTTGGCCTAAAGACTCCAGAGTGAGAAGCCTGTCATTATTTACCTGCCCAGTGAGTGCAAGCTACCCAGAATATCTACAACTTGAGGAAAAATTTTGTGCAATTTTTAGTCTGCTTTTTTCATCCCTAGCTCATCCTTTTGTTAGTTAAATAAGATTTTTTTTCCTTGCATGCACATCAGGGAGCTCAGGCTCTTGCTTTTTTCAGTACAAAGTCTTAGTGCTGTTTTTATGTGGACAAAGCAAAGCACCATCCATTTAGTTTAGCAGAAGATTATCTGCAGACAGAGAAATGGTCTGATCAGGGTCTCAAGGGCTCTGAAATATCAGACTAGATTTCAGTCCCAAGTTATTCTGTTACCTGCTTATCTGATAAGAACATGTTGAGTAAAAGGAAGACCTTAGAAATTGCATCACAGTTTTAAGATTACTCCAAAAATTCTCAGCTGATAAATAGTGTATTGCAAAAGACTGTGTACACATATCCCACATGGCCTTAACCTGAATGTAAGGTAAGAAACTCCTTCCCACTGCGCATGGCAGAGAGATTTCTGTTGTTCAAGCTGCAGAATGCATTCACCTGCCACAGACTGGAGCTAAGTTACCTGGCACTCTTTAATCATTTGCTAGCTCTGGCTGCCCAACATTATCTGACTTTCCATTTTTCTTCCAACAACGTAAGCTGGGACTTAGATTTTTAATTTATTTCAGGCACTGAAACAAATGAACCGAAGGGATGCAAAATTTTAAATTTCAAATTATATGTATAGGCTAGAGGTAAAATTGTAAAACTGTTTTGAAAACTTCAAGATGAAATCCTTGGAGTGTTTTGTTAAAATATATAGAGGCTACTACAGGCTAATGAAAACATGCTTTAAGTGACCACTAAGGATCCTAGGTGGAATAAGTATTACAGCCTCATGTTCTGAAATTTAGAGTGGATACAGAACCATTATAAGCAAGTGCATTAGCACATCCAGAGCTAATGGTGAGCTTTGCTTTAAACACTGCTGGCTGAATTTGAAATAACATTTCTGATGGGAAACAGATTGCTTTTTTCACAAGGAGGAAGGACACTCAGGCACAAGAAGGTAGGTGCCAACCTTTGCTGCCAGGGCTGGTTGTAGAAGAGGCAACAGATCCTCAGAGTTAAGCCAGAATCATACCTGGGGCAGTTTTTGGCACATGATTTTTTGAGTGCTTTCCATCCATCAGGCATTCTAAAAGAAGTACAAGAGAGAAAAAAAAAATGAAAAAAGGAGACAAGCAGCATGCATAGATCAGGCACTGAACTTAAGAGTTGATATATTTGACACATTTTGGATTCAGTGTTGTCCTTCACAATTTTTATATGGGAGTTTGAACCTGTGTTCAGAGTTAGCCTCAAGCATTTCCCATTCTGAACACTGGGGTTCACACTGGAGAATGTTGGTACTAAAAGTGGCTTCTCAGTGGATTTCTGTCACCTACATGTTCTATGAAAAATCCTTTCCTTAGGATTTTTTCCTCCTGATTTGCTGAGAGGCCTCAGGAACAAACTGCAAACAATTCTTATCTGCTGCTGTGGAATGCAACAGGTGGATCTGGGATTGGTGTCAGGTGTTTGTTTCTAATTAATGGCCAATCCCAGTCCAGCTGTCCAGACTGTCTCAGTCAGAGACAAACCTTTGTTATTCATTCCTTTTCTATTCTTAGCCAGCCTTCTGCTGAAATCCTTTCTTCTATTCTTTTAGTATAGTTTTGACATAATATGTATCATAAAATAATAAACCAAGCCTTCTGAACATGGAGTCAGCTTTCTCATCTCTTCCCTCATCCTGGGACCCCTGTGAACAATGTCACAGATTTCTTATAATTTCCTTTTTTTTTTTTAATTTTAGTGCTTTTAAGGTAACTCTCCAGCTTGGGCAGTTCCAGGAAAATGCAGCACAGTAAAAGCCCTGGGGTCAGCTGGGATCTCCTAGCAAGTCAGAGACCAGTGCCAAGACAAAGATCTTAAGGATCCCTCTCTCCTGTACCAGCCTGCCCCTGCCTGCTCCAAGTTAAAACAAGGAGAAATTGCTGAGGACCAACACTCAGCACATCAGCTGCATTGTCTCAAAGTGAGCTTCTCTTACCAGTGCCTCCAGCTGTCTCAGTCTGCAGGCTGCTCACTTCTTAGATCCACAGCACTTGCCTGGCATCAAAGCTGAGTGGAAGACACTCTCTTATTTTTTGTGTCTGCAGGGCCTGAGTCCTTCCCTGTTGTTTAACCTGTGGCATCAGCAGAAGTCCGTGGCAGGGGATGTTTTGGAGGCTGGCAGAAGCCCAAAAGGCTTCTGAGAGCAGAGCAGGAAATGCTGTGCTGGAATTAGTCTGGGTTTCTTGAGAAATAATAATCTCCTGGTCACAATTAGCATCCTGTACACCTTTGGTTTGAAAAATAAAAGCTGGAGGGGGAAGGGAGAAAAAGAGGGAACATTTCACTGCTACATTTAAGCTGTGGTATGATGGCTCAGCTTTCAATCTGTCCTGTGATAATAACTTCTGAAATGGAGAAAAACACAGTAAAAATGATTGGACAAAGTGTGTGTATGGCGGGTTACACAAAGGGCTATTATTTCTCACTGCATGTGTACTTACCATTAGAAAAGTTTTAAGGATAATATTAAAAAAAACCTAGATGACAGCTGCCAAAGGCATTTTAAGATTAACTAGCATAATTGTACTTCCAGATGGAGGCAAGTTCAGAAACAGCTTGATATTCATTGAGCTTAGGGAAGTGAAGGTGATGTTTTCAGCCCCTGAAAGAGGAAATTACTTCTTCCTTCAGAAAGTGTACCTTTAATCCTTCCCTCTCACCAGTTTATTGCTGCAGCAGTGGCACTGGCCTGGCATCTGGAGGGAGCTGTTTGTCTGGTTTGGCAAGATAAGGTTGCATTGTGGAGGATGCTGGAAAGGAGGGAAATCGAGGCAAGGCAGTACCTTGCCACTGAGGTGAGCACAAGCACTTGCTTCTCAAATGAACCCTTATGTTTGCAAATGATTGAAAGCTGAGCTGTCTTCTTTATTGAGATGGGGGAGCAGGGCAGACTGGGACTCCACTGAAGATGAGAAGGAGAGGTTCCTTTTTGGATAGCCAGGAGTTTAGATATGATTATTCTGCTGGGAGAAGCTTGTCTGGTAATTGTGGGATGGTGAAATCCTAGTCTCAAAAATCCCTTCTGTGTTGCCTGTTTATCCTTTCAGATAAAAGGCTCTTCTTCATTTCCAAAGAAAGCCCCTGTGCCCTCTTGACATACAATTATACTGATTGCTTGCAAGCAGCCTGTTTTTAAGGACAGAGCCTTTGATCAACTCTGTGTGAGCAGCCCAAAGATTAAATTAATTCCTGGCCACTTAGCATCAGATATTTCAGTAACTTTTTGAGATGAAGCAGTGCTGGTGCCTCAGTGTCCCTCTTGCACTTGTTCTGCCCTGCCTTTTGCCGTCAAGGAGGGCAGTACTGGTGAGCAGCATCCTGCATCAGGTGCCAGGGATGAACAGGGCCAGGCACAAGGAGCAGTGGGATTTACCTCCCCAGTTATGGTGAACATAACCCCTACTGAGATCAGTATTTCTTCTGCAGTGATAAGATCTCAGAGAAGCATTATTTGTGGATATCCTGCTGAATTCTTTAAAGTTATATCAGTGCTCCAGTTCTCTGAAAATATAATTAGTTAGGTCTGCACTTTTGAAGCCTGTACCTCCTGGAATAAGAGAAATAGGTAGAGAATATACATTCATGCACATGGCTTCTAAATGGTTTATGTTTTTCATCAGTGTGTTGTGGAAACTGCTCTGCTGACAAGACTTCCTGCTCTGCTCTCTGTATCTCATGGACAAAAGGGAGAGTGTCTTTGGATGTTCTCAAAATGTCAGGGAAGAGAAACATAAGGATCTCATTAACCTCCAATAATTAATGATCAAAAATAGAGCATTTTTTTTGGTAGCATAGCACAGGAAAATAATACACATTTCAAGAAGCCAAGCCCTCTGTAATTCTTTCTTTTGAGTGTGAGTTTTGTTTTTGAAGTATTACAACCAGTTATATAGCATTAAGCAAAGCTAAAAACAAGCAGCTTGAACACAGTGGAAGTCTTGGAGCTTCCTGTAGTCATTGTAGATATTAGGCTTTAGAAGCATAAAGGCAGTCCTCTAAAGAGGTATATATTTATAAATCCATAAAGTTTTAAATTGTTATTTTAGACTTCACATAGACACCAAGAAATGCAGTCATGTTTTGTTGCAATACTTAAATTCCTTGAATAGTATAAGAGAAACAAAACCTACTGTATAATTTTGAGCTGATATTCTGATCTCCCACTAAGGAAATGCATTTGACTTTGAGTTGTATGTTGGTTTTTTTATTGTTTTTTGAGGGTTGTGTGTTTTGTGGTTTGGGGTTGTTTTGTTTGTTTGTTTGTTTGTTTGTGTGGGGGGTTTTTGTTGTTGTTGTTTGGTTGGTTGGTTTTTGGTTTTTTTTTTTTTTTTAGACATGCAAGATTTTTGATAAAAAGAAAACAGATGTCCTAAAAATACAAAATTTTGCTGCAAGGTGGACTCCAGCATCACCTCTGTCTGCTGTGAATTGTGCCTCTCTTAAGGACCCTTAGTGTGATTCTACAAGAAACTTATAAGGGGTTGTGGTCATCTGAAGGATACTGCATAAAACATTAGCAACAATAGGAATTGTCAACTGCACTGATCTTGTCCTATACTCTGATTTTGATTTTATCATGAAGATGCACATCTTCATAGCTATGTTGTGGATATATTTAATCACAAACTACAATGTTTTCACAGATTAAAGATATTTCTAAATCTTTTCTAAAGCAACTTTGAAAAAAGGCATCAATGAACTTTATAAATAGTGAATATCTGAATCTATAATGTATTTCTAAAAATTACAATACCATTATGGTGTTAGTGTCTTTTGACAAAGCATAAGAGAAATCTGAATATTATTTTAATATAATTTTATTCCTCAATTAAAATATTCATGATCACCTTTCATTATTTCAACTCCCTGATCATTACAAAAAAATGTAAATTATTTCAATTCCCTTTTTCAGATTACACACAAGAAGGAAAAATTATTGAAACTTGCAGTGCACTGAGTGACCACAATTTTCACAGGGGTGTAGTCCCAGACAGAGCTCTAAATTTGTCTTCAGTCTTCTAATTAAAATGGGTAGGTTTTCCTACACAACAAAATGACAAGGGCCAGAATCCTGGTGTATGGCTTATCCTCAAAATGAGAATTTTTGTGTCCATGTTCCACATTTTACAGGGTGTTCATTTATTCCATTATATTACAGCCCTCACAGGTCTACATCTCATCTTTATGAAGCTTTATGAGCTGTATCACATGCATGACCCCAGATTTCATTCCCTAGTTCTCACTGTGTTTAGAGAAAGGCTGGAAAATGCTGTTCATCCAGAGGGCTGGTGGGAATGTTAAAGCTCTTTTTGGACTGCTGATATTCACAGAGCTTGCTCCTTGCAAATGACTTCTGCTTTCTGCTGCTGTGTCCATTGCTCACTCATTTTCAGTTTTCATGCTTTCCAGCTCTCTTCTACCCAGCCCATCTTTTATCCTCTATGATTATTCTTTTTCTTTGCCTTTTGAGGACTTTTTGCTGTCACTGTCCTGGCCTTTCTACCCTCCAAAGCTTCACTCCTGACTCTACGGATCTGGATCTCCCCACTTGTTCCTCTTCATTTTGCTCCTGTGCTCTCTCTTTCTTCTGCCAGTGAAGCAGAGCAGCTCCCTGTGTACCCATGACACAGCTCAGAGAGCACCAGGAGCTGAGCCTGTGCTGAGCACACCACAACAGGGCTGATGCTGCGTGCATCATGTCCCCAAGGAACTGGCTGAGGTGCTCTGAGGAGGAGAAAGCTTTCACAGAGGTACCTGCAGGCTTTGTCTGCTGCCACTGTCTCTCATCTGGAAACATTAAGCCACACAGAATAGCAAGGAGGCAAAGAGTAACTGGTTTGTGTATTTGGCTCACCTGTGGCATAGCATTCCTGGGAAGCTGCCCTTAGGGACAAGATTTTTTAGGATGTTTTCCATAGGGTACGAAAGCTCTTGATCCTTGGGTGTAAGGAATCAGGAAAGGAAGGCAAGAGACCTGCTGGGTTGAGACTAAAGGGCAAGAAGGAAATGCACAGGCAGTGGAAGCAGGGACTGGTGACCTGGGAAGAGTCCAGAGACACTGTCCAGTTGTTAGGGATGGGGTCAGAGGGTCAGGGCATGGATGGAGCTGAACCTGGCAAGGCATGCAAGGAATGACAGGGAAGGCTCCTACAGGTATCTCTTTCAGAAAAAGAATGTCAAAAAGAGCAACTTCCCACCTTCCCCCATGAGCAACACAGGTAACAAGATATGAGGAGAAGAATGAGGTAGTCAAATATATTTTGCTCAGGCCACCTCTCTTCCTGGGGTGAAAGGCAGGGGCAGAGCAGGGGGAGGGAGAGATGTGTCCCAGCCTGGGTCTTGGGATACCAGGAACCTCAGCATCCAGGATATAACTGGTGTTGGGTTTGAGTGGCTTTTGTTTTTTCATAGAGACAGAGAGTAGAGGCCTGGGCAGGAGAGATGGAATCACTGATCCAGGATGTGGAAAGCTTTTAGCAGCTGTGATCGTCCTTGGATTAACAGTGCCACGTGCATCCATTTCTCCTAAAAACCCTTCTCCTAGAAAAGGATGCTTTCTCCTAGGAAAGACCTTTCCTGGAGAACAGGCTCCAGTGAGTTGAGAGGGAGGAAAACTTCACATAGCACAGGGAAACAGATGTACAACAAATTTTTTCTTGTTTAACTTTTCTTTGTTTAATTTGTTTAATTAAGGGGTTGGAGGGAGGGAAAGGAAGGATTTATCATCATAACTCCTAAAACATGCATTCCAGCACTCAAGATGGAAAATGTCACCCGGGGAAAAAACATTCCTAAGCCTCTGGAACCTGATGAGGCCTGAGGGAGTTGGCTGATGTAGGGTCCAAGCCACTCTCCATGACATGGGAAAAGTCCTGACAGTCAGGTGAAGTCCCTGGTGACTGGGAAGAGGCAAACATTGCACCCATTTTCAATAAAGGGCAGAAAGGAGGACCCTGGTAGGGACTGACCTCTGTGCCTGGGAAGATCATGGAGCAGCTCCTCCTGGAAGCTGTGCTAAGGCTCTTAGAGGACAGGGAGGTGACTGGGGACAGCCAGTACAGCTTCACCAAGGACAAGTCCTGCCTGACCATCCCAGTCACCTTCTGTGATGGAGTGAGTGCCTCAGTGGAGACAGGAAGGGCTATGGATGACATTTATGTGGACTCTTGTAAGGCCTTGACAGATTCCCCTATAACATCCTTTTCTCTGAACTGGAGAGAAGTGGTTTGGATGCAGGGATGAAGAATTGGTTGGATAGTTCCATCCAGAAGGTAGCAGTCAATGGCTCAATGTCCAGCTGATGATCAGTGGAAGGGGGTGTCCCTCAGGGGGTCACACTGGGACCAGGACTGTTTAATGTCTTTATCAATGACACAGAGAGTGGATTTGAGTGCACTTGATGGCTGTCAAATGTCCTTTCCAGCCCAAACTATTCTATGATTCAATGACTGGTACTGTCTGCTTTAGGCACCATTGGACAATGTACCCAACTCACAGGAGCACACCATACACCCAGCAAGCTACTGTGCAAAAATTCAGGGTTTACAATTTCCTTTCCTGAGAAGAGAGAGTTTACCAGCTAAAGCTGTGCTAAATTATGGAAGAGAAAATCAAGTGCTATAATTGTGGGTGTTTATCACAGTTACAGTTTTTTTCTATTCATAGAAATTTGATTTCAACAGGGTAAATCTGTGCCCACAATACAAATGAGATCATCTTCAAACAAAGTAAATGAAAGAGGCACTTTTTATGGCTTTGTTTTATAACTGTTCTGCTTGAGGAGTTAGTCTTTCATTTTTTCTCTTATACCTTCACGTTAAATCAAACACACAAAACTTTTCCATTAAAACAGGGGGTTTGCATTTTTTCAGTAGGAAAACATGATAGAAAAACTTGACTGACCACTAGTCATGTTAGCTGATTTGTGGAACAGGTAGGAAAAACATTGAAGGATGGGGTAATTCCAGCTAATGCCTGTGGTGGCATTCTGTCTTTGATACAATGAGAAGTCCCTGAAGTTTCATTTTTGTTGTGCCAGTACAACAAAAGTATTTCTCAGAAAGGCCAAACACCTTTACACCACTTGAATAACATCCCTTTTAAAGAGCTAGACCTCTCCATCTGTCTGTTTCCCAGTGAGGGAAGCTCTTAAATGGGAGAGAGCTGAGGTAAATCCATGCTTAGCCTGCCGTGCACTGACTGGTGGATGGATAACCAATCTGCCAAAACCATGCATACCAGGGAAAGGACTGGGCTAAAATGTGATGTACATAAGCTAGATTGCACTGAAAGATGAGACAAGGACCTGTTAGCTTCCTCTTGGGATGGGAAATCTGTAATTAGAGACATTGATCTATTAGACCCCTTGCTGTCTTCCCCAGGTCCTGTGGCAGCTAGACAGCAGCTTGGTAGGCAAAGGCACCTGGGAGAAGCTGGTGGCACTTCCCCACTTCACCAAGCCCCTTACTCTTTCCTCTTCTGCCCTGCTCAGCATGTAAGTAACTTCATCTGTAAACATGTATGCAAACTCAGTCTTCTGGGACTGGGAAAGAGTTCCCAGCTGGGTAGGAACTTGCTAAGCCTTCAGGAGGAAGGCAGTGTGTGCCTCTCTAAAGGCACAGTGTGTGCTCAGTTTCTAAACAAAGCCAGTTTCATCACTTTAGGGTAAATGGACACAAGAAAGACACTCTTGCAAAACTCCTTTTGTGGTGTGGAGGCTTGAACCCAAAGCATTGCTGCTGGACTGCCTATGGTCTATTTGTCTGGTCCCAAACTGGAGCTCCCTAGCCACTTCTGACCCTCTACCATGAGGAAGAATAGGGGTTTCATCATGATGCCACAAACACTGAGGATGCTGGGAACCAGAAGAAAACTGGGAGAGCATCCCAGAGAAGGCTGCAACAAGGCTCTGGGAGAGTCCTGTGTTCAGTCAGGCCCTTGACTACCCTCCCAGAGAATCAGCATGTGCAAAGACTCTTTGGAACAAGCCAGCAGCACAATTCTCATTTTAAGATGATTACCCAGAAGAGCAGGAGGTGATAATAGCTAGGATGAAAAAGCAATAAAAGTTTCATGGGAGCAGAGGAAGCTGAAAACAGAGCATGACTCAAATCCCTGGGCACTCCTGTTCACAACTGCAAATAGGAGATGGCAGCCCTTGATTTTGTGAACTTTGATCCCTCCCCTGTTTTTGCCTTTATGTTGGTGGAGAAATTAAGCTTCATTGTCACCTGGATGTGCCACTGTTTTGCTGTAGCCTGTAAAACTGGCTACAGGGTACATGAGGACAGCTTAGCCACTGGGTTTCAGTTGTCTGAGATTAGAAGGCTGCAGGTTTCCTTTCAGTCCACCACAAGAAATTTTGCAGTGGTTGGTGCCTTAGGTTGCAAGAGTGCCTCACTCTGCCCTCTCCCACACAAGGAGCTGCTGTCTGCTCTGCCTCTGCTGATTCTTGCTGGCAGGACTTTAACCCAAGGTGACCTCTGCTGTCTGAGGGAAACTCCAGTGTTGCTTTTGTCTGTTTTCCACAGAGGGTAAACATCTAAAGTGTACCATTATACGATTTTGGAAATCATTTGTATGCTTGGTTGTGAGTTAGTCACTCATATTTTCTTGTTCTCACCATTATCTGACACAATGCCTTGTTTAAGAATGTTAGAGGTGGAACCTAATGAGAAGAAACTGTATTTTAGAATGAAGCCAACTTGCTGCTTAGTCTGGTAGGATGGGAGCCTAAAACACTCTTTCAGATTAAAAAAAAAGTCTTTCATACAAATAAGGAAACTTATTCAGTTTTCTTTTCTGCAGAATGTCCTGGCTGACCCATGCTGCTGTGCTTCTGTTATAAATCATAGCCAGAGTGGGAATATCAAACTGTGATATACAGCTCTATTCAAATCACACTTGCTTTTCTACTTCTGAGGAGCTTGCTTGTTAGGGAGACATGTGAGTTATAAATAGGACAACATATAACAAGGTTCGTTGCAAAGATATGCCAGAAAATATTTTTGCTATGGGGAGAGAATCTTTTAAAAGAGCCTTTTGATTTTTCTACATTCCTCCTGCAGTTTCCAGACCTGAGTATGCAAAGACAGTAGGAATCAAGTTTTCTGGGCTTGCTGCTTCTTTGCCCTGCTCTACCACTGACCTTAATGCAGCATTTCAGTTTGCTCACCTGCAGAAGGAGTTTGTCTCAACCTAAATTATCATTTGAGGGTCTGTTCAGAGCCAGCAAGAGACAGCATTACCACACAGGTAATGGGAGACAAGGACAAGGACAGGACAAGGGCTATCTCCATCAACATAGAGCATCTTTGAAGGCATTTGAAGCTTCAGCATTCCAGAGGCAGAAAACTTGTGACTTGAAGTTAAATTCTTTAACCAATCTTCTCTTTCTCCAGATATCCTGTGTAATTATTTTGGAGGTCTAAATTTGCCCACTTTATGATCCCCCTCTTCTCTGTGTGACTGGCACCACAGTCTGAGCCACAGAGAAGAAAGGAGGGAAGGGAAAGGTAATCTTAGTGCCTGACTAAGGGTGAAGGAAGCATGGGTACAGGTGTCCCCTGGGACAGTTTAGCTGTCACACTGAACTCTGGCACAAACCAGCCTCTGCAGACATAGTGCACCTTAAGGTTTGTGGCAATCACACTGCCCAAGAACAGTAAAATTAGCTTTATAAACAGCTTTATTAGATGATGGGCAGTGAGAGGATAATGGTAATGATGTTGCCACTGGTCTGCTGAGTGATCTTAAACTTGTTGTTTTGTTTCTCTGGGGTAGTTTCCCCCTCTCTCTCTGTATTTTGTGACTCTTGACAGCAAGGATACCTCTTGATCTGTGTTGGCATTGGGTCAGTCTTAACTGCTGTCATACCTGTGGTCTCCCAGTGCTGCCATGGTCTCCTAATTCCTCAACTTCATAGCAATCCTGCTACTGTTGAATACAAAACTGCATCATTCCATTGCTAATAACAGATCATTCACAACACTGTTTTTCTGAGTTTTTGAAAATTTTCTGTGTGGAGCAGTAAATAGGAGAAGGGAACTACTGAAAGTTTTCTAGATCACCTGGAGATGTGAAGGAAGCAAACATAAATCACAGAACAATAAAATCTTAATTTTTAATGCTATTCCTTTTCCTGCTTTAGTGATGGATTTTATTCCTTCTCCTTAAAGTTCTAGTGGCAGTCAGCTATTACACACAGCCTCCATTAGGAGAACATACTTTGTTGCTATAGCAATTCTTCTCACAGATATTTTATTGCACTTAGATGCTGCTGGGGAAAAAAAAAAAAAAAGAAAAAAGGCAAAAAGGCAAAACCAAGGCCCCACAAAAAAAAAAAAAAGCATCGCTGAAATGGTCAGCCTACCTGATCTCTTATTTCTGAGCAACTTTTGGCTGTATCTCAGAGCAATCTATATTCTGGTAAACACTTTGTGTGAGGCACTATCTGGGAAGGTTTATCGTTGCTTTATAAGTGGCATAAGGCACACAGCAGGGCACACTGCAGCACGGTGTCTGACATAGCAGCTATAGATTACTGGGAAGATAAATTCATCCTTTTTGATCTGAGCATTTCACCAGCTCCAATTTGAAGTCTTGATATCACCCTGTCAACCAAAGGGGATGTTTTTAAGTAAGGGAAGAGTTATCAAAGGTTTACTCAAAGTTTCTTTTAGAAGGGCTTCTCCAGGACACAGATATATATTTACTGTGGATGAATGTAAGGCTCATCAAAATTGCTGGACTAAAATCCCTGTAAACATAAGGCCTCTGTTCAGCACCAGACACTGAACAGCAGCTTCGAGTTTTATCTCTTCTGTCAAAACCAGATGCCTAACTGCTCAACTAATGAGGTAAAAAAGGTCATTAATTCTGTCTCCTGCTGGCTGCAGGAGGCTGAGCTCTCCCACCCAGAATGGGGGCATCCTCCTCCTGGAAACAGTCATTTGTTTGGAGCCAGAACTGCCTGCACTCCCCTCTAATCCAGACTGGGAGCCAGGGAGAGGGAAACTCCACAGCAGGGAAATGGAGAGCAGCTAAGGACAGCATTCCTTTTCCACCCCCCTGGCTCTGAAGGAGCATCATTCTGATGGCCTAGAGATAGCTGTGGGCAGCCTGTTGGGGCACGTGGCCAGAGCATTCCTGCTGCCAAAGGAAGGACAGCACACAAGGCGAGTGGAGGTGGGAGATGGTGCTCCCCTCCCTTCAGCTGCCTGGGTGGGCAAAGGAAATGGGATGGGAGGGAGCAGGAGAGGTGACTCCACATGTGGAGCACTGTCCTCACCAGGGCCTTGAGACTCCTGCCTCCAGATAGCATTCTGAACCCCAAAAAGAGGTGTCTGCACCAGTGGGCAGCAGCTCCTGGTTTTCTCCTTGTTTTGTGTGTCCTTGTGATACTCTGACTATTGAGTGGGACTGGACATGGCCTGCTCCTCCTGCTCCTCTGCATGGCTGCTGGGAAACACTTCCATCAGAATGGACAGGACAGCAAGCACAGCTCTCACCAACACCAGCACAGCCTCTTGCCTCCTTCTCTTCACCTGTATCACAGCTCATCAAGGAGGCAAAAACAAAAAAGGAGCTATTTCACAGTCCAGTGGCTGTGAGACTGTGCTGCCAGAGGACAAGGTGGGAGGGTGTGAGAGGGAGGGCAGCATGCCAAGCTGGCTGCTGCAAGTCTGAAAGGCAGGGAGCAGAGGCCAGTGCTGCCCCTACCTCTCACTGTGCTCCCTCTGCACCAGCCCTGTCTGGCCAGGGACCTGCTGTGCATCCCTGAGCACAGTCCAGGGGCAGGATAACGTGTTTGGAGGAAATCAGGAGCAAAAGTGCTGGCATTGCACAACAGCACCACGGAGGGTGTTGCAGAGGGACTCTGCAGGCTTTCAAATGGAGCCTTTGGTGCTGGCACAGCCACCCCTATGCTGGGCATCACCCTGCTCTTGGAAACCAGCTAGGACTCACTGATCCATTCACTGCACCAGGAGCAACTCAGAAGCATTCAACAGCAAACCAAAAGTTTAGGCAAGGCTTGCAGCTTGTCCAGATTTGAGTCACTCATTGGCACTCATGGTCAGTTGTCTTCACCCAGCTCCATTAAATCAAAATGTTTGAATTTTACCTTCCATTTTCAGCCTCGGGTTTTAATTGTCTTCATTTTGTCAGTGTCCATATATTTAGAAAAGAAGAATTTGTGAATAGTCCTAACTCAGTTTTCTTGCTGTTTATAGCACAGATAGGCGTAGGCTGCATCATTACCACAACAAAGCCTTTATTAATAAGGTGCTTACAAATGGCAAATACTTGCAGGATGAAATTTTGCATGCTTGGACTCAGTCCACAGGCAGAGCTTTGGAAGCTAGAAGTAAAATGATCTTTGAATTTTATGTGCTTCAATGACAGATATCCACCCAAAAACCAGCATATTGTTGTTTATTCTTGAAGTAACATGAGAATGGGTGAGCTGAGTCACTTAAACTGTCTTGTTTCATAAATCTTATGAAGATTTACAAATGGAACTAAAAGTGGTGCAATTTTGAAATAAACTCCCTGTCATGCTAAAACAACATATCTCCTCCCAGATTTTTCTCTCACACATACACAGGAGAGTGAGAGTGACTTAATGGCTTAAAATAGCCAGGCTTTGGTGATGTGATGTCCTATTAATTTATTTGAAATTGCAAAAAATACTGGTGTTACCTAACTAGCAGCCACACAGCTCCTCAGGGGACTCTTTCCCAAAGAAAACAAGTGTCCATGGTGTTGGGTTCCCTGTTGTGGGATCTCTTCTTTCCCAGCAGGATTGTCTGGCACTTGCCATTCAAGATGCTGGGTGTTGAAGCCTTGAGGGGAGGGGTTTCTAACAAAGCTGCAGCTTGTTCAATCTATTCCAGCTGGTAAAAGAGTGGAACTCCTGCTCCTTTTTGTTATTCATAAGGGTGGATTGCAGTCTGCCATTGACCAAACCCTTCTGGGAGTTTGGAAGGTTCCAGCCAAATTGTGCTTCTTGCTCACCAGCACGTGGTTGAAGGGAAGAACAAGCGACCATGGTCCCAGAGCAGAGCTCTGCTCCCACCTCCCACCCTGCTTGGCTCCCTCAAACATTTCCTCTTGCCTAGGATGATGCATCTGGAGTTTTATCCACTTCCTCATGCAAAGGAAGTAAATAGAATTACTCCTGCTTTACAGAGAGGGACTGCAGCTTGCCCAAGGCCCCCTTGACAAGAGGGAGGGGAGATTGTGAAGGACTAGGGCTGAGCTTTCAGCCTGCATTCAGGTTATTTGATTTCAGCATTAGTGTTGGCTTTTTGCTGCACTCTGCAAAGAATTGCAGCTATATTAATTTTTTTTTTCAGGTGAATTCCATCTATGTAGGGAAAGTTAACCTCTCACCAAGATTTTAGATGGCAGCCATATTAAATAACAATGCTGCCTGCTAGGAAAGGATGTCTACTGTAATCTGCTGGGTAAGGATTTTGAGAGCTGCATTTCTTTAAGCAGCTGGAAAAAACAGAGTTTTAAATTCTATTTTTCTTGTGTACGAGTTTATTTACATACCTTCTTAGAATTGCCAGAAACCTTATTGTCCTGAATTGCCACGGGGAATTTCATCAACCAAACCCCAAACAAACAACTCTTTGTGATACTGAACAAAAAGCTGTGCAGTTTTAATTTCACACATTTGTTGTCCAGTAGGGACGTACTAATTAGTGAACACTAATGACTGCCCACCTCCAGCTGTGCTGCCATCTATGGTGTTAAAGTTCTCTGGACACACACCTTGCTCACCCATGGTCAGTACCTAACTGGGTTTCTTCACTGCTACACTCAGAGCAAGGAACCTCTCCAAAGAACACCATTTTCTCCAGGTCTTTCCACTCTGATTCTGTGTCAAGTGCCAGGATTTATTAACAGTCAGGGATGTTATCCTACATGCAACTCCTCTGACTTTGCTCACACCAAGAGAACACCATCCTTGGAAACTTTCTGCTTCCAATCTTTCATCAGGTGTGCTGTAGGAGGGAATGAAACGAGGTCCATTTGCATGAAAAACACAACAAAGGTAAAATCAACCATTTGCTGGCTAAAAGGGAAAAAAGTTCAAGGGAGTAACATGAATTGCAATAAACACTAAGGCAAAGCTCCTTAATAAATGACATGCCACAACTGCAGAACAGCAAGTGGCCAGCTCCAATGGGTTTCATGCTAGATAATGTAGAGTTGATAAACTGATCCTAATGCCTAAGTAATTAACAGTCAATTATTTTAATATGACGACTAAAGCTGAGCAATGACTGCTGCTGCAGCACTAACAGCTGAGCTGCTGTGTCGTTATCTGTGTCTTTGCCTGTGTAATCTTTTTAGTGGGAAGTGTCTCTAGTTTTATTTAGTTTGCTGAAATAGCTCTGAAGGGGCAAAGGAGCCAGCAGACATAAAATATCCAGGGGCTCACGGAACGTGGGCTTCCATTTATCCGTGGTGGGGCAGGAAGAACAATGGCCTCAATTGCTTGAGGTAAGTTATGGGCTGCAGTTTTTCACTCTCTGTTCCAGAAACAACAACTGTGTCTGTGTCCAAACCCTAGAACATCCCTTTGTAGGAAAAGCAGGAAGAAATAACAGGGAGTGTTTCATCTTGCAGCAGCCTGATGTAATGGGTATGTGGAGAGTGCTTTGAAATGATGCTTGCATGATATGAGGCTGTGTTTACATCTGAGCACAGTCCCACCTAAAAGCTCTGTCTCTGTTCAGAAAACACAATTTCAGCTGATTATTCAGCTCCTTAAGCCCACATTTCTGTTTTTAAGTTCTTGTGAAATAAAGGCAAGTGAAAGGTGCAGCTTAGACTTTTGAAAGGATATTTTAATTTAATATATCCTGCACTCAAATAATTTCTGTTAAACTTTCAGGAGCATCAACATGCAGAAATTCAGGGAATATCATGCAGTAACACACAATGATGTAGTTCCTCTGGGCTACCATTTATGCTGCTGAGTTGTTATGAACATTATGAACCATCAGTTTCCATCAGAACATAAATACCTGGCGCTGCAGCAACAAAGGAGCCAAGTGGATTATGTTTCTCTGTTCCAACATTTTTCTTGTTTTCTGGGGATTTGGAGCACAGTTTGTCTTGGTTTAATTTTTATGAGAGCTTTGGGGCTTTTGTCTCACTTGGCACAGTGAGGTATAGCAAGATTTCATTTAGGATTGTATACCCTATGTTTTTAGAGAAAATATGGCAGAAATAAAAAATCTATTTTATGATGGACTCCCTTTCTGCATGTGCAGCACATAAACTGAGGTTCCCTGAACACCAAGCTCAGAAGTTCAGCTCAAACCCTGTTTACTCTCTGGGGGCTGCAAAAACTGATGGTTAGAAAATCTGTGATTTGACCTCCTCAGTGCTATGAGTTACTTACCTGGGTACTCATGAGTTTGCATGGCATAAATATAAATGTGGGAGGTGTCAAATTTTCCATATTCATCAAGCAGAAGACAGTAGGATTTGGATGAGACTCTGCTTAGCTGTAGTAGCTGGATAGGAGACTTTTAGAGGTACTAATGCAGGGTCCCCATCCCCTAGTGTTTATCTGGGATGGATGCCTGACCCCTCATTTCTTAAACTGAAATATTCTACTTCCATTCTGGCCTTGAAAACTATTTTTCTAGTGGCAGTCATATGTCCAGACACTGTAACCTACTGCAGCTCTTGGACTAAAGAATACATAAAAGATGGAAGCGAAAGAGGCTCATCTTCCCTTTACAAATTTTTATCCATGGAATTGAGATGGACATAAAATATATTGTGAATTGACTCTCATATCTGCTGTGATCTTGTCTCCCACAATAAACTTTGGAGAATTCCTTGTTCTAAACATTCTCCTTCATTGCTTCATTGTATAAATACATCTTCAAATAGAGGTGATAAAAACTAGAAGCAATACTAGAGTTATTGAGATTCCTGAAGGCAGAAATAGCAGGCAGGGAGAGAAGTGAGAAAGAAAATTGAGAAATGTTGGAGTGATGCCTGTGAACATTTAACTGATCCAGAGCTGGGCCATGTATTGGAAAATTTGTGGTTTGAGCAATCAGTATTCTCCTTCAGGGGAATGAAATAAAAGTTTTGCTCTGAACCTAATGCATGAAATGTTTCCTTATGTTAAATCCCACTTAGTATGTAATTAAAAAAAAAAAAAAATAGATCTGTTTGCAGTGGTTTTCCCAAGGTCTTCCTGTGATTGCCCTTCATGGCTACCGCCAGTGGAGAACCATTGTTGTGTCTCTGCTGGCCCTTTCATTGGAGATTACAGACATTCCTGCAATAGTCACCTGTTTTCTCATCCAAGACAAGAGGCAGAATGGGGACTTTGAGGCAGCAAAAGCTTCTTTTCAGTGGGCAGCCCCCAGTGGCTGTGATTGTGATCAGTGATTATGAATAGCAGGGCCAGGCTGTCTGAGATGTGACACCAAAGAGCTGAGGCAACAGAAATGAAAACCAATACTGGAAATCTGTGCCTAATTAATTTTTATGAAAGCAAAGCTCATTGTAGAGGTATGACATAGCCTGCATACTCCTGATAATGTTTTTGAACGTGACCTACATTTTCTGTTACATTCTTGTACCTAGTGCTTCCTCTTTGTTTTGTGTTATGAATGTGTGCCTGGGAAAATGTTCCTTATCTTTGCAATTCCTAGAGCAGCACAGTATGTAAAGAGACAGAAACTGGCTTTAAAAAAGCTGAACTCACAGTCAGTCAGGGAGAAACAAATCCTGTCTGGAGCTGCTGTCTCTCGGGCTTTTTGTCCCATTTGCAGTTCTCATGTCATTTCTGTGAAAGGACATCCTGCAACAGAGGATGGCTCTGACAGGTCTCTTGTCCTGGTAAAATTTCTCTTGATGTCATACGTGACCAGCTGGAAACCATTTCCAATATTCAGTGCTGAGATGGGCTCTTGCTGAGCTCGTTGTGAACTGCAGGAGCTTGAGGAGCTCACTAGGACCACTTAACCACTTGCTGGTTTGCTATTTGGGTGTTTTTAAGCTTGAAAGTGAAACAAAAGAGGCAAGAATCCCAATGACAAATGTTTCCCTGGAATCATCAAGTTTTCCAGTGTGATGAGCTTAATTAAAACTAACAGAATTTATTAATTATGTTGCAGCTTTTTTCTCTAATGTGTTACCCTTGCAACCTGCCTCAAACAGAGCATGTGGTGCATTTTGGAGTCAAATTTGAGCTGGCCTGCAGGCAGTGGTGCATGTTTATCAAATGGGTGTTTGACACACTGCTGCAAGCTGAAGAGAGCACAGCTATTTCCTCCTGCTGCTGCCCCTGGATGGGCTAATCCATCTCCTGGGAGCAGTGTGATAATGTCTCTGCATGGGCTCAGCAGAAACCTGCAGGTGCTCTCAGACCTCCCCAGCCTGCCCAGGCCAGTGAAGGGCCCCACACTTCCCCTGCCCATCACTGTGATCTCCAGGAAGGAGCTGCTGTAGTCCTCAGGAGGCATGGGCTATTTTCCTTGCTAACAAGTGCTCTGTGTAATGCTGGCTCTGTGATGTTCACACCTTTGCTCAGCAAAGGACAGAGCTCTGGGTGTTTCCTGCTGGCAGCCAGGACTTGCCACCGTGGATGGGCTCCTTTGTAAGCAGTGTGCCCAGATGCTTTTCATCCAGGGCTGCTGCACAGGCTTTGAACTGAATGTGCTCACCCTCATCTTCTCAGAGAGGTACACGGTATATGAGTGGATTTAGACCAACAACAAGTCCATTAGGATGAGGTATCTCCTCCACCTCACAAGCAAGCCAATTAAAACATAAAACTATTTACAGCTTCCACCATGCCAGTGCTGAGCCTGCTATGCTGAGATGCACTTTGCCTGCTTCATCTCATGCTCTTGAGCATCCCAGCAGGCTCAGCATTCCATCCATTCCATTTCTTGCCTGTAGCTCAGCACACGCCTCCAAGTCAGGCTGCCTCTGGTGATTGACAAAGAGTGCCAGATGATTTTTGACATCAGATGTCAGGCTGTGAGTGGAGCTGTGCAAAACAGGTCCTGCCACAGCTGTCTGACAGCCCCTGTGAAGCTGCTGTCAGCTTGCTGGGCTGTGTGCTGTGTCCTAGTGTGGGCCTTGGCACTGAGAATTGTCCCCTTGCTCCTGATGGTCCTGTAGCAGATCTGCAGAATGCACAGGCAGAGGCCATTGGTGCTATGATTTAGCAAACTAGGGGGTTAATCTGAGTTTTCTGAGGGCAGACTCTTCCTCACAAGTGGAGGAAGAGAGACAGGGGATTTATCTCTATGTCACCTAATCTTAACACTAAATGGAGATATAGAGGGGAAAGGGCTTGGCAGATTATCCCTCTCCTGTATTTTGCTTTCAATATAAGTTCTGGGTTATTCAACAGTTACTCTGTTGACAAGATAAAAAAAAAGTTAGAAATGACTACTTGCATCTGCCTTTCACTGTCTTCTTTGGATGCACTGAGAGGTGAGTGATACCCTCACCAAGGGCTGGAAATCCTGCCTGGATTCCTGCAGCCCCATGCTCAGCTCCTGGCAGAGCAGGCAGTTGCTTTTCCACAGGGACAGGGATAGCAAACCAGTCAGAGGGAAGTGGTTGTAATGAACCTAAACTCATTAAGCAAAGTGTTAGTGGAGCTGGAGGTGCTGTTGAGGGCCAGCACCTGCCTGATGGCCTTCCCAGGATACACATCAGGGCTCCTCAAATTCCTTGGGGAAGGGCAGGGGCCCTTCTGCTGCTTGTCTCCTCTGAGGTAGGTGCAATGTCATGAGTACCCTCCTAGAACCAAAATGCAGAGTATGTTTTGGTGTCCTGGCATCTGCTCACTGACAGGTTGCTTGGCAGACCTCAAGCCAAGGGTTGTGTCTTTCTGTAGGAATTGCTGTTGATTTCTAGGTGTGATTTCTTTTGTTCTGTTTGTCCTCAGGTGCAAGTTTGCAGTGAAAAGTCTTAATTGTGTGTCTGGAGACTGTCCTCTTGCACTGAAAAAATGCATGATTGTCATTTTCTGCTGCTTCAACACTAAGGAGCTCAGATTTGTGAGACATTGCTGCCCTAGTCCCAGCATTTTTTCATGCTTTACCTTCCCTATTACACTTGTTTTGTGCCCATGATGAGTGACTGCATAGTAGAAACCATAAACTCCAGAGGGAAGGTGTGGGCCCTTAAAAGACTCCCTGTATAGAGCCTTGTTTTTTTGCCCCAAAGCCCCAGATTATCCCCCCTAAGGATAAAAGTGACACTAAATATGCATAATACTTGTGACTGGACTATTGGACAAGGTTTAAATACCAGCTTGTTAGCAATCTGCAATGAGATTATGGCAGAGAATATGGCAAGCTAGATATGGAAAATGAACAGTGCTGTGCAGGAGGTGGGAGTCCTGCCTGCCTCCTTTAGTCCTTGTGTCTGTCTTCCTGTGCCCTCATCCAAGTTAGCAGGGAGGGAGCTTTACCTGGGAACAGCACCACTGTTCTGGATTAAAAAGTGAATAAGTTTTTATTTCTCCAAAAGCCTATTCCCAACACACAGCTCTCCATTTGGATTTGGGTTGTAAAGCATTTGCCTGTGCATTATTTTGGCTGGCTGGTACCTGGTTTGAATTGTTGTTTACACCCCAAAGGCTTTCCAGTATAGTTTTTTCCTAGCAGGCCCTCCCCCACTGGGCAAAGCTCATAATAATATAATATTTATTTTGTTGAAAAAAAAAATGAAAACTCTGATGTTGAAATAAATGTTCACTTTGTGTAATTTTTTTTCTTCTGTTGCTTTTCCATACATGCATATGCCTATCTTCAGACAGAGATCTGACCTTGGAGTTTCAAAGCTGATGCATCTCTGTGCAGCTGATAGAGCACCCTTTTCTTCCACTGGGCAGGTGCCTGTAAAAGAACAGCTTTGTGACAGTGTTTGAGCATTGGCCACTAAACCCCTTGCCCTGTGTGTCAGTGAGCAGCTGCTGCTAAGCCAGCCAGCAGATGTGAGTCAAACCTAGGAGCATCTCTGTGGGGTACAGGGCCTTCACTGCTAAATTCCTGTTCCTGTCTGGGAGGGATGCTCCTGCTGCCTGCCCCAGGTGATTCTGAAATGGGTCTGCAGCAAGCAGAGATGAGGAAGAGAAGGCAGGCCCTGGCACCAGAGGTGGCTTCACAGCAGTTATTTGCTCTTGTGAGTTCTTTCAGGGGGCCATTGGGATTTTATATCTTGAGCTAAGGGGCCCTGCCATAAAAAAAAGAAGCTCTTTGTAATGTGGGTAGAGAGCCCAAGTGAAATCCCCTTCTTGGGTTTGCTCTGCATGGCAAACCTGGTCTTACTTCTCTTTTATCCACCCTGATCCCTGCCAGCTAGCCAGGAAGATACCTGCTGCTGCTTCTAGTCAGCTCACGCTGGGATGATTGCTGGCTTAGCAGGATGCACATTAAGTGGCACTAAAAATAAATAGGAAATTGGGTTTTCTGGCTCTCTTTTTGATTTTTCCTCCTTTAACTGAAAGAAATTGTTAAGCTCTCAGGATTGTTAAAACAGAAACAAAAGGAAGAAGCCCCTGCATTGGGAGCGCCTTTGGAAAGCAGGAGCTGCCATCCCTGGTGGGTGCTGCAGTAGAGGCTTCTCCCAGATGAGCTGGTGCAGTCCCACAAGGAGCTCCACAAAGTGCTGCCTCTGCCCTGTGCAGACCCCACCAAGCTGCTCCTACCAGCCCCTTCTCAAATAACATCTTTCCTCTGAGGTTCCCAGAGCCTAGGGTGGGCTAACACAGGATTCAGTTTTGAATGACCCACTGGAAGGAGACAAATGAGACCATCCTGAGTCCCTCTTTTCTTCCCCCAAATGTTGTAGCAGTACAGCAGTTGTGCCAGACTAAATGTTGACAGTCTTTAACATAATTTGTCTGTACTAAAGTTAATGCTGCACTTCATGTACTATATTTATATCCATCTATTCCCTTTCATGTCAGATAAGTTCTAGCGTGTGGGATGCATAATGAGATTGACTGAAAAATAATTTTTAACCCTGTGAGTTCCACAGCTTCCTGCAGGTAGAGAAGGTTGTGGTTATTTTCCTACTAGATGGTCATGGTGGCTTTACTTTTTTTTTTTTTTTCTCCTGAATCTTTATTACTTTCTGCTATTATGAAATTACTGTGTGGAAGTTGCAAAAACCTTGGTTGTGAGGTTTATATGCAGTGCAGCAATGAGCAACTTAGAATATTGTGAGGGCTGCTTGGAACTTTGTTGAAGAAATGGCTTGGGAAACCCTCACAGCTGTGAGGAAGGTTTTACCCCTAGGCTGTAGCACTCTTACTTAGCTGCTGTGACCCTCTTACTAAAAGGAGGCTCCTACTAAACCTCCTGCTGTGGTTACAGTCCAGGAGAAATTTCTGCCCATCCTTGGGAGGTAACTGGATAAAGTTTCTCTTCTCTGGTGGGTGAATTGAAGTGTGGAGATGCCTCTTCAAGTATTCCCTTTCCTGCCTGTATAGAGAAGCTTGCAAGATTCAGCATTGTCCTTGCTGCTCCTATGGAAGGTGGTGGTCACCCTCTCTTTTTAGAGGGTGAGACAAATGTTAAACACCTCTAAAATGCTATTTTGTGTGTATTCATGATGTTTCAGAGATGTTTCTTTAGGGCAGCAGAGTCAGCAAGCCAAGAGAGTAAAGAATAAAGATTAACAGGTTCATATCTACAGATCTGCTCTCAAGCAGACCAGAACTAGATTTGAGTCATTGCCTGGCTTGAATGTCTCCAAGTTCTCCTTTTATGTCCCCCTGACCCTAAAGCCAAACCCTTTCTCATCTGCCTGCCTGGGTAAGGTGCTCAGCAGGTGCTCAGCTCAGTAAATAATCTCAGCTCTGATGTCAGGGCTGTTGCCACAATTGACATCAGCTGCTGAAGAGGTGGCTGTGACTAAGTATAACCCACAGGTATTACTGCATGATTTACAGAGGCTCTCAGCACTGTAAACCATATGTTTTATAGCTGCTGAGAAGGAGAAGAAAGTGTCTGACAACAAGCAAAGGCATATTTAGTAGCATTTTTATATGGCTGAAATTGCCCAGTTAGGGGTTTTTGGAAATACATTGGCTGTGATACACAGCACCACGTAGTTCAAGCACAGAGCACCCCAGGCATTCCATTTATCACAATCTATCATGTTAACTTGGTTAATTTGACACTGTTTCCTGCTGAAATGCTCTCAGACAGTTCTGCATTTTCTGCTAATCTCCATGACATGAGAGCCTGTGGGAAGGACCCTAAAGAAAAACAGAACTCAGTGTTATGGATTTGAGGGAAGGGAGAAGGGCAGATCTCAGTAATTCATGGAATCATAAAACATCCTGACTTGAAAGAGACCCACAAGGATCATCAAAGTTCAAGTCCTTTGATGACAGCCCTAAGAGTCACACCTTTTGCCCAAGAGTATCATCCAAAATATTCTTGAATCTCTGTCAGGCTTGGTGCTGTGACCACTACCCTGGGGAGCCTGTTGCAGTGCCCAGCCATCCTCTGGGTGAAGAAACTTTTCCTGATATCCAACTTAAACCTCCCAAGCACAAATTCATGCCATTCCTCATGTCCTCTCACTGACCACCAGAGAGAAGAGTATTCACTGTAATCATTATACTATGATATTAATAATATCTATAATTCAATGTATTATTATTAGATTAATTCATTAGTATTTATTGTAATTCACCTAATTTTTAAAAACAGCTGTAGTGTAATACTGTTCTTCCCGTGGTGTGAGTAAATCACAGCAAATTTCCACTAAGCCTGCCTTGAAGGAGGGTGGTTCTCTGAAGTCTTTCAGTGGAAGAGCTGGATAATGCACTGAAAAGTGAAGGAGAGGCAGCAAGGACAGAGAGGGTGCATCTCCTGGAGAGAAAGGATTCTGCTCAAAGTTCTGAAGCCTCTCTCTGGGCAGCTCCTTGCTGAGCAGAGACAGGAAACTGAAGCAATGCTGTCGAGTCTCTTGCAGCCCCCAGCAGTGACTCCAGCATTTCCCAGCACTTGAGAACTGATCTGGAGGCTGTGTTAGTGCAGAGCTGCTAGGGAGTGAGGGAAAACCCTGCCTGCCCAAACTGCTGCTCCTGAACGTGCACCAGGCTGACCTTGGCACGTGTCATCAGGGCTCCTGCATCCTCTGGAGCTGCAATTCCTCACAGTTTGTGTAAGAGAGAGTGCTAACCCAGCCTGGACTGTGCAGGGATGGATCTGCAGAAGAGAAAATAGAGAGGTGCCATCAGAATGAGTGACACTGCTGTGGCACAGCAGGCACGAGCCAAGGTGTAGGTGCTGATCAAGAAGGAATGTCATCTCCAATGCAGCAGGGGCTGCATGTCCTGGTCTCCCCTGAACTGGAGATGCTTTTGCCATTATGGAGCCCCTGACAACATATGGTGGCTGTGCAGAAGTGAAAGGAAATGTGTAGTTAGGCTTTGTCTTTAAAAGTCTCAGTTGTTGATCTATATGAGCTAAACACTGAAGGACAGAAAGGTATGTAAGGAGAAAAACCTCTTTATTTAGGCTGCTTGAGCTTGGATATCTTCTTTGTTAAACATTTACAAAGACAGCTGAGGAGCCAAAGGGGGTTATTTTGTCTATTAATAACTAGCAGCTGAACACTTCCTAATTGATATTATATTGTCTCTTTCATTAATAAACATTACCAGAGTTTATGCAAAATTAGCACTTGTGAGTATTACCTGTTTAAATGGACTCCTAAGTACAGATGAGTAGTAATTTGCCTTTGTAAATTTAAGTAGTAAAATTGGAGTGTTTACAGCCACTGATTTCTGGCAAAAAAATAATGCCACCTTTCGTCAATATATCTACAACAAAATCCAATATGTCCATTTGGTATATTAAAACATAAATGGTTTTACAGTGACATTGAAAACTTCTGACAAAACCCAGGGTTGTAACATCCAGATCTATACTCAGACTGGGAGTCTTGGAGGCAAAATTTGCAGGCTCTTTATTTCTAAAGTTTCCATTGTGAACTTGCATGAAGCTGCATCAGTAAGTGAGTTGAAAAAAAATCCACTTCTTAATTATAAAATCATAAAATTTTATAATTAAATTTAATTATAATTTAATTATTAAATTATAAACATTTAATTCTTTTAAGTATGAAAGAGCCAGTGTTTCATTACTGAGCTATAAGCAGAAAAGTGAATGGAGCCAGGGATAAAGACTGAAGCAGTGATACTGGAGGCACATGTTCCTGTAAGGAATCCCTCTCTGCACTGGATGTGAGTGCAGAAGCTGTGTAGTGCCCTGGTTTTATATTGCCTGCAATGATGGAGCAAACTAAATTTGTCATAACCAGCAGGTGCCTCGTACCCAGCAATTTCACATCAGCTTGCTCACAATTTGCCTTGTCAGAAGCACAGCTCTGCTGATGCATCCCCACCCTCCTGCCTGAGGGTCAGCTTCAAGGATCCAGGGACCACTGCCTGTTTTTAGGGCAGTTGCTGTCCCTGCTGTTGGTGGCGTTGGCAAGGAAAGCAGAACAAGTACTTGGAGCACAGCAGAATTACTCCTTGGTTGGCTTTAGAGTAAATTAGTTGGCTGGGGTTCATTTATCGAGCTGGATTGAGGGGCAGTGCCAAGGAAATCAGAGTGTGCCTTCTGGGGTGTGTTTTTAGCCTGTAAACTAGTGGGTTAGTTTACAGATTTGAAATACAAGGTTCCCAAGTAAGGATCTTCTGGGACAGATGAGTGCAATTTAAACCACGTAGACGTAGTAGAAAGGTTGCACAACTTTGTGTTTGAAAAATAAAACCAAACACTCAAATCCACCCAGATTTCAGATTTTGTCATAATTTTAGGTATTTTGTTTAAAAGTGCCTAATTTTTTCTCCTGCATTTAAGACAGTGTATATATATAAAGTTAAAAAGAAACAAAACTAAAGTTATCCTGTTGAAACCTCGCTTCTGAGACCTCAGCCACCTGTATGCAGGGGTGTAGGTTTGGTTTTGTTTGGTTTTGTTTTATTGTGTGATTCTAGAGGCTTCTGAGAACACAAACACAATACATCTTGTGGAAACTGCTCTGCTCCTTGTAGTGTTCCTAAGTGTGGAAGATATACTGCAGGAGGCTGTCGTGTGAGCCACCTGTGCCATAGATGTCAGCCAGCCACCGGATCAGAATGAAGCATCGATTTACTATTTCTCTCCTGCCAGAAAATAACAGTCCCTGTTGTGACCTCAGGCTCCTGTTGCACTGCAGTTGTAGACTTTTATGATCTCACCTTCCTGCTTGTTCTTGCTCTTTCTGTCTGCAGTCAGCTCCTGGTACCAGCTGATACTCCCAGAGACGCTTAACTCCTGTTTCTAGCATCCCCATGTCCGCATGGGTAGAGCTGAGGAGAATATGCAGAATATCCTCCCTGCTCTGGATCAAGTCCACCTCCAGCAGGCAGGAGCAGTGCTTGCAGGATAAATTGGGCTCACCCCTAGAAACTTGTCTAGGGGAAGGCTGTTTGTGAGCAGCAGGGCTGGCACAGAATGATGTGCAAGGGAAGCAGGGTCAGCACAGCTGGCAGATCCCTGCCGCCACCAAACCCTACCAGGCTTCCAGCTTTCACTCAAGGCCTACCAGTTTCTCAGAGAATGATTTAAATTCAGTTTGGTTTTCTTAGGGTGGGCATCCCATTCTCTCTGTAAACTCACACTGAGGAATCACTGTGTGATTTCTGCTGATGTCTTCAAAAAAAAAAAAAAATATCAGAAATTCAGAGCAAGCCAGAGCAGCTGACAATATTCTTTTATGCTGCTAGATGGTCTGGCCAGACCCAACTTGTATCCTGTCATCTCACTCCATACTCAGCTTTCTCTCACCCTATCTGCAAACTGGGGAGTAGCACCTGAGTTCCCCCTACATGGAGTAGGCAGTGACTAGTTTTGAACCAAAACAGCTGAATGGTGCTGCATGGTTTATGAGGATGAAACCAGCCAAGAAGGAGAAGTCAGTAAAAAAAGCATGAAGAGGTATACAGGCTTTCAGAAAGATCTCCAGATAATTAGAGCAGGTTTTGTATTATTTAAGATATCATCTGGCAATTGTAGTTTGCCCTGAGAACAGACCATTAAACAACAATTATCATTTATTTTTAATAAACAACAAAGGTAAACCCTGTGTGGAAAACTTGTCCATATATATTTAGAATAAAGAACTTCTGTCTTAGTGCCCAATGAAATAATTTAGAGATTTAATTTCTTCTTTACTGTGAAAAAATATGTCCTGCATACACCTGTTAGTGGCAAATTTTGGCAGCTGTTATCGAATAAATAAATTTATCTGCTGCTATTGTATTTTAAGACTTATTAATTTAGAAAAATGTTGAAAAGAGAGGTGTAAGGAATGCTGCTTTCCTCTGAGACACAAATACACATGGCTAAAATGAAGACAAGCTCATGTGAAATGCCTCTGCCACATTTTAGGTTATCATACTTCTACAAATATTGTTGTGGCAAAAGAGCTGTAAGAAAGGGGATACAGGGAGAATGCCAAACAAGAGAAATGATGTGTATCCTGTACTTGCTCTGCATTGGGAAGAGGGATGTCTGTGGCAGGGGAGCACCCAGGAGCTGAGGAAAGGCTGCCCTGAGAGAAGCTGAAGTTGCTGCTGAGCTTCTGTGAGGACTTTAAGGTGGAATAAATTTATATTGTAGGTAGAGGTGAAATCTGCATTCCACAGGGGTCAGCTGTGAAACCCGTGCTAAGATCAGTCACACCAAAAGTGGGGGAAGTAGGTTCTTCCTCAACTTGAATCTCCCAGCAGTGGCCTGGCAGGATTTTAAAACAGAAATAAAGGAATTAAAGGCAGACTTGCAAGGATCAAGGAAACTCTCTGCTTTGCAAATAGTACCTGCTGGAACAGGAGCAGGAACCAAGAGAGGGAAAGAGCAGAGCAACCTTGTTAACATCAGTAAGAAAATAATGGCTTCTGAATACAAACCCTGAGGACCACAGATAAAAGGGCCAAAGGTCCATCCCCTTGGCCAGATGATGTATTGAAATAAAAAAATGGCTCTGCCAGCAGATGCTACAAGTTAAGCAACATTTCCATGCCAGCAGTCTATGTAAAGAGCAATCATTCAAATGCAGGAGAAGAGTGAAAATTAAATAGCTGGAGATGGAGTAGTCAGAGAGCACCAAGGATGCAGAACAGCTAAAGAGAATTAAATTACATAGAAATAAATTAGTTACCATAATGGTCAGATTAGGAAATAAAACACAGAAGCATAATCTAGCCAAGCATTTGAGTAGAGCAGCAGAACTGGAACATAACTGAACTGACAAATGAGAGAGAGAGTTATAGCTCTTGCCTAAATTTACAAACAGCTATGAGTATTCAAATTTTGCTGTCACATCTGAAAACAATCGAAACTCATCCTGCCTAGACCTTGTTAAAATCCTAAATTTAGTTATTTTCTATAAGGTTCCAAGGCAATCTTAGTTGATGGCTTTGACTGATTTCTTTGACCTGATAGGTTTTTTTGAGTCCACTTTGCATCTCAGGCAAATTTACACTCAAAAAAAGAGAGTATTGGAAATATGAGAGATAAACCCTTGCTTATCACACCTGTGAGTCAGATTGGTGTCTCTTGCATGGGAGAGACATCTCTCTTTGGTAATAACAAACTCCACCTTTTTGTGGAGTTGGAAGGATCCCTGTTTGCCAGGCACAGATGAGGGTGGGACTGTCTGGGATTATTCCCTGCCTTTTTGGGGACAGAGAATAATCTATGGTGACCCCAAGATTTGTTCAGCCTGTAGCCCTGCTCCAGACTATCCCATGGGAGTGGGTGATCTAGGAGAGCTCCCATGGTGCGATTCATAGTGGACCATTGTCATCTCCAGCTTTCCATGGGTGACAGTGCTGAATTGCTTGGCAGATAAACGTGGGGGAGGCTGAATTACCAGGGTGGTGAGGGGATAGGCAGGGTCCTGAGACCATGCTTTACTGGGGAACCCTGCAGCCCAGGCTGGGATGTGCCAAATGGGACAGGAGCCTGCTGAGGTTTCTGTGTGTCACTGCTGAGTTGTAGTTGCACTCCTCACATGGCCATGAACATCTAAGGAAGCACAGAGTAGGTTCTTTTTCTTTTTTTTAATTTAATTTGAGAACGATATTGACCTTTCAGTGTGGTTCCATTAGCATCCCTGCTCCTACTGTTTGAAGCTCCTTTCTAGGCTGCTCTGTGTGCAGAACAGTCTGTCTTTCATGGTGACTTTGAGCTGACTGGAAACAAATCTTCCTTTTCTTTTTTTCTTATTTTTAATAGTAAGACTCCATGAGCTACATTTTGACCTTGCAGGGAAGAAAATATGAAGCAGTAGTAGTGACTGATGTATGGGAAAAATCTGGATATTAATATGTACAGCAATCCCAATGAGGCTAGAGCAGCACAAAGAGATTGATGTTTTTTCCCAGGTCACAGTTTTGCCTCTGGCAGTATTAGCATGAATGCCATTTAGTCATCAGTGTGATTTTGTTTACAAAGGCAGATGTATTCCTACCTTCTTTATTATATTTTGAGCTTTTTTTTTTTTCCCTTCAGCTTAGAACTCAAGGGCTGATAATTTTACTGTGAGGCTGCTGGAACTTGTTCATTTGTCAAGGGTGATCAAGAAATGAAGAACCTTTGATTCTCACAGTAACTAAGTAGGATGGCCCACAATGGAAGAAATATAGGAATGATTAGCTTGGTCTTTCTGGACCTTGATTCTCAGCCTCACAGAAACACTGCACAATCATTCATGATTTTCTGTCTGCTTTCCATTTTCCTTATTGTCACCAATCAAGTGACAATGCCCTGCATTCATAATGAAAATCATTTTGAATGTTAGGGTAATGGGGATGCTCAATGTCATGAGGGAACAGTATTTTTAAGAATACTTCAAATAATATATTTAAGCAAGCAGTTGGGCAGTCAGCACCTCCCACAGGTATGAAATTATCTCTAGCTTCCAAGAGGGGAGAAAGTTTAATAATTTCACTTCTTTCATGATTTGTATTTATTGAAGTACTTAACATTTGTCTTCTCATGGAAGTTGCTGACTTTTTAAGGCTCTGGCTTTAAAAAAAATGACAAAAAGAACAAAACCAACCAAGGCTCCAAAGTATGTTCACAGAAAAAAAAAAAAAAGGTGTAAAAGTCAGTCTTTTAAATCACTTTTCAATAAATGCAAAATAAAGGCCAATTATACTGTGCTAGGACATAAATGCCAGCTGAAGCAAGCCAAGACATCAGCTGTAATGAAATTTCCAGTGCAGCTGGCCCATCATCACAAATGATTTTAGTGGGTTGTATTTCCAGCTTTGGAGCTCTCGATTCACCCAAGGTGATGCTGCCTGTGGATGTGTTAAGGAAACAGGGATGATGTTCCAGAGGTCACCCTCCAGAAAAGCTTCTTGTGATCCATCTTTGCAAGGGCTTGGTCCTTCCTAGGCAGCTTCTGGATCCTCCTCAGCTTTGGAAGTGTGCACACCACTTCCAGGTTAATTTTGCAGCCTCTGTGATTCCCCTTGCAGCCTCTCCAAGCAGCAGGTGCAGGATGCATCCTGGCAGATGGGTTGTGGTGAGTGAGTCAGAGCTGTTGCATAAGCTGCAATGGGGTAAACTTGGCCTACCAGGAACATTCCCAAATCAGAGGTATTCCTCCTCCACCCCAAAAATCCCAGGCAGGAAAGATCCAAAGACTGCATGCAATCTTTGGGTTGGTTTTGGTATTTTGGGATGAATAGAGTTTGCAGTTCCAGGATGATCCATAATCTCCAAAGCTGGGAATGCCATTAAAAGGAATGATGTGTTTGTATCTGTGGGTGGGTGTGTAATAGTCTCAGGCTTGTGGCCTGGAGAGGAAACAGTAAATAGCATATGAAACTCCATAAAACAGTGAGCATTGGCAGCTTTGTTCCTCCAGGATTCTGCACCAGCCTAAAGAATTAAAACTGTGTTACCAAATAGGATAGACAGCATCTTGGCAAGGCTGGGACTGGCAGGTACTACACATGGGCAGAACGTGGTGAACCTCGTGTTTGGTAGGATTAAAGCTTTTTTGCTAGAAATTGTGTGATGAGACAATTTGAGCTGGGAATTTTCTTTGTTATTTGCAGAGATTGTAAAAAAAATGGAAGCTTTTTTCCAAAACCAGTAAGGAGCAAATACTACTTTTCTTCAATTGCACAAACTCTGCCCTCTTACCCTTCCCAAAAGGTAGCAGATAAATTGGAGTTGAATATATAAATCTATTCTACTCAGAAACCAGCTACACCAACAAATCAGTATTTTCTTGCTACGCATGCAATATATAAATGGCACATTCACAGATGTCAAATAAGTTTCCCTAACTAAGGAAACTGCTCAACACACTTCAGATCTTCGTAGCAACGCCTAAAGTACCACCCTAATAGCATCAGTGGAGTAGAAACTGTTTAGCAGAATAGCACAGACTTTATATAGGGTCTTCCTTAGGCTGATATTTTTAGTCTTCAGACTTCACTTATCCTGGCTGAATTAGTAGAGCCTTTCATAATATGTGTTTTATTTCAAGTCTGCAATCTTGACAGCAGGTTTTCAGCTAGTTCTCTGTTGTATTGCAAACCTTACCTGTTTCTTTCATATAGCAAATACAGAGGGAAGATAAAGCATACATGATTTGGCCACACTCTCATAAATTTATGAAAAATGGCATTTCTTGCTGTGAGAAAAACAGCTAAATGATTGCTGCTTTATCTAGTAAAACAAATGTATCCTGTCCAACAGAGATGATAATTCTTACTGACCTGAATGCTTATAGATTTTACCCACAAATATCTGATTTTCAGGAGAGCTCAGATCCTACTTCAGCATTTAAATGAAACTCTCATGGCTTCCAGCTGCTCTTTCCAAGGACTAGATGCCCAAATGAATCTATCACTCACACACACCTTGGTGCCTAAATCAGGATATTTAGGTGCTGGGCTCCTTCAAAGATTAAGATCTTTGAACAAATAATGCTAAGCTGCACTTAGAGAGTTGCTGAAAAGCCTAGTGCTAACTGCAAAATGGAGTGTCAGCTTTTTAATGCTGCCATTTTACAAAGCAGGTCTCTACAATTAGCCCCCTAAGTTCTGATTTGGATACCCTGCTTTAAATCACATGCATGTAGCTGCAGATGGAGATACCACACTCATACATACCCATTTTAGATGAACATGGCATAAAAGCCAGCATGGTTAATACCAGCTAACACTAAGTAATAAGCTCTTTCCACTAAATTGCTGCAGAGCTGCTGCATTGAGAGGTGGATATAAGCACTGGGAGACAGTGCACTGATTCTTTTGTGCTATTAAGTGAATGATAAAAAAATGAGTTGAGAAACCAAATCCTGGTGTACCAGGTTTTTGGTGTAAAAACTTTCCTTTTGATGGAAATAACAAGATCTGGAGTGGTAAAGGCACAGCTGGTGCACACATCTGGCCTAGGAAAAAAGGGCCAGTGATGAAGGGTTGCAGCAGAAACTGAAGGTCTTCCAAGGGAGAAAGTGTAGAATATTTGGTGTTGTGGAAAAGTTTTTGTATGTATAATTGGGACTCTTCACTGAAGAAGAGGAGTAGAAAACGAGGGGACTTTAGGATCATGCAGCAGTTCTGTGCTTCAGTAAGCATCAAGGGCAGGGACAGAAATCTTTTCTCATGGGACCCCTTGGCTCAAATGGAGGGGTTTTTATGAGACTCCATGCTCTCATGCAGCTGCATGTGAGGATGTTGTGCCTAAAGGGGCCTGTTTTGGTCAGTGTTGAGGACAAATCCATGTCTGACTGCATGGACTGCTGCTCCCAGCCACCTTGGTGGCTTGTGTGGTCACTCTGTGGCCCTGACTGTCAAATAATCACTTGGTTACTTGTTGTGAGAGCTTTCCAGCTTAACACTCCACTTCTGCTTCTGAAAAGAGCTGAGCTCCAGGTCACTGAAAAAATCTGAAGTAGATGGAAGTCAGTGAGGAAGAGTGAAAAAAAAGAGAAAATGGCTATTTATAATTATAAATTAACCTTATAACTTGGTTAATTTTTTGGGGGTATGCCTAAAGACCTATTTGGATCTTTTGTGATGGGACATGTGCTTAGCTTGGAGAAGGAGGCAATTATACTGTGAGAAAACTCAACAGAGCATACATGTTTGATATGATCTGCATAATAACATAAATCTAGCGTCTGTGTGAGGATGATTTCAGCTGTCTCATACAGAAAGGCAGCTGGATTTTGGGATGAGGCCACCCACTGCAAGGAGAAAAATGCCTGAATCTTCAATACCTTTGATTCACGGGCTTTAGGAGGTGAGAATCATCCTGTCACAGCATGTGCCTGGGAAGTATGTTGAATTTCCTACGCTTTGTCCTCTCCCCCTCTCTCACAGTCAGCTTCTAAATTGAACTCTCTGCAGATGAAACTTTAACTTTCTGATACCTCTACGTAAATCCCATTTTCCATTTTGACAGAAATTTTACTGAAGGAAAAAAAAAAAGGGTTTCTTTTTCCCCCCCTTGTCTCTGCAGTGCTGACAGTTTAGTGCTTATCCTTTCTTGAAATATCTAAGTTAATTTTACAGCTATTGAGGAGCACGGTGTAAACACAGCTTTACAGCCTTTAACCACAACACCCTCCTCTCTGGAATCTCCACCTCCTGTACCTATTCTTGCAAACCACCTGGAGCAATGGTTCTGCCTCATAAATCTGAGCCTTTGAGGAGGGCAGCATTGCATGCACTGCTCTAGCTGAAGCAGTCTATCTGGCTGATTTTTCTGATAATGCCTTTTAGATGTGTTGCTGGTAAATGGCTTTATTTGTAAGAGATTACAATCGTGGCAAAAAATCCCAATAGTGACAAAAAAAACTGTTATGGGCAACGCTGGATTTTCCACTCATTTGTGGTTTACCTTTAGCCTCCAGTTAAGCTTGTTGCCAATTATTTTTTTTTTTTTTGTGCCTGCTACACACAGACCACAGAGGGTTTTGTTCTTCCTCTGCCTAAAGTCCCGCACCATCAATTAGGACAGGAAGACAGGTTCCTCTGTGGTATTTGAATCCAAGCAAACCTAAAACAAGAAATGTTTTGCTAATCTTTACGTGCACCTGCAGAGGAACAGAGGCTGCACCTGGGTGGAAAAAAGTTACCAGTAGCTTTTCATGTGCAAAGCCCTTAAATGTAGCAATTACACAAGGCAAATTGTGAGGGGGTGTGGTTTATTGGTGACTGCTTTTATTGTACCTTATCATATGCAGAAAGTGAATCATCTGATACAGAAATGGCTCTTTAGGGATCAACATATGCACCTGAGCCTAGATCTGCATTTAAAAGATATGAAAGAGATCTCTTACAATGTAGCTGGATGAATAATATTGCAAATCCATGGGGTTTTGACAGGTAATTAATCAAAAAATATCCATATTTAGATACTTAGGTGCTAGGCACCAAGAAAGAAGTCTGCCTTTCTGTATAGTAACTCTGAGAGCTGCACATTTTTAACACATCTAAAAATGAGGCTGCTGATGTTGATGCCTAAGTTTATTTCCAAGGGTCTGTGTAGTTGGATGAGCCACAGCACAATGGTGGAAGCCATTTCTCTGCACAGAAGGAAACAGTGGTTGTGCAGTGGCAGCAGCCAGGTCTGGGCTGGCACGTGGGCCCATGTTGTCACATGAGTATGGCAAAAGAGCTGTCAGAGCCTCTGGGAAGTCCTGATCCAGCTGAAGACTGGGAGCCTAGCTGTGTCCCTGTGTGTTTAGTGCCTGGCACAGAGCAGCTTGCTTTTCAAAGCAGACTAATCAATCAGGGCAGCCCAGAGAGCAGAAATGGCCATTTGGGGCTAACGAGAGTGTGACAGCAGTGAAGCTGTGCAAGTGTGTTGGTGGAAAGTGGCCCTAGGAGGGGTGCTGTGGATGTAAACATCCCTCACTCTGCATACTGCATAATTGTATGAGCAGAGCATTGCCTGGTGTGTCCCTTCAATTTCACATTGAAGGAACACTGGGGGTTTTTAAAATAGTACTTATGAAATATTGATATCACCAACACTTTATTTGTCCCTTTCAGTCATGGTATGAGTAGTTCATAACTCATCCACTGGCTCTCATTGCCCTGAATAACCTGTTGCTGAGGTCTGTAACATTTCCTTCCCTGCACATGAGATGCTGTGTCTTGTGTCACTGTGTGCACAGTGCCAGTGTAGCTGTGCTTGTCAGTCAGCCCAGAAGTTCTGGCAGCAGAGTTTAAAGACAAGCACAATGCTCACATCAGAAGGGATGGTGGCTGTCTCAGAGATATTTGCAGCTCATTTTGAAGCAGGAGCTTGTGTCTGCATGCATAGGAGATCCTTGAATTCCAGGTGTGAGAAGACTCCATTTGGAGAACACTTTCCTGTTCTTGCCTCTGCATTTTCCTGAAATGTTTTCACCCGGGTCAGGGAAGGTTCTCATTAAGAAATTGTTGTGACATTGATCTCTGGCTGCTCTGTTGTCTTCTATACAGTCTGCCTCTGCCACAGTGACAGTGCACTGCCACCCCCAACCAAGCCAAACGACTTGAAAATGCCTTATGCCATGTCACTGGGCTTTATTAAGAGCATGAGGTTAGGATAAGGTTCTGCTCCACTCTTGATATCTTGTCTCCTTAAGATAGCTCCAGACTTCCAGCTGAGCTGTGTTTTCACGTCTCCTTGCTCTGTGCTCTATCTCTGTCATTAAGAGCTCCATTTCTGCTGCATTTCACAATGTTTGAACAGAGGTGACATCCAAACCTTTTACTCCCATCCTTGCTGGAAGATGACAGGCGACCAGAAAGAAACACAGCTGAGAGGGAAAATATCCCAAATTACACTGCTGTTTGTAGTGCTGGGGTGTGAGAGGCAGAGGCAGAGAATGCAGCACAGTCATCTACAAATCATTTTGTCACTCAGAGATGGAATAACTTAATGACAAAGTTATTCCTGCCAAGTTCTGATGGCTTCTTACCTTCACAACATCTGCACTAATTAGTAACTTCACTTGGAAGCTGCTTGTGCTGGGTATTGTTCAGCTGCCAGTCATCAGACAGTGATACCCTGCTGCAGGAGAGAAGGAGCCTCCTGCTCTGCAGCTTGTTCAGCAATCCAGGTAAATGCTTGGAACGCAGCTCAGGAGCATCAGTTACCAGTCCTTTGGGTGGCCACAGGATTGTCATGCCCTAATAACACTGAACTGAGTGCAAAAATGACAAATGTGACTGGAGGATGTGTCGGGAGAAGCTTTTCCAACCTGCAGTGCTGGAGTGTCCCGTGAAGCTTGTTAGGCATGATCCTTAAAAACACTCAGGCATTCATGGAAGAGAAGGGAGAAGAGAAGGGAGAAGAGAAGGGAGAATGGAAGAGGGAAGAGGGAAGAGGGAAGAGGGAAGAGGGAAGAGGGAAGAGGGAAGAGGGAAGAGGGAAGAGGGAAGAGGGAAGAGGGAAGAGGGAAGAGGGAAGAGGGAAGAGGGAAGAGGGAAGAGGGAAGAGGGAAGGGAAGGGAAGGGAAGGGAAGGGAAGGGAAGGGAAGGGAAGGGAAGGGACGGGAAGGGAAGGGAAGGGAAGGGAAGGGAAGGGAAGGGAAGGGAAGGGAAGGGAAGGGAAGAGGCTTGTGGGAATGGAGAACTCTTTACTAGGAGAGTAAAAATGCTTTCCATGTTTCACACAGCAAAGCCAGACCTGAGGAGCAGCATCAGTGGGAGAAAGAGCAATTATTAAAGAAAAATTATGTCTCAAACCCTGCTGGACAGCCTGCAGCTGGAGTAGTAAAGGGGGGGAAAAATGGTGAACTCTGATAGAAGACTGATGAATTTTATCTGGTCATTCCAAATTTTTAACAGTAATTTGACCATATTATAGTTTGTCTTAAGTTAACATTTGCTACCTGATTTGATAATTCTGAGTAGTTGATTTTTTGTTGATTTGAGTTTTGTAACTCATCACTTCTACAGTTTCTTGGGATGTTTAAAACTAGCAGAGTAAAAAACACCAAGACCACCCCGCCCCCCAGAAAGAATGCCAAAAACCCTTTTCCTCTCTAAGTACAGCTCTTAAAACCCTAAAGAAGATAACCATTCTTCATTTTGTTCTTCTTTTCATTATTTAATTATTCTGCTTTAGAAAGCATTTATGCTAAAGAAAAATGTAAGAGAAAAAAATGGGATTATGGCCCTATTTTAAACATTTCTGCATTTTTTCTGAAGAAATTAAGTTTGTAGCACTCTTCCCCCTCTTGGTATTATAGGATTTGGACAGTCACAGGAGTGTTCCAGGGAAATTGGACACTTTCATGGAGCTGCTAAACACAAAAGGAGCCAGCACCCAGTGAAGGAACTCCCCTGGGCAGGATTGTCATAGTCTTATCCTTATGCATCTTTCTGTTCTGAGTGTAACTGGTTTGCATATCTTTCCTAGAGTTTCTACAACCCCCTCCTTTCTGTGAATAGTGATGATAGCATATCCCATGACAACTTGTTTAATTTATTAAGGGTAGAGAGTTTGTAGGAAATTCACCAGCATTTGGCAGGGGGGAGCAGGGATTTAGGAAGAAAATCTGGCAAAGCAGATAAATCGAATCAGTCTGGGGCAGCAGGGGCATTCCAGACTGGCTTTATTGTGTTCCTTGTGTGTAATTTGGGCAGCTTAGGGAAATTGAGAAGTGCTTTGGGGAGCACAGTGTGTCTGAGGTAAGGTGCAGCTGAAGGTTATCAGTACATCACTGCAGACATGGTTTTGGGTGGAATAAGACAAATCTCTCTGGTTTCACACTGACTGGTAGAGACTTTGTGGCTGATGACCAGCCCAGTGCTGTCTCTGTTAATATTGACAATGTCCTGAATGATTGCTTTCTTAGGATGTTTCTATCTTATTGAATGTATTTTTACATTCTAGAGTATTTGCTCAAGACTGAATGCTGTCAAATATTTGGATAACCAAATGATCTAAAGCAAGTTGTGTCACTGACAAATACAGATATTCTGTGTGTAGCATTCTATTTTTCCCAGCTGTTAGCTCAGACTATATTATCTTTTTCTCTTTTAATTTTATGCTCTCTAAAGCCTTTTTTTTTTACTATTTTGTCATCTTTTTTTCACTACTACTAGCTCACAATTCACAAATCCTCTTTAAAATAATTGAATACTGATGATCAGCTAATACATCAAAGAATGCTGATGTAAAGTTTTTTCTGTAATTTCCACTATGCCAGTGGCAAATGCAGTGAATCAACTGTTTTATCCATCTTCCTCTTTAATATCAAGCATATTGAATTTTATAGACTAACTGAAATAAAAATAAATGACAAGGAAAACCACTTTATGTTGCTGAAAATGCGTACTGAGTGGATTTCAGAACTTTGTGATAGCTCATAACTTCTTGTGCAGAACAGCAAAGTATTGACATTGCAGGTGAATAATGAATTATTTCAATTACGTTCAAAAATCACAGAGGATCCAAGTTATATAAATGTAACAGTAATTCTTGTGGACTTTACAATTATGCAAAAAACCTTGGTATTCAGGGATTGGTTTTCTTTTTTTTATCTCATGCAGAGGAAGCTGAGTAATTCACAGTACAATTTAAGGAGAAATTCAATTTTCTCATGAAGTATATACAATATTGTCAACATGTCTGTATAGGTTTTTACATCTGTGAAGACCAAATACAGAAAAGAAATTGAGTTTACCATATACCAGTATTGTATCAAGCATCTCATGTTCTCCATGAAATAAGTTGTCCTTTCATGTTCTAATTACATACTTTTTAACTAAATTTACCTCCTGAAATATTTCCCTTTAAAACAGGTTCTCAGATGAGGTGTTCACACACCAGTTGCCCCACAGGCAGGGTTTACAGCTCAATAGCTCTGAAAACAATGACAGTGAAATTGCATTAGTGCACCTTTTTTCTTTGTGAGTGCTTAAAGATCAGTCAGACAACTTAAGCAGGGGGTTTCTGGAGAAGCAAGAAATGTTATGCATCCATACTGTAACAAAAGAACTGCTGTTGAGGTATTTGTAATGTATTGATAAGCCATCAAGTGCTCAGATGTTTGAGCATCAGTTGATGAGCAAGGCTCAGTTATTCCAGCAAAACATATCAAGACTTTCTCATCACACCTTTTTTTTTTCCCTCCTTTTATACTTCATTTTTAAGTATCCCAGACTGGCAGAAGATAGAAAAATGAGTGCTTAAAAATGTCCACTGAAAAAATTTGCACTGAGCAAAAGAAAGGTAGCTAAAACATTTGGACTTGGAGTGCCACCAATATTCTGATTTTTACTGATGCACAAGCTCTGGCCACTAATTTTCCACTCCTCAAAGTGAGGGTGAATATGACATTAAAATAATAGCCTTGTCTTTTCAGATGGCATTTGTCTTGTTTTGTTGGCCTTCATCCTTTTTTATATTCCAGTCATCACAATCTTCTTCCTGGTCTGTTTCCTTCCACAGATTTTGAGCTTTGCTGTGAGATGGGATCCTCCAGCTGCTGCACAGAACAGCCCTTCTGGACACTGGTGAGCTAAACCCAAGTGTTACTCCTCTTTTAAGATCAAACCCAAATATTGGTCAGGCCTCCCCATTTGTTTTGTAACACCAGCAGAATTGTTGCATTTTTCCCAGAAGAAAGTCAAATATTTCCCTGCATGAGTTGTGCATGTGCAGAAAGCCCAGAGCTACATGCAAAACCTGAAGAACCTCTCCAAAACAAGCATGGCCTTGAGTTCCTGCTGTCTTTCTGCCAGTCCTGGTGTTCTTGGATAGAGCTGCATGAACATTCAGTATGCCCAAAACAAAATTCAGTGGCTGTACTTCAAGTCACTTAGGCTGCTTGTAGTGAGAAAAGATGTTGGTGTGAGTGAGGCAGATTGTTGTCAGAAATATTTTTTTTAAAAATCATCTGTGGCTGAGGTTGGGTCTCAGGTTATTAGAAATCCTTACAGGGGGTATAGGTGAGAGGATCAGTGAGAACACTTGTGAGTAGTGCACAGCAGGGCTCTCTCCTGGAAATACCTATTAAAACATTGAATGTTTCATTGTCTTTAAGCATAGTTGATAATCTGTACCTTGCCTCTTGCTTGTCCACTTTCTAAAAGGACAGGAATAATATGGCTGTCCCAATAGGATATTGCTCAGCAGGAAAACTAATCTGCTGTGTAGCCAAACTCTCTCAGCTGCTTGAGAGCCATACAAGGCCACTTTTGAGTAAAAAACATTTTTGTCCTTGGATGTATACAGTACTGAATGAAGTGCCTGGAAACCAAGGCAGATCTTTGCAGCAGAAAGAGTTGAGATCTGTGGAAGATTATGGCTAGAATAGAAAAAACAGTCTCTTCTTTTCACCCCTTTATAATTGGTGCACCAATGGGGCAGTGGGGAAGCACAAGCAAATATACAACTTGTGCCATGCTATAAATGAGGGCTATAAATGCAAAAAGAGAGGAAGAAACAGAGGGAGGGAGAGATGGCTGTTATTTTTTTCCTTAAACAAGCAGACAAGGAAGGCCTTTACTTCCCTTTAAAATAGCCCTTCTTCTACAAGCACATTGCTAGACAGCTACATAGGGAAGAGAAGGGAAAAGAGGATTTTTCCTGTTATATCCCATTCTGGGTTTTGTCTTCCCAGCTCAGTCCTTAGCAAAGAAACTTCCACAGACCAAAAATGGTCACTGCAGAGCTGACCACTTACTGTAAATTGGGTAATTATCAACAGAAATATTTAATCCTAACTCTCTAGTTGAAAATGGGATTTTGGTGAGATTTAGTTTGTACCCTAAGTAAGACATCTGTGTTTTTCTAGCTGCTTGCCATAAACTGACCTGTAGGACTGCTAACTAAAGAAAAATCCTTTTCTTCCACTAAGTAAGAAATTAAATAGCAATAGCTGAAAATGTAGGTGCTATTGGCAGGAATCTGCTTTTTAGGGTAATGTGCTTGTGTTTGTGTGTGAATGTCCTTAACAGCCCAAGCTGCAGATTTCTGAAGAGCCTTGAACACTGATACAGCTGACAGTAATACTGATTACTGAGGGTAACATGAAGTGTGGGTTTAAAGAAGTTTCTGTTGCTGTTGCAAACATTTGACATTTTCTCTCCATTGATACTGTTTGCACTATCCCAGTTTTTGAGACCCTCTCTTTAAAGGAAGTGGGAATTAATCAGCTGGGCATCTTTGAACATCAGGAATAACTCATAAGGAATTTATACCACCACATTTCCCAGGGTCTCTCTCTCCAACATTCACACAAGTTTAAAACAAATAAAGCAAGCCTATAAGATTGCAGCCCTTAGCTTCTGGTAGCTGGTACCTGTGCTAAAATGATAACTGCTGAGCTCAAATTATCATGTCTCTAAGGACAAGCTAAAAGATTGCCTCATCTTAATATTGCTGAAAACAAGTGAGTGATGTTTCTAAAACTTTGTATTGAGAAATGTCTTTGCCCCACTACAGGGCAACATCTTCACTCCCATTTTTGCACATTGAGGCTGAATTTTTGTCTTGATGGTGTATTATGGCTATTATGTATAAATTACAGGGTACAGAGCTGGTTATACTTATTTCTGTAACACAGGCACCACTGGTGCACGCTGTTTTTTATGGCATGTTACTGTTTTGAATGAATTGAGATTATCTTCTGTGGAAGGTCAGCAATTTCAATGTCTTTCTCATGACAGGAGCTAGACAGTATTATCAGTTGTAATTTTCAGCTCATAAAGTAAACTGCTGCCCAACATAACATGCTCCTGTGGGCTGCACCTGAGGTAGCTGAGTGTTATTCATTTGCTAAATGATCCTTAGGTGGAGTGTGAGCATTTTCATCTGAAAGCTTCTGACTCACAGAGCACACATGTGTTTGTTTGACAGGAGATGCTGGCAGAGAAGGCTGCTCAGCTCTCTCAGGACCAAGCACTGGAATAGGGACAAAGGTTGTAATTTGGGGTGCCCTGGAAGCACCCCATCCCTTATTCTTGGTTTAGTAGCTCCCACTGGATGTTTCTGTGTGCTTTCCTGTGAAGTGCAAAAGGTTTCGGTGTGGTTTTTTGCTTTTTTTATCACCTGCTGAGACCTTCACTTTATTTGCCATGTAAGCAGTCATTCAGTATTTGTCTCAGGGTTGCACTCTTGGAACTGAGTGCCATAATAAAGCACCCAGGTCAAAGATGCTCCCTTGGAACAGAAGAAAGACCTTGATAAGGAAGCCAAAGTCCTTCCCTATGTATTGTATAAAAGATTTGGCTCTGCCTGCCAGTGTGCAATCTGGTGAAGGTTATCATAAGTCCAAAACAGGGATTTTGCACAGAATTTATCAAAAGATACAGTGCACACATCTTGGGGCACGAGAATAAGAACTCTGTCACTTCCTGTGTAAACAGTAATGTGCCCAAAATGCAGTAGGGGATTTGGAGGGTGTCTGTAAGAAAATTGTCAACTGAACAGGTAGATGAGGCAAACTTCTATTGCATTTGCCAAGCTCCACCTGGGTATGGTGACTGTTCATAAATGAGTTTAATATTCCCCTTTTATCAGCTGCAAATGACAATGCCTCTTTTATTCTTCAGCAGTCCATAGAAAGCCAAAACTCTGTAAGTTCCCAACATATGCAGAGGGTTGGCCTTGTGAGTGACCTTGCCCACCTCCCAAACTGTGCTGCAAAACTGCAGCCCTGGATCCACAGCCTTGTGGGTTTCTGATGCTGTCATCTGTGTTCATTGTCAGGGAGAAAGAAAAATGAGGGAAATGAATGTTCAGAGAGCAAAGTGTCACTGTGGGATCAAATGCAAGAAACAATTCATGGGCAGGTTTGTAAAAGAGATGTTTGCTGTGGCTTCTGTAGTAAAGCAGTGTTCTTCTCCAGCCCTAATGAAGTCCACAGACCAGCCAGTAAAGGGCACATCATCAGTGTTAATTTACTTGAATCTCCCAGCAAAGGACCAATATGAAATATTAATCTCTGAGAGAGAGAAATTACTGATGTGACCTTTGTCCATGTCAGAAGTGAGCCCACATGTAGGACTCTCCTGGTGGTTTGTTGACAGTCTGGAGCACAGACCCTACAGCTGTGAAGTCAGTCTGCATCTTCATCAGAGAAGCTCCCTCCTTTTTGTTTCCTTCCAAAATGGCATTATTAATATGGGTTTTTTCAGCTTCTCAATGGCAGCTGCTCAGGCAGAGACCATGAGCTACATCCTGAACTAGGCAACTTCAGAAGTTTGCTGCAAATGTGATTTGTACCAATGAATACTTGGGGAGAAGGGATAAACAAAGAGAGGCTGCTGATGTGCAAGTGGGATGCAGTGTTTCTGAAAAAGTCCAGCAGAGGAGCAAGTGGGGAAAGTGGCACAAAAGGAACAAATGTAATGTTTAGCAACTATCATTTGTCTGCTCAGGGTGCCGTGTGATTTATATGAGTAACCAAGTCAGCAAGCAGTGAGTGTTGATAATTAATGGTATGGCAATGATTTATGGATCAAGGACTACTTGCTCTAAGCATAGCCTCATAATTCTAAATAATAAATAAACTAAAAATTTATTCATTTTGGGAGCAGCAAAAGTGAAGAGAATTCTTCTCGTTGTATTTGATGCATATTCTTTTCTCAGGTGTATTTAGTTGCTCACACACTGTCTTGGCAGGGGGAACAACCTTGTGCATGTGATAGTGAAAATAACATTTTTGTGGTTCTGTCTGAATGCTCAAAGATTGATGAAATCCTTCACCTGTTTTACCATGGCTCTGGGTGTTCCCCTAACGACTGATTTCCTGGCAGGTTTCCACAACATGGACTTTTTCTCCTGCTTCTTTCTCAGATTAAAATCCTGTCACGTTTTATGCAGATTCCCTGGTCAAAGCAGGTGCAATTGGATGCTGACTGTGCAGCCAATGCCAGCACACTTCAGCCTGCCCCAGAAACCTGAGGCAAAGCTGAGGGAGGAGAAAAAACCCAAAACATAACAGATGTTGCCATCATTGTCCTTTTAATCACTGCCAAATTTGCTACCTGTGGGCTTCACTTGTACTGTGGGCTGTATGAATTGGTGTGACTAGAGGCTAGAAGATAAAAGCTTTCATAAATTGTAGATAAGCAGGAAAATGGCAGTAGCTGTTTTTTGCCTCACCATCACCTGAACCCTTCTGCAAGCCTGTCAGCTCTGGGAGGGCAGAGGCTACTGAGCACTGCTTTTATTTGTACAGTTCCCCATACAATGAGACTTTAACCCCAAAAGAGATTTCAAAGTCTGACTAAATACTGTATAATAAATAATACAAAGGCTTAAAATATGCAAATCCATGCAGCTACAGCACATGCCTTCATATTACCCCAGAGAATTAGGAGAGGGCAAAGTGGTGGGAGTAGAGAGGCGTAGTTCATTCAGCAGTTGCCCAAACAAGGAAGAATTTATTTTTCTTTTTTTTATTATTATTCTCTGTGGGATTTTCTTTGTTATTCCTTGTCATCCTCTTGTAGTGTTACTACATGTAGGAAGTCCACTTGCCCAGTCTGCTCTCTACCTGCACTTCTCCAGGTAGCACAGACAGTGGTCAAGCTTCACCTTCCTCCCTTCACCTAGGAGTATTTTGGCTCATTGATAAGTGGTTGTTTTTCCTGTGGTTCATCTGCAACAGACACTAAAAATATTTCAGGATTTATATTGCTTTAGTGGTGACATTATGCCAGCACTGTCACCTAGGTAATGGAGCTAATTGCCATAGCAACAAGGCTTTATAATTCAGCAGCCCCAACATTTTTGACATATGGGAGAAACTAAAGATTTGAAGTAGGACACAAATGAAACGTGTCTGATTGGGCTAAGTCCCATTAATAGTCATGAACAGGAATCTTCTGTGCAGAGTAAATCAAATCAGAGTAAACAATATATCTTTTAGAGGCCCATTCACTTCAAACTGAATTGTTCCATGTAAAAAAAACTTTCTTCCTCTGGGGAAAAAAATTGCGGCATTTAATTAAGACAAGCAGATAATAAACCTGATTGTTTAAGTGTTATTGTACAGCCCCTGGGTATTGCTCCCGTTCCAGGCATTGCCTGAGACTAAGGAAATGACAAAGTACTTCTGAAAGGTTTCAGGTGAGCATTCTCTCACTTCAGGGTTAGTCATATGCCTTGCCAAATTGTGATTGCAGTGAGAGTGTTGGAACTGGTGACAAAGTTCCCTGGGGAGCTCGAAGTTACTTCCCTGTTTTCAGCTGTGCTGGCTCTGCCTCAGCCTTCTTTTGGGAAGGGCATAATCTCCACCTACACCTGGCACAGTCTAATCCAGCTAGGATTAAGCCCAAAATTATAAAAGGGCAGAGTGAAATTTCCCCTCATTCAAGTCAATGGAACTTTTGCTGTAGAATAAGTAGCCAGAAGATATTTTTGGCCATTTGATGGAAAAAGAGGTTGGAATTAGCACTCTTTAGACCCTCTCTAAAGTACTGCACCCAAACTGGGGGCTGCCAAGCATCAGTGAACTGAAGAAAGTTTAGGGGAGGTGGCCAGTATGGAAAGGGCAGGATCATTTTTCCCTGTTAATGTGGACAAAAAATCTGCAACAGGCTGTACAGAGGGGTCACAGTGACTGCATCCTTGGAGGCTTTCAAGCTCTGACTGGTCAAAGCCCTGAGCAACCTGTTGAGAATCCAGGGTTGATCCCGCTTTGGGAAAGAATTTAGGCTAAATATGTTCCAGCTCTCTTCCAACCAGAGTTACTCTGTGGCTTTGTGATTTTACCAGAAGATACAATTCCTCTTTTTTCCTCCTAATCTTCCTACCTATATCTAATCTCTAAAAAGCTGCATCCCTATGGTGTCCTGTGAAGAAACAACAATAAAAATACAGGAGAGCTTCTTTTCTGTAAAAAAGGGGAATGTATTTAGGTAAAAAGTAGCTAATCACTGAATATGGTCTTTAATTTAGGGTATGTTATACTTGCCAGTACTGAGGTAAGTGTTACCATTTCAATCAACACGACTATTTTGGTTCAGGCAGAAGCAGTGAACAAATTGTCAGATAAAGAACAGTGACTCACTCACTTTCTGCCTCCAACATAAATATTAGCTGCTCTTTAGCAAATGTAACTCATCTGTGCTTAGAAATGCATTAGTCTGCTGATAAAATGCTCCTTCATCCAATTATTTACCCTTATTATACAGGCTCAGCATTAACTTAAACTTTTCACTCTGATGGAATTAGACACAATAATTACTTTTAACATATTGTCTATTTTCCTTATCAGGAGTTCAGGTTTGCATTCCCACCTTTAGTCCCCATCTCTGTCTAATAAAAGAGGAGAATTTGGGCAATTAGGCTGGAGAGTCAAAATAACCCTGACAATTACTTTTCATTCTAATCGAGACTGTAAAGCACTAAGAATTCCTCTCTGCATCTTGTAAGTTTTTCTCATCATCACCCTTCCAGGCACACTTAGAAATAGATGCTTTGTGGTTTATGTTCTGTAACCTCAGCGGCTTTGGGGTCTTGAAAGCCAATTTTAAAGGCTCAGAAAAAAATCACAGCAAAACAGCTGCCTGGTTTTATGAAATATAAATGGTATCATTGAAAATGCACAGATGGCTTCTTGGTGATGCATTTCACAAACATGCTTAGATGTTGTTCAAAATATGAATTTGAATAAATCTATGATTAATAATTTTCTAGTTAGTGACAGCAGCTACTGGGGTGAGAGCAGGTAGTTAGATACCATAGGTTTATTTTTCCTTTTTCTCTCCTTTTTTTTTTTTTGCATTTGTGGAGACTAAAATCACTTTCTAGTTAGCTTTTAATTAAAATTCAGTCTCAAATATGGTTTTCCTTTGGCTTTGAATAGTGTGGAAACATGGGATGGAGGATTACCACTGCTAGAAACAAAAATGTAGATTCACTGCAGTTTGAACCACTGTATTCTTTGTATGGAGAAAGTGTCTTTGGGTGGGTTTTATCTTGCTACAGTGTGCTACATTTATGAGAAAAGAAGAAAGAGGAAGAGATGTTACCCCCTTCAAAAGGTGTGCAGAATAATTTTGAGTCATGGACATTTGAGTGAAAAATACCCAGAAGTTTTTAATATGCTTGAACAATAATTACCTTAAGAGGGGAAAAAAAGAACCTTCATGGAGTGCTGGTAGGGATTTCTTGTGTGATTTAAGCAGTCTCTGAAAGGAGGTTGTTTATTTTGGCTACGCTGCATGTCAAGAATGGTTTGAAAGAAGTAATTGAATGCTTTTCCTTGCATTCAGATCATTCATTATATAGCTATCAATAACTGCCTAATAAAACCAGTCCAAAATAAATCATGCTTTCTTAACTGCTTGGTAAACGTTGGCCAACACTTCAAGGCACTTCTCAATACAGTAGCACTTTACAAAAGCAATCTATACTCTAAGCACCCATTACTGTTACCAATTCATTAAAATGTTGAGTTAATGTATTCAGGCTCCTTCGTTGGGAAGTGAAAGGCAGCACCAAAGCCAACAAAGATGCATGTGTCTGATTATACTATGCCAGAAGTAAATAATAGAGTGTTATTCAATTCACAGCACAAGTAATGGATTTTGGATAGCAGCACACATCCATTTGAAAAATGATGGACATGTCAAAATGCACTATGCCACAGGCAAAAAGCACAAACTTCTGAAATAGATGATGCTAAGTTCAAGACCTGTGCCTGAAATTTTGAGGCTTAAATAAGTCTTATTTGTTTCTTTAAATAATAAATTAAGCTGACAGGCAACCATCTTTTATTTAATTAAAATGTGTGATGTTTAATGAAATGTCCACAGGATTTTTCAGCATATGCCTTGCACCTGTAAAACTTAGAACCACTGGAGGCATGTATTGGAAGAGAGGCAGCACTGGCAGGAAAGCACAGGTGTTTAAAACACTTTGTATTAATTAGAAGTATTCAACTTAGCACTGAAACTTCAGGCATGTTTGGGATAGATTTTATTGAAAATAACAGGTAATTACTAAAACTCAGTCCTTCTAAACATTCAAGCCTGGCAATCTCAGTGCAGGCATCTGAAATCAATGAATGAAAACTCTGTATGGAAGTGTTGGTCCTGAAATCCAATACAGAAGCCCATATTTCCCTAATAATGTTTTAGCTGTAGTAAAACATGGCCATAAAGCTTTCAGGGCATTAGCTGAGTAAATCTGCTTGATAAACAAAGTGCATGGTGTCTGTCCTGTTCCTTTGCAGCAATGAGGATGGGATAACTTGCATCTGAGTATCATGAGTAGGTCTGACTCTGCTCACTGGAGAGCTGAATGCACCAGGCAGACCCAGAGCAGCTTCAGCCAGCGCTGTGGAGTTAAGAGTTTTTGCTGCCCCTTTCATGGGCAGCAGTGCAGTTTGCTTTTCAAAGCATGATTTTCCATGACTTAGTCCAGGGAGCCCTCTGGGATCCAAGTCTAACTCATTTGTCTGCTGCCTCACCATCACCTCTTCTGCTTGCAGTCACAGTGAGGAGGGGAAGGGAAATGCAGTGGGATCTACTGGCACAGAGTTTCATCTGCCTGAGAGGGCTGCATCTCATCTCTGTGTAGCTGTGGCACTGAGGGATGTGGTTGAGAGGGGGACTTGTTGATATTACATTGGCAGCTGGACTTGATGATCTTAAAGTTCTTTTCCAAACTAAACTGAGGGGAAGTCAGGAACTCAAGCAATCCAGGTCCTTACCAGTCAGACACAATCACAGCCACCCCTGTGGCTCAGAGTGGGTGTTTGACCCAGCCTGGGGGGGAATTCTGATGGACTGCTGACTATTTTGAGGTGCCAGGTGTTGTCATGTTGACCTAGTTGGTCAAACATGTCCCAGGGACTGGTTCATCCCTTTTCATGCACATGCAGCTTGTATGGAGGTGAAAGAATATGTAGAGGCCTGGTAAAGAAAGGGGATTAATGGAGCAAGAGGAAAACTGTGGTGCACTTAAAATCTGCTGAAGGGGTTACAATAGATGGGCAAAGGAAAAGATGCTGGTGGGATCTTCTGGAGGAAGGAGCTGTGGAAGTGTGGCAGAACTCCCATCAGGGGAGAGGAGCTGCACACATGGGGCATGTAATGGGCCCTGAGGGAAGGAGTCTGGAGCAAGAAAGTATAAAAGAGGAAAAGTGATTTTTATCTTCTGTGGGTAAATTGGAGCTTTAAATGGACAACTTATCTGAATCTGTTACTAAAGATCTTCTGAGATGGAATTTCTAAAAACTCCATAGATAATTAAGTATCTTTACTGCTGAAAGCTTTTCCTAATACCTACTCTTGCTGTAGCTGAAGTTCATTAGCTTTTTCCTGTCTTCCTTTGTCACGGGTAAGAGCTTTTTACACTGCTCTTTGCACAGACGAACACTCTTCTATGCTGCCTCTTAGCATTTTCCCTAAATCAAGCTAGCCCAAATTTTTGCAGAAAACTGGGATCTTTTTGCCACTCTCTGCTTCTCTCCAGGTGTTCCATACCTGCCCAGCAGCATGCTGGCCAAAAACCAAATGCACTCCTCTCACACAGTCCTTGCGAGCCCCAAGGGGAAGGGAAAGCTTACCTTACATAAAGCTTTATTAATGTAAAACTAGGCCTTTTTCTCTTATCTAATACATTTCCAAACCTGTCCATTCAACACACATCCTATATTTTATCACCTGGGTCAGACACAAGTCACAGAGAGACTGCATCCCTCCACAGAGAGGCATTGCTTGGGATTGTCCTCTGGCAATGTACTTTCTCTGGATATTTTTCAGGATGCTTTGGATTCCATTCTCTAATTTCTTTCACACTCTGTTTCTTAGGTTTCTTATGAGTATGTTCTAGGAGATAAGATCAGAAACCTTACTTAAGTCAAGAAATCTGATATTTATTGCAACACCTCTCTAAATGCAAGCTGCTTACCCTGCCAAGGAAAGCAACTAAATTGGTCTTGCAACATTTGTTCCTAGTGACTACTTATTGGCTGTTTCTAGTCTTTCTTTTTTTTTTTTTTCTTTTAATTGCCTATACATTCTTCAACTTTTTTTTTTTTTTTTTTGCTATTCCTTTAATAGCTGAAATTGTGTTATCTGTAATATTCTTTTTTCTACCTTACTGTACAGGAGCATTGTTTTTATCCCTCTGCAGTCTTTTGGGCCTCCTCTTATTTTTCAGAAATTCTCAAAGATAATCACTAAGAAATCTGAGACTACTTTAGCCAGTTCTACAAAAATATTTTACAAGAAATTTAATCAGACCCAGCCACTTGGAAAACATCTTGCTTATCTTTATCTCAGTGTTCATGGCACCACTCTGAGAGATCATTCATCCTTATCTATAGGTGTTTAAATAAGTAAGCACCTTAATTACAGCTGACCTTTTTAATAAAGAATGAAATGAAAAAGGCACTGATGTTGAGATTAAGTTCACCATCTCAGCTTTCTCTGTTGCTTCTTGTATTAGAGCCCATATTGTGCTAACAGCTGCATTGTCCATAAAACAAAGAGGAGGAAAGGACTTCCCAGACTCCCTGAACCCCTGGCAATTAAAAACCCATCCTATCACAATTTGGATCAATTTTTTCTGGAGGCACAAAAAATATGGCTGGGATGTGTTCAAGTACTTTGTATTACTTTGAGTCATCCTTGACAGGAAGGGTAAAAGGGGAATATGGGAATGTTTGCAAAGTGTCAGTCATGTCCCCAGTGCTGAAAGTAACGTGAGATTGGCACCAGATTCCAAAGTCCCAACTGCAAATGGCTCTAAAAAACCTGTTAGTCTGCCTTGAACAAAAAAAGCAATCTCTTTTTTATGCCATCTTTTTAAAGGTTTTTCATGTCATGCTCTGACATAAGAGAACATTAGCTACAATAGAGAATATCAATAAGCCTGAGTCCTGGGTGGGAATGTGATAGGAGCATAAAACAAGACTCCATAATTCTTAAATGTTTTGGCAAATGAAAATCAGCACTCACAAACTCTGTTGCTCACTGCATGAGCAGCATACAACAAGGGCTTTTTCCTGATGCACTTGCAGTGCCAAACCCATTATTTTTCCCTTTCACATCCACAGTGCTCTCCAAGTGCAGATTTTGATAAAAGCCTAAACGAGCATGAATTTACTCATTTATTTATTATTTATTTACAAATTTATTACCATTTATAGAAGGGCCAGACATTCAACAGTTTTGTTTCTGACTCATGCATGGATATGCCTTTTATTGCCAAGGGTAAGGTATGTGGTCATCAGGTCAAATGGGAAAATCTCACAGGATTTGTGTAATACCAGAGGAAAACAGCACAAAGGGCAAGTATTAGCTCTGACATTTCCCTAAGAATAAAAGGAAAGAAAAAAAGGCTGCAAAGGCCTTTAACATGACTTTATCATCTTGAATAGATCCTACAACAGTCTGGACTTCTTAGGAGGCTGCAAGAAAGCTGCAAGCACTGAAGGAATTGAGAGCAGTGGAGCACTTGAGAATTTACTGCATTGATGCTGAACCAATAATTTTAAAGAATAATGTTTCTGGAATTTCTATTGTGTAAAGTAAGAAAGATGCTTTAAAAACACATATATGTGTATGCATGGGGAGAAATCCTGTTTCTGCTGAACTCCTTAATCTCTTATCCTTTCTGGAAAAATTGATTTTAGGGAAGGAATGTTCAAAGGCATCTTCTTGCAATGATGTCTGTTGTGAGGGAGAAGGGAATAGGGCAAGATTTCCCTCACAGCTTCATGGTGTGGGATGCTGAGAAGGCTGAATTTCAAACCTGGTGGATGCCCTGAGTCTCTGGTTGCCCAGAGAACAAATGGTGCTTTGGTCTTCTCAGCCTCCTGCCCCTGAGCTGCTGCATCCTCCTGGTGGTGGAACTCCAACACATCTGTAGGATTGCAGGCTACTCACCATTTGTAGGGAATGGAATAGCTGAGGGGGAGGGGGAAAGGAAAGGACATGTGTAAGCAGTATTCCAGGCTCCTGTAAAATGTCTACTGCTGTGCCAGATGGGAAAATATTAGATAAACTTACAGTAACTTAATTAAATTAGGATGAACTTAGGAAAATTATGAAGTGGTGGTGAAAGGTGGTCCAGAAGAAGCTGGCAAGAGGCCATGCTGAAGAGGGAACTCTCATGGAGTGTCTAGCAAAGTACAATTATCATATTATGGAACAATAATCCAAGAAATAAATAAATACTTATAATAATTATTTAATATTTTCATCAGTGACCTCAGTACCAAAAAGTAGGAGAGAATTAATGCCTTTTTTTTTTCTGGTGGTGCAGATGTGGGACACATTACCAGTAAAAATGTGAATTAGCATATTATATAGAAATAATTAGATGACCTTGAGATCAGGAACCATTTAAATGTGATGGAACATTATAGTACAAAATGCAAAGATATGCACTTTGGGACCATGAACAAGAATTTCAGGCATTAACTGGTGCTTGAGCTGGGAGCAGTGAGAGAGCCAGGTCGTGTGTTTGAGTCAGCTGCAGACATAGTTATGAAAAAGCTCATTGGGGTCATAAGTTATTAAATTCTTCCTTTAGTGTAGTGACTTCCATGCTGTGTACAAGGCTCTATCTGAAATACTCTTGTGTGCATCTCTTTGTATAATCTCACAAAAATTAATTAAAGATGGAATGAGTGAGATGGGCACAACGGTCTCAGCAGGCTGTCTTATGAAAGGAAATCAAAAGCGTGGTTTCTTCAAGCAGGAAAAAAACAAGGCTGAGAGAGGATATGACTGATATCTACAGATTTACCAGAGGAGGGGGCACTAAAGGAGGGAGGAGAGGAAAACAGTTCTTTGAGCAGAAACTACAGTGTTGACACAAGAGCGCTTTCATGTGTAAAAACAGGAAGAGCAATTGTGAGTTTTCCCATGGTACAGATGGTGTGACTCTTGCAACTTGTTTTTAGGATAGGAATTGAGGAGTTTAATCAAGATTTTATGAAATCATGTGACCTAGGACAGCAGAAGGCTGCAGGCACATGTCCATCTCACTCCTGTGCTCAAAACTTCATTGTGGACATCCCCATTCTCTCCACACCCCTGATCCCCCTCTCTTTTTTTTTTGTTTCTTCCTGCTTGCTCCCATCTCCAAAGCTGCCCAGATATATCTTATTTCTTTTATTTGCATCACTTATTTTGCAAATAGTTTGAGGACTTTTTTCCTGAGATAAACTTGCCTTAGAGAGGGGACAAAGATTCCTGAACTTCACTCAGCCTTGTAGAGACATACAAGAGCTGCACTGACTGTGTTGCCTGCTTTTCTGATGGAAAAGAAATTCTCCTTCACACTGGGTCTGACTTTTCAGTTCACAGACAAGAGGAGGGAGATGCACTGAAGGTTTGAAGCAGAATTTAGACATCATACTGCTCAGTTACTAGAAACTCTGATGCTTTTGCCTAACATCAGAGAAAAGCTCCTTGTTTTAATATTCAGATAGGTCCATAAAGTAGTTATTGTTTTCCTGGCCATACAAAGCATGCTGCCATATGTTCACAGTCAGAAATGGCATGAAGTACGAGTCATAATGGTTTTTATTTATGACAGTTTCAGGGATCCAGGGCTCTAGCTATAATGGCTCAGCAGGTTTCCACAGCTCAGCTGTGAGTAGACCTAATTCAGATTCATTCAGAGTGTGCCTTCAGTCAAAGGCAGTAGCAAATAGAAAAGATACTGCTGATAAATTGCAGATAGAAAAAATTTAAAATCAATATAACAATTACAGTTGATCCAATCAGAAACAAGTAGAGAAATTAAGAGAAGTTCAAGAAAGAACAAGGGGATAAAATCCACCTTGATTAGTACTAAGTGTGTAGTGCTTATCACAAGATTCAGATACTTTGATATTATGCAGCAGAATAAAGAATACAGGGAAAAATTCTGCTGAGGAGGAAACTATGTACACTCAAGGATAAGTGGTTTGCAGAGACAGGAGTGGTTTCAGAAAGTACCAACCATGGCATCATATTCAGCTCTGTCTTGCACCACTTTTCTCTTTCCCACTGTTGCTCCTGTGGGATTTTTTTTCAGTCAGTTGCCAGCTCAGAAGTCAATAAACTACAAACTCAGTACCTAAAAAGAGAGAGATTACTAAGAGGTTTTGCTCTGCCCAAAAGGAACATCTGCTGCAGGCTTGCCAGGTTACAGAATGCAGAGCAGCCCATTCAGCGCTGTGCTGGAATGGCCAGAAGCCCTTCCTACTGTCATGATCTCTGCATGGGGCAAAAGAGTATTTGTTGTTTCTGCCAAGGGTTTAGCAAGCCTTGTTTAAAATTTAGTGTCACTTTGCAGGAAGAACTGCAACCTCTCAGGAGTTATAGGTAGAGGAAATGAGTTCTGTTGCACCATGTGATGGCATCCCCATCAGCAGGGCAAAGGCTCGAGGGGTAGTGGGAGAAAACTACCCTAAAGGGAGGAGCATGTTGCCTTTTGAATGTTTGTTCAGAAAGGTTTAAATCTAACATATTACCAATATGTTTAACTCATATTCAACCCTTTTTGACTGTGTAGTTGTGTTTACTTGAGCCTTTTACCTAGCAGAGGGGAAATCAGCTCACCAGCAGCAGCCTGCTCAGAAGCCCTGTGAGCTTGCTGGGATCTATAAGAGCAAAGAAATAAAATTGTTCCCAAGAATACACTGCTCACATCTCAGCCATGTCCTGTCTCTTTTCTGCTCCTTGGTTGTTCCTCTCTGTCAGAAGGAAGGATTAGCCCTTGCCTAGCAATAGCCTGTGGCCTCTTGGCAAAATCACAGGGTTTTTGGGCTGAACCCCAGGTGCCCAGGGTTTGTGATGAACCAGGGTGCAGTTCCCATTTAGGCTGACACAGACTTTTCTCCTCCCACTCCAGTCTAGGTGAAAGCATTCAGTTTAGGATGTGTTCTCCAGGACTCTGATCCAGGGGAAGCCACAGACTTGCTGGAAGTCAGACTATGTTGTTTGCTGTTGTTGAGTAAACTGGGATCCAGTCACCCAACTTGGGCACAGCTTGACTCCCTGCTGGGGTGAGACCTGTGTGTGCAGTATCCCTTTCTCATAGTGACTTCTAAGGAGGGGGGATGGGGAAATAAGTCCAAGTGCAGAGAGTGTGAGTTCATTCTACAGGTCCAAAATAGCTGCTCTGAGTTCAGGGGTGGCTGCTGGCAGCCCTTGACTGCTGGACACTGGCTGTAAATAGAGTAGGTCCTCACTTCAATTCTCAAACTGGTATTTGAGCAGCAGTAGTAAGCAGGCAGGTATTCATCCCTTGTTCTCTCACTGACATGTGTGATGTAGATGGTTTGATACTGACTGTTTCCCCTGCTGGTCACCCTGGAGTGTAATTAATAGCCAGGATGCCAGTTTGCCTCCTAATCTACTTCAGTGCTTGCTTAAATAATAAATTATCCCTTCCTTGGATTTTGCAAAAAGGCCAGAATTTAGCACTTGTTCTTGAATGTGAAATACTGTATCTTGTCAATGGACACTTGAATTTAGCTGAGCTCAACCTAACACGGTACTTTACTGTAATCCAGTCATGATAACTAGGAATTAATTTTGTCTGTGTTGCCTGCCATATAAAAGTAAACTTTGACAAGCCACAGATGCCTAATTCTATAAATTCATCACTGACTTTGTATGAAACCTGAAGTGATTGAAACAAAACAGAAATATTTATGGGTGTCTGAAATCTGTCTGATAGACTGGGATCTGTAGAGTCATTGCTTCCCTGCAGGAAATGTCCCATTCCCTGTATCAGCAGCCAAGTGCAGTTGAATACAATTTGTGTAAGAAAGAAAAAAATAATAATCTATAGGACACATGCAGCTTTTTTTGGCTAAATTCTGATGAAGTATTACTGTGTTTTTTTTCCCCCAGGCTGCTGATGCAGAAGCATATACCCCTAATTTCTAGAGCAGAACTAGGTCTCCTGGGAGCCTGCATCTTTATTGCCATGTAACTCTTGTTGTAGGCTCTTCTGCCAATCTACCAACACAAACAATAATATCAAATATAGCATAGGTTTTGCTGCACCTTGAAAATAATTGAAATCAGGATTAGCTTGACTAGCTGTTTCTTCCATTAGCAAAATGGAGAAAAAATTGACTCAAATGTAAAAATCTGGTGGTTCATAGTTTGTGCTTAAATTCACAGAACTAAGTGACACACACCCTGGACTGGGTTATTCCTGACAGGAAGACAGCAGGTGCCATTTCCATGCATTCTGCAGGCACTACTCCTTGAATTTGGGATGAGTGAAAGGAGGGATTCCTCTTCATCCGCCTCCAGGTGCCAGCTCCTCCAAGAGGGAAGAGGCAGAAAAGCAGTGATAGAGACTTGGCTCCCAATGCTTGCCAAGCACAGAGAAAGAGCAGGATGCACCCCCTTTGCTCCAGGAAAACCTGTCAGGCAAGGCTGCCTTCAGACAGGAGCCATACCCAGACTCCCTGGGGACCAAAGAGATTTTTGGGTTGGTTTTTTTTTTTGTCCCACAGTGTGGGCTGCAATGTGAAAGCTATACCCAGGGCTCAATCTGCTTACTTCAAACATCCAATATCCTCACTGCTTTGCCAGGAAGGATTATACATTTTTCACAAAGTGAGCAAGTATGCTTTCAGAGAAAAAATATTTCCATGGCTACAGATCCTTCTCACACCATAGAATTGCTTATGCAACTCAGCTAGCACAGAGCTAATGAAATGAGAGGAAGTAATTAAATGAAAGGATGGCTGGGTGTTTGATGTCAAATTTCTGTTTTACACCTGAGACCCTAAGGAACTGTCTCAGGTGGCCAGGAATGCTGTCAAAGTTTGTATTTTGCATGAAGATTGCACTCCATTTTTGATCCTGTGGGTTTTTGCTGCTGCATTGTGCACAGAAGTGGCCCTTGTGCAGTTTTGTAATTGCAGTTAGTCCATATGCTGTGTTGTGCACTCATCTCACATGGAAGGAAACATACCTGTTATGAAAACAGAAGTTTGACTCACATTGCTAGCATGAAAGTGTAAAATTGTAGAGGATCTGAATAGCCCTAAAATACCAAAAGGCATTTATCCCCTTGTGCAGTACTTTTGCAATGTGAATACTGGAATTTAAATCTCCCTGGCATCAACAGATGATGGTGCAGGGAATATCTGGCAGATAGTTTTTGCCTGTAGGGCACATCCTCTTGGTGCCTAGACTTCCATATTTTCTCTGAGATTTTCTGCAATATGGATCATGAGAGCAACAGAAAATTTCTTTTTTTCTCCCTAAGCTAAATTGTAGTTTTATCAGGTAAAGTATACCAGGTCAATATAAAGGACTGTGAGACTCTAAGTGGGTTCTTAAGCATCAAATTCTTGCTGTTGGTTTATCTTTAATCACTTTTTAAAATTGCTTTCATAGCCATGCAGACTAGGTAAGTAGGAAGAAGTGCTCAGAATTTCTGTTCAACTTTGAAACCCTGCCAAACACTTTTTAAATACCTCCCATCATTTCCCTTAATCCTGCCATTGTAGTGAACCTAAGATGGTTTTCCCTTTAATTTAACGAGGTGAAGGCATTTCTCAAGGATTAGATATTAGTGTGACATACATTTGTAACTTTAAAAATATCTGGCAAGCTAGAAAGAAATTCTGTGTTAATTGAAGGACAGCTTCAATAAAGATAAAATGAAAGACTCCTCCTAATGGTGTAAGCATGCACCAAAACAGATGGAAGAGACATTTCACCAACATCTTCTAAGTACAAATAAGTAAATGTGACAATATTAATTTGAGGGAAAGGACATGATTAGTACCCTTTGACTTTTTTTTTTTTTTTTGGTGGCAGCTGAGTCTAATGTATCCTATTTATATGACTGTGAAGAGCTTCCAGTCATATTGTAATGATTTCTAAGGGCCAATTTGAAAGAGATTGCACTATGAGTGTCAAGTTGACAGGCTCACATCCTCTCCTTGATGTGAAGTGCTAAGTTCATGAAGATGTCAATGTGTTGCCTTGCCAAGTCTCCCAGCTGGAGAGTAATACTGCATAATAGTCATGAGACTTCAGATCCAACATTATCAGCTCAACCATTGCAGGGAAAACCACAGCACAAGAAAGTAATTTTCAGATAAGTTACCTTCAATGGCAGTATCGGAATTGATTTCACATCGCTGGGCAGATGCACAAAATTCACGCTTGCTCTTTCAAGTCAAATAATGTTCCTGGTAACAGTCAGTGGAGGCTTTGCCTGGGCTGGCAAAAAAATCATGAACTCAAAGCAATTTCAGGCTGTTTCAGGAGATGTGCGTACATTAGCACAGAGGAGTAGCATACCTATCTACACTGCAGTTCTAACATTCTCCTGGTTTACTTACAATATTAGTCTGAGCTGTGATCAGCAGGGGTTATCTGAATTGGAAGCTCCTTGATTAAAAGGAAAGATGGGCCAAGCACTGCTGTAATTTGAAAGCTCTTGACAACTGGTCTGAAAATGCCTCCTCTCTTCTGTGTCTGAGCAAAACATTGTCTGAGTCAGGGCACATTGTGAAGTCAAGGCACACGACGGGATTCAGTCTTTTCCCTCAAAAGAGCCCCGGAAATTAGCGGTACAGTATGTGAGAACTGAAAGGGTATAGAGCTTATGTGATTGGATTTACTTGTGATGGGAAGTCTTCAATTTGGATGGTTGCTTTGGAGATGTGCTCTGAAGCTGTGCTGAGTGTGCCTATCCTTGTGAACAGGAGCCATCACCCTCTTAATAGCACTTGTATCCATCTAATGAGTCAATCAATCAATACCAGCTCAAAGAGCTGTGTTCTGAATGCTGACCAGTTGGGGATTTTTCCTTGCTTCACAGTGAGGGTGTTTTCTGTATGAAACTTTTGCCATTGTATTTAATTTGTACTTGTTACAATGCAAATTCTGCTGAAGTGCACTCCTCACAATAGGCAGCCTGAAAGTTGTCACCAGGCTTGGCTCTCCGAGGCACTGTTTGCTAAGCAGAGGAAATTGTCCAGTTTGCCAATGCCAAGGTAATAAAACAATGTAGGTAAAGTCCAGAGTGTGACTTTTGTCTCCCTTGGGTAGTGACCTTAAAGTCTTTGATCTGTTCCACATCATATTCCTGTCTAGAAGGGACACTTTGACTGCTGCAGTGTGACAATATTTTATCTTTTACCTAAAAAAGAACATGGGGATGGCATTTTCCATGCTGTTTAGGCCAACAAGAGTCATTCCCAGATCTTCTGGGGTGACCATTGCAAAGGCAGTGCTAGACTGGTCCAAAGGCTCTCTCCTTTCAGCAAGTGCAAAGGAGAACTAATATATTTGTGTTTCTGTGAGAAGTCATTAGAAATCCTCTACCATTTCTCAGTCCTGTCTTTTGGGACTGAAAGGAACAAATATGGGGAGTCTTGGAGTAGGATAGTTTCCTGTCAGCCAATGAATGCTTCTTTTAAATTCTCACATTTCAGCTTCTTGCTTTTCCTAACAAGCAGCCTTTTGGAGCCACAGCAGCTGGTTCCCCCTCAGGGTTGGATGTAGGCATCTTTGCAACGTGTCTGGGAGAGGAAGAAGTGTTGGCTCCACCACAAGAGTCTAAACTTTGCTACACTCGGCTTCAATTCCTAAATAATTGATGTCTACAATCTTCCACCCAACAGTGTTCTTTGTGCACTGGGATTCCATCAGTGAAAAGTCCTCATGCTAGAATTATGGGCTGGCTAAGAAAGCAAAACACCCTAGCAGGAGGAGACTTTTCTGGTTGCCTTGTAACTCTGAGAGTCCTGAGACTTTGAAATGTATAATGCTTTATCCTTGAACTTTAACCAAGCAACCATCCAGCCTCTCCTGGATCTAGCAAGGAATTTACTCTGGTTAAGGCCTTTGAGAGATTCTGTAGTAGAATTATCTGCTCCTAACTTTGCTAATGTACCATGAGACTTCCTTTCATGAGACTTTCCTCTCACTCTAGTAATTTGTCTTCTCTGTAGCTTTTGGGCTTTTGCTGGAGCACACAAAGCAGGTAACATGATCTTTGACACAACTCCAATAACACTTGGAAGATTCTTGTCTAATTTGCTGCAGACATATTAGAAAAACAAGGAATAAGTGTAGGTAATTAAGGAAAATGCATGATTACTTGTCCTCATGCAGACGTCAGATTAAAATAATGAACATTATTTCATTGGAAATGTTTCCCTTTGTTTACTTGTAAAATATTCCAGGCAAATAAATTTGATAAGCTGTGCTGAGGGTTGGTGAGTTATGAGAATGGAAGTTTCATTGCTGTCCTGGTCCCAGAAGACAGTATCTTTATTACCTTTTGGTTCAGATTCTGGGCATAATATTATGTTTAAAAACATACATCAAGCAGAAAGGCAATAGTTTTTATGTAAAGTGTGCTGCTTTTAAAAGACGTAGAAAACCGAGTTGTTTTTTTTCATATGGATAGGAAAACCCATTAGAAAAATTGGAGTGATTCACTTTCTGTGCATTAAACCCTTGCTGCACCTTGCTGTGACACTTCATGCTAGAAGACTCACGTTTATGTGACCCATAAGTTTTCTAAACCACCTGCACTAGAGCAGTTTTTCTAAGCAACAAACGCAGGGTCTCCATTTTTGTGTTCTCATGAGCAGCACCCTGGGTGGCAGGAAGAAATCCATTAGCCAGCCCCTAAGATGGCATGATGAATTCCCTCCCTCCTGAAATCACCCCCAACCCCACCTTGGAGCCATTTGGGAGAGCACCAGATGAATACAGACACGCTAAATCCTTCTGCACCTTACGAGGCATTGACTTCCTAATGGAAAATGTTTTCCAAGGTGAGCAAAGGCTAATCCATAACTTACATACTTGGGAAAATCAGTCAATAAACACGCCTGTGACAATGGGACTTTGGACAAGAAGCACTGCAAAATCTTATTTACCTCCCCTGAACAGCCAGCAAATACACACCAGGGAAACTTACTTTTGATGTAGAAATATAACTTAAATAATGCTCAAATGACTAGCGCAGGCATTGGCTACAGAGGATAAAAAGGAAAGCTGGATTAACTAAAAATAGTTGTATTAAAAATCAGTGTATTTTCTTCCTTGAGGAGAAGAAGGGGGGAAAAAAAATCAACCCACAACTCTAATCTTGGACTGGAAGACTACAGGTAGAAAAGTTCAGGTCTTGCCCTTCTCGTTTTTGAAAGACACTTTTCTAGTTCAAAGGGGCTTTGGTTGAGCTTCAGGGGAAATATCAAGGATTATAATTGGAAGACTTTTCTAGTTTTTCCTAGCTGGATTTCAGAAATACCTTATGTACTTAACAAAGCCACACACAGAAAAAAAAGAAGAACAGAGCAACTTTGAAATAAACCTTCCATTCCTCCTGCTGCCATGCAGTCTGCACTGTCACCCTTCATTTTCCCTGAGAGGGAGGAGCATGGAACAAGGGATAAAAGCTGTTAAAAAAAAGGAGAAGTGCAAGATTAAAAATAAATTTAAAAAAAATGAAGTCATGTCAAGAAAGGTGGATTTACAGCAGTTACTAAATTCTTCTCTTAAATGGGTGCATCTGGAAAGATTTAGCTATATTTAGTGGGATATTTCCTCAATTAATTACAGTGCAATTGATTAGGTCTTTTTGTGGAGATCGTGAGAGGATGAACACCAGAAACAGCTAATTTTAACAATCTGCCAACCTTTGCTGTGCTCTAATCCTGCTCCCACTGGAAGCCCTGGGAAATTAAATGCTGGCCCTATTGCAGTCAGGGGAGAGGTGTGGCTGGGTTTGGGGATAGCAGTGGCAGAATTTCACCCTGGTAAACACAGTTATGACATTAATGACTCTAAACATTTGTGTCTGGGCTTTCAGTTTGAGATGGGGAGCTGCTCACTTTTGTCCTTTTCTCTTTAATTTTAGCAAATAATATATTTTATTTCTCCTGTCTTTTCTTGGTGCATAACTTGCTGATGTTCTGATTAGGTATGGTCTTCTGGGCTGGGTACAGAAGCATTAAATATTGAGAAATGAGTCCTTCCATCAATTATATAGTTAAGGTACAGTAAAACAATAAAGAACATTCCTTCTTTATTTAACTCCCTAGGCTGGAAACTCTTATTTTGAAAACAGCATTTTGAATGGTGTAGCTTGCAGTAAATTAACCACTTTACATATTAAGAATGAGAGATTTTTGTGTTTTGATATTTTAAGGTCTCCTACCAAAGAAAACTCTTGCTATTTTTTGAAATTGTTTCTGGATTGAAAAATAGCTGAAGATGCAGTAATCATTTCAGTATTAAAACTGTCTGAAAAGGTTGGTAACTACTACAAATGATCACCCAGAACCACTTCCTCACAATTTAGTAGTTGCTAGGAAAATGTTTTCTTAAATGTATTTTCATTTGCTTGCTGTCCAGAGTTTGAGAAGAGGTTTTAAAATCTCATGATCCTGTACAGTATTCCTGAGTTGGGAGGATGGAGGGGAGTGACCAGCTGGTCGTTTCTGTCAGGTTAGCTGTCAAAGACATATCAGCCAGAGCCCTTGACTATTTCACAGCTGGTCATTCTGTAAACCTTCCAGCTCCAGTGGTATTTCTTCTGCTGAAAAATTTCAGCATTTTAATGACACAAACCTGATGTTTGATATTAAACCTTGGATTGCCTGACAGTTTGACTCCAGCTTTGTGCTCTTCTGTGAGACCACTTACTGTCAGAGGTTTGTGAATTGTTGGGATCTTGTCATTCCGAAGAGTTCTGACAATGACATCCAGACACAAGCAGCTTTAATGCTTGAGAATCAGTTAGTCTGATGTTAAGGGTAGTGGGAGCCAGGGCTTGTGGCTTTTATTCCCTTCTCTACCACTGATTTGTTATTGATGCAGACACAGAGAACCTTGTTGACAAGGCTCAGATGTTTCGTGCTTTATGCTGAAAGCACTGGCTCCCATAGACACTTTGCAGGGCATCTCAGCTTGCCATTGTTGACAAGAGGAGAAGAAAGAAAGGAGCCAATTTCTATTCACCTTGTTGGGAAGAGCCAGAAAAAGTAACTTATGGAAATAGTCTTCCTTTAAAGGTTGTTTTAAAATATCAAAAATAATTGCTTCTAACTCCAAAACCAAAACTGGATCCAAGCATGACTACTGCAGGCTGTCAAAGTCTGGATTCTGGCTTATGCTCAGACCTTTCTGTACTAACTAAACTCAAAGCAGTGTTTGGTTTTATCTTCCTCTGCTTTAGGAAGTGTTCTCTTGCAGACTCCTGGCAATATTCTGAATATTAAACTTTAGTAATGATAGAAGTCTTTATGCTGACAGTGCTGACAGTGCTTCGAGAAAATTTGTGCTGCCTTCATTCTCCTTTTCCTTTCTTTTGAGATTTGAAAACTGTCATTGTTTTACCCAAGAACACAGAAAAGGATCTCAAGGTCAGGCTCTGTTACCAGTTTCCCAGTGAGAACTACAAGTCAGTTTTTCTGTTCTCCAGAATACGAGATGCAATGGCCAATTCCACACTGTGGCCAGTGTCTGTAATTATGAGAGCTTCAGTTTGAGGGGGAAATCCTGATCAGAACAGATGGGCACAAAGTGGTAAAGGCAATGAGTGAAGGTATGATATGATTATTCTGGAAATCCCTATGATAATGTGACAAGAGTGGCTTTTCTTCCCTTCTGTTTTTTCTGGATTCAAACTCTTTATTTCACAGGTTCATTACATACTGCTAGTACAGCCTACAGTGAAATTTGAGACACTGGCCACTTGCTCTTTATGCTTATTCCTATCTTATCAGGAATTCCTGATGCGTGGAGCATGATGGACAGGTCCTTGCTAGCCATGGGTCATGTAGCTGTGGGCATCATGGTTATCTCATACTGTCTATAATAAAAGAAATCACACATTTGGAAATAAATCTAGGTAGAAATTATACAGTTAGAGGTTGTATAAGATGTAAAAAGGCAAAACAAGCTAGAAAGTAACAAACAAAAGAACACCCACCCACCAGATGTACATCCACTTTATGCTTTTCTAACAATGACCAATTTTTAGCTGTGTTTCTCTCCCAGGAGAGCATCCCAAATCCTGAACACATAGGTGAGATGTGAGTGTGGGGAGAAAAAGGCTGCTTCCATCCCAAAACAGCAAGAAAAATGTACATCTGAGGGAGAGAGTTAGCGCTAAATCCCTCTCAGACCAAGGAGGTGACTGAGCTGAAGAGGCCACAGAGTGCAGCTCAGCCATGCTGCAAACCATGGGATGGAGGGAATGTTTTCCTCACAGTGGGCTGTGTATTTAAAGAGTGCTGCTAGGTCTATTTTTTTATAAAGCCCAGGAGAACAGTCATGCAGCATGCCTTGCCAGATCCTGGGCCTTGGGGGACAAGACCATGACATTATTTTGTGAAGAAATTCTCAGAAAACTGAGAATGAAGGTGAGCTACTCAGCTCATTTCCAGTCTGAGATTTTCCTGGGAATGTGCTGGAGACACCAAGTTCAAAAGCATATTTTGCCCAGTGTCCATGGATATTTTCATATTTGTGCAGGGGCTGGATAGAAAATCCTCAAAATTATCATATTGTGAGGAAAAGTCCAGTGGGATGTGACACATGACTTTTAGATTTTGTCATGGATTATGCTGCAGAGACTGACTCTTGTTCAACTCACACTTTTCCATCTCCCAGGAAAACACAGGCTGTCTGCAGGGCTGGAGCTGTGCAAAGAGGCCTCTGTTGGCTCCTCTAGCTCAGATCCTGATTGCAGATACATCTGAGTCCGAGTCTCTGAGTTATTCTTCATCTTACCTTGACAAAGTAGGTAAGCTTGGAGGTGGGGAGTGCATTTGATAGAATTAAGGGGAACAAAAGGGCAGCTTTGATATCAAAGCTTTTGACAAGGAGAAGAACTAAAGAGAATTACGGTGACCTCAAGTTGCCACAGAGTCTGCTTTAGCTTGGATTTTTTGTTTGGCAGGCAGGCTAGGAAAAAAAAATAAATCAATATTCTATCCTAGGTGGCAAATATATGTTTTTGCCTTATCTGTTCTTTCTAAGGCATGAAATCAGCATCTAATAACACACCCTATATATTGAAAACAGAAATTTTTAAAGAAAGTCTCTCTCTTGTGAAGAAATGGAGGAAAATGCAATTTCCCTTCTAGTTTCCTATTATTGCTCTCCCCTCCCTTCCATTCCAGGATTTAAAAGATTCCACCCCATAGGAATGGCTTTTACCATTTCACTTAATTTGCCTGGTGATTGTAATGTTCTGTGACTTTTTCCATAACTGCTCTATTGGAGAGGATGCCTCAGCACCCTCCCAAGACATTACTGGGAAAGGAAGGTGGGAGGAACAGCAAAGGTTGAACTGACTTCAGGACTGATGTGATCTTGCAGTTGACAGTGGGAGGCTTTTTTGCTCCTTTGCAATAACATTTGCTGCTGTTGGAGCTGTCAGTAAAGTGGGAAAAAGCAATTAATATTTTCGCCTCTGTCTTTCACAAAATCCCTACTTTTCTGCAAGCAAAGCTCTTGAAAGAAATCATAGTTCACCTTGAGGAACAATAGGAGAAAAAAGGGCTACAAGAACTCTCTACGTGTCCTTTGCTCATTAGCAATGACAGACTGTGGAGGAAAGATATCCCACAGCACAAGTTTTGTAAATACAATTCCAATAAAATCTAATTTCAGAAAGAATAAAAATCAGAAAAGGAACTTAATTGGACATTTCTTTTGAAACCTGCTTTTTCTTCAACTTTTTTGTATTACCAAGTTCAGCCAAAATTTTTGACAGCCTGAAAGTGCAACACAGAGAGGAATCATTATACTTTTTGCCCATTAGGTGGAATGTTCTTTTTGACAAAATATACATGTCCCTTTTGCAGGATTTGCTGACGAAGGTGGAAATCTGCCCCTGTGAGTGATTCCCCAAAGTCCCACTGGCAGTGCATTTATTCTGTTCTGTGCACCTCTGATGTCCTGAGCCAAAGGGAAGCAGCAGGAAACCACGACCTGTGCTCTGAGCAGTCAGACCAAATCAGGCAGTTTGATTTTCACAAGGTGATGAGCTGCTTTGGCTGCCACTGGAACCCCCAGCTGCCTTCCTCCAGGGCATTGTGCATCCACCTAGGCAGGAGTCTGCTGCCCTCAGCAAAATCCCTCACTGGGTGCCCTGGGATCAGGTGCTTTTCCCAGTATCTGCTGGTCCTGAGTCTTCACTTGAAGCTGGGATTGGGTAATCCTAAAAAGCTTTCAGAAACTCACCAAGATATTTGTAGGGGTTTGCTTTTAATTTTCCTCTTCAGTGAAATTGCAAAAAGCAAAACTCACACTGATGCAACCAGATTTAGTGTTTCATTCCTGTTTTGAAACCTGCAATCTCTACTGCATTAAATCTACTTTAAATCTGAATTATTTTTCAATGTAAATAATTAAAGCACATAAAAGGCAGTGCCTGAAAAACCAAGCTGTGTTCATGCTCTGGTTTTTTGAAGCGTTAAGTAATGAAAATCCAGCTCTCCTTGGGTTGCGTAGGTGCTCAGTAAGACTCCCTGAATTCATTACAGATGATGCACAATGCCTGATTCATTTACAAGAGTGTTAAAGTTCCTATGTAAATGTCTTTGAAATGAGAGCGTGCCTTAAAAATGTTTAAGTCCTTGGGATGGTTCATAAGAAGCAAATGTCTTTGAGATGCAAATATTTCCTTTTTTCACTGAAAGGCCAGCTGTACCCAAAAAGTCTGTGCGTGGGATGGATAATGGTGCTTAAAAGCTTCAACAGAGTGTTAATAAAAGGGAAGAATTTTCTCTGGCTCGCAGGTTTTGTACAGTATCTGCAACCAAGTCCAGCCTGTGTAAACCCTGACCTTAGAAATGAATCATCAGGCACAAATGGATGGAACAATGAGTTTTAGGGGAGCCAAAAGGTTTTATCCCAGCAAATATTGATGTGTAGCTGAGTAAAAGGTATATCTATTTCTCTTTTCCTCAAAACCCCATTTAAAAAAAAATGAACTTAAAGGGTTAAATGAACTTAAAATCTTCTGACAAGATATTTTTTAGGTGGTTTGATAAGGTCAAAACAGGATCATTTATTTAAAAGTAGGAGGAAAATTGTTGAACACCCAGTTAGTTGCATGTCTGTTGCTGAGAAATTCCTTGGTAACTTGTAGGGAAATGAGTTATGGCAAGGAACTGAAGGAAGACAGCTTGCCTTTTTCATCTGGCTCTAATCAAAATTCTGCTCGGATGTTTTTCATGGGTTCCTCACTCTGCCAAACTTGCAGATTTCCAAGTGGAGAGGTTTAATCTGATTCCTGTTTTCCCATTGAACTGCTACCCCTTTAACTATTCTTTGCAGTGCCTGCTCTTTGTTTCCTGCTGTCTGATTACAAACCCGTGTGCAGGTGGAGCTGCTCACTCTGTGCTGCTCCTCCACCCTGCCCAGGGCTGGGGATGCCAGGCAGGGCAGCTCCAGTGAGGCTTGGGGGAGCTCCTGCCCTCCTGCCCGAGCCACCCAGGGGCAGTGGGGAGCTGCCCTGTGCTGCTGGGGGATGCCAGAGCTGCCTTGCTCTGCACAAGAGCCAGGGAGAAGCATGGAAGGAATTGTAATTTGGAGAGTTTTGCTGGCAGCACAGATGAGACCTCTGCTCTGGGCTGTGCCTAAGCAATAGCTGTCTTTTCTTTCCATCAGGGAGCAAAGCTTTCATGTAATGCCTGCTTTAATTGAATTATGGATCTCCTGCTTGCCATGCTCCCTGAGTGACCCTGCTGGTATCACACACAAATATTGAAAGGAGGTTGTTTTGCTCAAAATTCTGTAGCATTTGTGGCTACGTATGTGGGGTTTATAGGTATAGCTCAGAAGAAGCTACTGGCTTCATTGACTTTTTCTTGCCTGAGTAAGGAAGTTTCTGTACAAGTTGTGCAGACTGGATGTGAGTTTTCTTCTACTTCTGCATTGTGTAAATTTGACCCTGAGACCTACAGACCTGTATTCCGTGAGAACCTACCTTATTTGTCTCTAGACAACTCAGTTCTGTCATTTTCACCACTAATGGGATTTTGTGACCTTGTTAGTACAGCAATATGTTGCCCGTCATATCATCAGTAATGATGTTCCAAATAATAAAAGAGGGGGTAAAATGCCAGCTGAAAAATGGTGGATCAAGAAATTACACTAGCTTCTTTATATACTTTTCCAGGAAATAAAAAAAGCCTCCATTATTTTAAAAGAATTATATTACTTTAGAATCCTACTTAATGTGATAAAATAGTTAAAGTACTGCTCTTCTCTAGTACAATCTGACAAAATTGTTCTTTAAAGGTCTTCTTAGGGAAAGGAGGACCTAAATATGGAGTGGATCTTTACAATATGGCAAAGCCCATCCTTAGATTGGGAGAATATTATGACACCAGATACCAAGAGAAAATATTTTTGTGAATGGACTTTATGATGTACCACAGTTTATTTCAGATGTTTATCTCCTAACATTACCTAGTTCAGAATATTTTGCCATCTTAATGATAAATGTCATTTTTACTGATGTAATACCAAGTCTGACTATTTTATCTATGTAAAGCTGATATGAATACTACGTAGTTAGGAGTGACCTGATGACTTTATGTACTGAATAAATAATGGGAGCCAGGTATAGGGAAATGAAGTGACAATCAAGCCTCCTGAGTCCCTGTCCAGTGCTGCATTCACCAGACCACACTGCCTCTTGATTTACCACTAAAATCTCCAAGGAAAGTTTATATTGCTGCCTGTCAGAAGGATATATGAAATGAGGTTGGAATTGCATTCATCACCACTCCCTGCTTGGCACAGCAAAGGAAGTGAAGATCTGTGGATCTGGGCAGGATCATACAAACAGAACTGAAAAGAAGGACTTGAAGATTCTTCTAATTATCACTCTCTTGTAACAAGCTAAGAGCAATGTCTTCAGAAAACCAGCAGGCTAACTCAAAGCCAGGTTTTCAGGAGAGGAGGCAAAAGGGTTTCTGGATTTGTATCTGTGGGGGAGTGCCAGGGTCAGTGAGCAAGTCTGCACTGCCCAGTGGAGCATCCTGGTGATGGCTCAGGCTGGAGCTTTCCATGCTGAGCCTGCTCATGTCACGGCGCAGCGCCAGGCTGAGGCACAGCTCTGCTCAAGGAGCAGCACAGCAGCACTGCTGTCTGGCAAAGATGTTGCTGTGCTGCTTCCTGCCCCTGTAGTCATGTCAGGAAAAAAAGAGTGTTGTAATCTCCAAGGCAGTACTTGCTGTTGGGTTCCAAACCCCTTGGGGTGCCAGAGCATTTTTCTGGCCCATGGATGTGTTGTGGGTTTTATCAGAAGCAGAGGTGATGTACTGAGGATTTTTTACATTTCAAAAGTGAGCAGGTTTGAATCCTAACTGAATTCCTGCCTGGTGTGAAAATATCCTGCCTGGTTGGTTCACCTTGAGTTTTCTGCTGGGTGTAGTACTTAGAGCTGTTTACACATAATTAACAGCAATTCCAGGAATGAATAACTTTTGATAGCATTTATTGCTGTACCATCTTTTATATGTGCTGGCCATTCTTATGTAGGAATTAATGCCAAACTATAATCCAATGATCAGTATCCATGAAACTCCTGGACAAGCATTAAAGATAACAGCTAAACAAGTAACAGGCAGCAGACTTTTGATGAATCCTTGTTATATTCCATATTATTTGTCTTGAAGAGCAAATAGTCTTTAAAGAAGTCCTGGAGCATGGTGCCTAGGGAGTGTGTGGAGTCTCCATCCTTGGAGAAGTTCAGAACCTGACAGCTGCAGCTGGCTTTGCTGTGAGCAGGAGGGGTGGAACTGATGATTTCCAGAGGTAAAAATTTATTGGCTATTCTATGACTCTGAGTGTGTTCAAGATTTCATCCTCCATGGAAAATGGCAGCTGTGAAATAAGGAAACAAAAAATAGCTCAATATATTGACTGATTCTCTGGGCAAGCCACAGTCCAATGAAATATTAAATTTATGCATGCATGTTGTGTAGCCCATGAAACAGGCTTGCCACTTAGCCTTTAACTAAATGGGGCTGCTTATACTTGAATCTAACATCCTTAATTGCTTTGCTGAAACCCAAGAAAGAAAATACGAAATCTTTTTTAGAAAACATATAAATTTTCCCCAAATTAAATATGAATGTTAAGGATTGCTTGAATAGATATAAGTAAATGTTAGACTAAATTCATGCAGAAGCTACTATAACATTGCTATGGTGGGGGGTTTTACTAAAAAGAAAATTGAGGAAAGAAAATCTAATCCGTCTTTATCTTTCAGGTTTTACCAGCCTGAATTCCTGTGTCCATAAACAAGATTCAAAAACTTAGTATTTATAGGCTAATTCCTAATAAAATCTGGACTCTGTAAAGGTTTTTTGGGGGGGCAGTGGGGTGGGGGTTATGTGGAAAGATGGTTATTTCTTTATCTATTTTCTTAAATCAAAATAGTTCATGATAAACAACTTCTATTGTCAGCCATCCTTTGAGCCAGGGATTGGTGTCAAATGGGGTTGTTCAATGCACAGGGCCTGCCAAGTATGCATCTTTCTTAGCAGACAGCTCTAATCCTTCATGGTCCACCAGCTCTACCTTTATGAGTCCTTTTGATTGGTAATTGAGAGAATAAATCTTTGAAGAACTTACATAAATGCAAAAAAGAAACCCCATTAAGATTCAAGCAGTAAAATGCCTACTGGCATATTTTATATGGCACCTTTTCAGTCCTTTGCCATTTAAATTCATTTTGCCAGACAAGGATTTGAGATTGGCATCCAGTTATGGATTTTGTTTTCTTATGCATTGTCATCTGCACCCTCTATATTTTAACTTTTAATGCCAGCACAGTGAGTGAAGTGTTCTGAGAGCGGGATTGTTCTGAAGTATTTTGCAGTACTGGAGATGCAGAGCAGAATAAAGAATTCAGTGTGCTGAGGCACTTAATCCTCCTCTTGCCCCTATTTAGACATACAGATCAGACATTTTTAACTTTTCAGTGAAGTGACCACAAATATCCTGGGCAAAAGGTGACTTAACCAAGGGAAAATTGCATCTGAAACCCCTCAAAGTTATATTGACTGTTTTCAAACACCAACATTTCTCTGAAGGCTGTCGTACAGCTCAGCCCCTATAGGTTTCTAGTCATATACTCGCCCTATAAGGAGGAATAATTATTTCAACATGGCTTGTTAAGTTAAAAGTGACCTCATTCAGAGCATAATAGAGGTTAAATTTGGAGACCTCTTGGCTTTGTGCTGCTTTAGTTCTCAATTTATAGTTCCTCCTTCTCCCTGTTTCTGTTATAAGAGGAGCATGATCACATACCAAAGAGGAAAATAGGAATGTTTCGTGGAGAAATGTAAGGGATTCATCAAAAAACTGGGCCATTTGCATTGCTTATATATTTAGGTAACAGTTCTAACAGCAGTTCTGTAGCAATGTACCTGGGATATTGTATAATTAAAAGGCTGTATCAAAAGAGATACCCCAGAGAAACACAAAAAATTCTAATTTCATAGCAGATTGTTGTGGTTTGAGAGGAAATGAAGTTTTTTTGTGGTGCTGTGGTCAAGCCAATCGGTGTTCAGATTTTAATATTGGCACCTGGTTTGTCCACTGAGGGCATGGATACACCTCTGAGAACACAGAGGGTTAAAAGCTGTGAACTCCCAGGGGAATTTCCTCTTTGAGTTCCGCTTTGGGACTGTGCAGACCCCCCTGCCCAGCCAGAGCTGGGCAGGGGGGGAGGGGAGCCATGCGGCCGGAGGGAGGTAGGCCAGGCCTGGGCCCAAGGGTGGAGGAGAACATTGCAAGGGCTTCGGGCAGCTATTCCCCATTTTTCCCCCCCTGGAGAGGGAGAGAGAGAGACAGAGCCAGCACCTGTGATAGTGGCCCGGCGTGAAGGAGACAGGGGGGGATGCCCAGCAGGGCAGCCAGGCGTGGGAGTTCATGAAGCAAACCGGCAGAGCCTGGGACTTTTAACCCTTCTGAGGAAGATGGGAACCTTGCAAATGCTGATTCCTCCTGAAGTTGATCAGACTGAGGGATGTTGAGAAGAATCCTAGGTGGGAGGAGATGATGGAGTGGCTTTTGGCTGGACTTTTCTTGTATAGCCACAGCAGAACCCCTTGAGTTCCTATGACACAGACACTGCATTCTAGGGGGAGGCAACGATTCAGAGCCAGGAGAGTGCAGTGATGTGAAAGTGTGTGAACAGAGACGACGGGTGAGGAGGGTGGTAGTGATGCCCTCCGTCTTCGAAGAAGAAGAAGAGGAAGATGATCTCTGTTCAAGAGACCCCTCAGCCCCAGGGGGTGAAATGTGGGGGGGACAGGTGTCCCAAAAGGAGAGGGACCGTGCTCTTTTTGGAGTATCTTTAAGGATACTTTGGACAAAGTATCCTTAAAGGGAAAAACCCTAGAAGCAGCTCTAGTCCATGTGCAGTGGTGTGAGCACTGGACATGGAAGGAATGTGGGGCAAGAGGGACTCCTCTCTTCTCGAGGAACTGAGAATTGGTTATCTAAAGGGTGGTAATGGAGTTGGAAATTTGGTGGGGGGAGGAGGAAGAATTTGGAAGGTTTTCATCTTGTGTTCTATGTGTTTTGTGTGTTTTCCCTTGTAGCTTTAGGTTAATAAAGTTTTTTTTTTTTCCCTTTCAACCTCAAGTTGGAGCCTGCTCTGCTCTGTCTCTGATCGCATCTCGCAGTGGATGCCAGGGAAGGAGGTATTCTCATGGGGGCGCTGGCATTGCGCCAGGCTCCAAACGATGACACAGATACACTGCTTATCCTGTGGGATCATGGCTGTGAAAGTTGCACAAACTGCATATTGGCTTTGCAAAGGGATAAGTTCCATTTTTACAGGCTAATTGACTCAGTCTTCTAACATGCAAGGTTAACTACAACTTGTATAGAAGCAGCTGTGCTTGTTTGTGATGTACAATCCATTGTGCATTGTCTTTAATATTGAATAGGTCATAACTTCTTTTTAGGGTGGCTGAAATATGACTAGAAGGCCTTTTTTTTATCTGCTGGTACTGTAGGCAGCATTCAACAAAATGCAGATGCAGCCCCTGTGACCAGATTTTCATGTTCCAAGCCTAAGCTCCTTAAAAAATTAAAATAAAATTTCAGATCTGAAACTTAGAAGGGGAAATATTTGTTCCTATTTCTCTTCATGAAAGCCCAGGCATGAACCAGGCAGGAAATTTTGTGGTAAATACTTCAGTAAATAGATAAGCAGTCATTGGTAGCAGTTCTTAAGCTCTCTTCTCAAAAAACCCGTGATGAGTTCATAGAACTTGGGTGTTCAGTATTTCATGAATTAAAACCTAGAAAAGAAAGTCCTGCCTTAAACTTTAATTCATAGAAAACAACAGTATCAAAATGGTACCAAACCCAAATCTGTCTTTCTATCAGTACAGGCTGGGGAGAAGGGAGGACCAAGTACTTTTATTTCCCCTTCTTGTGGAATTTAATCCCTGTGAAGTTTTCACATTGGTAGTCTCAAAGACCAAAAGTTTTTGTCAGGCCAAATTCAGCTTATGCAGCACTAGAGCAAATATTGCTGTGCTGCCACATCCATCCTGCTGCTCTGCAGGGAGGGGAGAGCATCAGGGGGTGTCTGCAGGGTGTGACCTGGCTGTCAGGCTGATTTGGCATGTCCTCTCTCATGGACAAAAGCTGCAGCCAGCAGGGATTTGGTGAGATGGGGCTGGCTTTAAGGAGAGGGCCATCCCAAATCCTAAACTTTACAAACACAAGATGACAGCCAAAGCCTTTATTCGATCCTCTGTGTTAGTAACTTTCATTCTAAATGAATGTTATTTGACCATATTTGACTTACTTAAACTTTTCTGTTCTTTCTCATGTTGGAGTACTGTTCTACTCCCTGCCTCATATTTTTCTATGTAATATGAGGTGTTTAAGAGCTTCCAGTAAGGAAAAATCACACAGGCTCTGGGCTATAACCCATCTGTAAATTGCTTTATCTGCCCACACTGACAGTAGTCATAATGACCCTTCTTCTTTTTCCTGTAGCCTTAACTCACCTGCAGTGCTTTGTAGAGCAGCTCTGAATCCAACACTGACCCAGAGACTCTACAAAAACCTCACACATGTCATGGAAGCCTACTTACTTCTGTCCATACCAAGAATTTGTGGACAGAAAGGGCACCATGAGATGATGTTAATCAGAAAACTGTGGTGGCATTCTCAATGGGAGCTCTAGTGGGCTCTTGAAGACCTTCATGTCTAGCTTGCCAGTGCTCTATGAAAATTTGCCTGAAGCTGATCCTTTTGGAAAGCACCTGTTTTAGCTATATTTAACATTGCAATTAGATTATTTATTAAATAAGTAGTACTATTATTTCACTTTGCTTAATCTCTGTGTCTGCCCTGATTTCATGTTCCTGTCACCTTTCTCATTTTTCTTCCCCTTCAGCCTGAATGTTTCCTTGCTTTTCTGTCTCAACCATGACTCCTTCTCTTGCATTCCTATTTTCCCTGGAAATGTAGTGCAGCTACACTATTTTTCCTGTCTCTGTTAGCTGTATTGTGCTGCCTTACTCTCTGCCAAGCTGAGCATTCCCATGTGCTGCTGTCTAGATGTGACATGGGTGATTCCAATTCTTGCTTCCTTACCTTGTAGCAGCATTCTCTAACAGAGGCAGCTGGAATAGCTCTTCCATTTTGGATTAAATTCTTTTTTGATAAGGTTGGCTATGCTGGTAAGCTTTGTTCTGCACAGAAATGTATGCACAGTTAACACAAAATATATTTCAGAGAAATCTTCAGATTGTCATTAGAGACTGACAGCCTCGCAGCAGCTGTTCCTACTGTCCCTAAACAGGGACTGAAAGGATCAGCAGCTTTTAAAGAAATTCCTTTCTAGTGAAGGGCAATATTCCTTGGATTGCTGTGTATTTAAAATTTATACATTTTGCATTAGAAGTCAAGTTATAGATTAGTGCAGCAGCATCAGTATTGCATTCATTTCTGGGTGTACATAAGATAAAGGGGGGTAGGTGCTGTCAGCTTTAGATACATTTGCCATTTAAGCTGTAAGAGTAAAACTAGTCAGAATAAACTTTAATTTCAACATTCTTTCAGCCCACCTGCTCTTTAACCCTTAAATCCTACCAGTTTGGCCCTGTTTGCACCGTGGCTTGATTTGAACTTGGTAATTTGGATGATTCTGGGATGGAACTGAGGAAGAAGCAGATTAGGTCATTTGGGTTGCACTCGTGCCCCTTGCCCACTCAAGAGATGGTGGTGGCTGGAGTGAAGCTCCCCCCAGGATTTATCTGGGCAGAGGAGTTATCTGTGAGGGCTGGAAATCCAGACTGCCTGTGCTCTTCCCTGCCTGCTGCACTGTCTGTCACAGGGACCCCACCTGCCCACCAGCCCGATTCAGCTCAGAATTAATGTCCCTGTGCAGTCCCTGGAGCTCTTTGGGCACTGTGGCTTCAGGCAATGCACATTTGGGCAGGCATCACCACAGCCATTATACTAGGGCAACCTGTTGAGCTTTCTTTCATTTAATTTAATTTTTAATAGAGCTTGACATATTTCCACAGTATAATCAATGCAGTGACATCTGCTTGAGTCCTGGCTCCACAGGTCCTGTCTAGCTCTAGGTCTTATTCCCAACCTTCATTTAGCCAACTACTCTGCATATTTAATGAGGTGCACACAGTTTCCTGATCTTGGAATGTGGTGTCTTGTCTGGCTGGAGTGATTTCAAGTCATTATTGTCTTGTTTCTGTCTTGGGCATGATCCAAGGCTCTCTGCTGCTGCCTGTTAATTTTCCACTGGCCCTAAACTCTGAGAAAAACCATTAATATTTTTATTTACAAGTGTAAATGAAACATTTCTGGGAGAAATAAAATAACAGATTAAAGCTGTCGTAGTCTATAACCTTCTCCATGTCAGGTACATATTTTCCCTTTCTTCTAAGATCACCAATTATGCTGACTGGAAGGTGAGAATGGATTTTGTCTTGCTGTTAACATTTTTTTTCCTCTCTTTCACTTTAATCAGATATTAGATCCAACAGTTATATACTAAATGTTGTGGGGAATTTTCCAGACCCCTTTTCCCTCATCCCCTGATAATTGCTATAACAGCTGATTCCATAGGAACAATTTCCCTGGAGTGCATGTAACAACACTGACAGACACTGCCTGCTTGGTTTGCTGACTATTTACTTTATTCTTTAATAAGGACTTCATTTAACACCTTAATGAAAATAATGTAGGAGATAAAACTTTCAGTCATAGTTAAAGTGTTCCTGTACTATAATTAGCACCGACCTTAGGAATTAAATGTAATAAGAATTGAAAATTTATATATTTTAATTGCACACTTAGTAAGTGAAGACTATAGCTTGTCTTAAAAACATACAAAGATTTGTTTAGTTATTGGATTAAGTCCTTAATTTTGTGAAATTCAATTACAAGCATGGCGAGAGAGGTGACATTATGGCAAAAAAAGAAAATTGCAAGTATTATTTCTTAACCATTTTCCTTTCAATAATGAAAACTCCAATCATAAAAATATTTGTTGGCTCAAAACTTTTATCTACCCCATTCCATTAAAAGCATAGGGAGGAGTTGTATACCTTCCAGGGGGTGTGCTTAGGTAAATTGTTTGAACTCTCTCTGGCATTCAGCATAAACCCATTGCAGCTAACCAGAAATAATTAATTTTGATGCTCCTGATGGAGGCTGAGCACGAGGTTTGAATAATGTTTTGTATCAGAAGCTCCATTTTGCTTTGGAAAAATGAGCCTATTCCCTTCTTGGTATTCCCAAATCTCACTGTCCATTCAATACACTCATAAAAAGGAAGTGTTAGTGTGGAACACCAATCAACTTTTTGACAAGAAAAAAGAAACTCAGCTTGATGTTAATCTGAGCCATGACCTTTTCCAAAGGGAGGAGGCTGTTTCTATACATTTAGGAAAAGCCTTGCACTTGAGGTGCACTTCTGGGAACCAGTGCCCTCCCTTCTCCTGTTCGGGCAGCTGCAAGTGCCAGATGAGCAAAGCACCCATCCTCTCTGTCTTGGACTTTTTGCATTTCTCATGGGACTGCCCAGAGACTGTGGCACCCTTGGCACTCTGTGCTCCAAAATTCAGCAGCAGGCAGCACTGGGGCTGTATGATGGTAGTGTTCTGTAGGAGAGAACCCAAGAAGTCAGCAAATTGGAGCAGCTTTTTAAAAGAAGGGAAGAATTGATATGTGAGTCTTGTCCCTTTTCAATTTCATGTTGCCTGCCAGTCTGCCTAGAGGGAAAAACAGACTGTGGCTGTGCTTCCAATTAGCAATTCCCACAGCAAATTTTGACCTGACATAAAAACGTGGCACAATATGCAATCCGTGTCAGGCAACTTCATTTACAAACAGATTCCAGGATACTGAATGATGGTTCATGATCAGGACTCTGGGGGAAATCTCTGTCAAATGTAATATGGTAAATCCAAGGGAATGAAGATGGCAAGTTTGGAGCACAAAACATCTGGAAAAACACAGAGGAAACCTTTGCCATGGTGACAGGAGTAGGAATTCTGCCCTTGGTTTCCACAGGACCAGGGTTTTACTCTGACAATTACAAGAGATAGAAATAATAATAATAGTCAGAGAACTCATTCATTGAAAAGGGAATTTGGCTTTTTCCTAGACCAGAAGTTACACATTGTGTCTCCTCTCTAAATCTGCAGTTGGGCGGGCCAAAAGAATCCTGCCAAAATGAAGTAGTGAAAGCAAGCCAAGCAGAGCTCCAGCAAGGGCAGCCCAGTGACAATTCTGCCCAGGGGCTGTCTCTGCACATGGCAGTGAGACAGAAGCACCAGAAGTGTGTCTGTGTGAGTTAAGGACTCCCAGGCAAGTGTTTCCCTGGCACTGTGGGCTTTCCAAGCCATCCTGGGCTGGTCTCAGCAGCCATGCCAAGTGCAGGATCAAAGGGGACTTGCCATGGAAAGCTCTGTGAATTGTGTTGGAATATTTCAGTCTCTGGAGTAGCTGCTGGGTTCTGTGAGGGTTAGGAGCTGCCAGAAGGGCCAGATTTGTTGTGTCCAGGGAGCCCAGGTGGTATGATGCCTAAGAGCAGTCGTAACATCTCTAGGGCCTGCATCCTTCCCAGGAAATGTTTGAGCTTAGAAATCCACTGGAAAATTTATCCTTCTGGAAGACTGCCTGGTTCTAGAGGGGTTATCTTCCACATCTCTACAACTCTGAACCAAAGCCAGTGCTGTCCTGGTCTTCCTTCTAGCTAGCAATAGAGTTGCCTTTGTCTGTTGGAGCAAAATAGTTTTAGTGTTGTACTTCCTTCCCTTTCACTATCAATGTCTTTTCTGATTGCACAAAGTTCTTTATCTCACCCTTGAGCAGAGCCACAGGGCTCCCAAAAATCTTTGTTCTGTGGCTGTGCCCCTCCCAAAAGGCAGGCCTGCTGCACAGCACACAGTTTGTCCCTGCCATCCCTGCTTTTTGGGGAATTCCTGGAGGGCATTTTCTTGGTGGTGCTTGGTGGTGTTCACTTCCCCACCTGGTGTGGGGAAAAGGTTTGCACTATTCCCACACCTGAGGCATTGGAAATTGCTTCCACACCAGTTTAAGTGGTCACAGTTTCTTGATTTCTGTCACACTGGCTGTTGGCCTTGATTTCACCTGTATTCACAGGAAATAAAAGCCTCTTTCAATGGGAAGCCTTCAGGCTGCCCCTCTCCTGCCCATGGGAGCAGTGACCCTCTAGAGTGTGTTTAGTGGACTTCTCATCTGACACACTCAGGGATCATAATGTACTTAACCCTCCTGGGGTTCAGATGTGAGGGCTGAGCATTATTCATCCTTCCTGGCCTCTGAAGCCTAATCATCCCAGGCAAACCCATTGTTTCTTTTGCCTCTTGCAGCCTCCAGCTTCAGCTGGACAATTGTGCAGTGCCACTTTTAAATTTGAGGGCCATTGAAATTCAATGGCTCCCAAAGTGTTACAGACACAGCCTGAAAAGACAAAGGGTAAGGGGAAGCCTCTGGAATCAGTGTGGTTTGGTAATCCTTATAAAATTAGGTTGGATATTAAGACTCTTTTATCACAGGGTTTCTGCACTGCTAAATCAATCCCCTCAATAACAATAGATCCTTGTCATAGTGCTTGGGATATCTTTATTATTTAGGTTGGGAGCTGTGCAATGACTTCTCTGAGGATTTAAAAGACAATTGGCATTTTGCCCAATAACTAGATAATATCTTGCAAGGTGGAAAGACACATGCATGGGGCTTGAAATGAGGAAAAGGGTGGCAATCTGCACTGAGTATTTGCTGTCTGCTGACAGGTTGGCAATCTACCTTTGCACCTAAGCCATTATAACATTCACCTTGTTTTGAAAAGGGGGGCTGTCCCATCTTTTTGGGGTTTTTGTGGGTTTTTTCTTTTGTTGGTTGGTTTGGTTTTGGGGTTTTTTATTTGCGTGCCCTTGTGCTGACTATATGATAGTGGAAAGATGGCAGATGAGAAAGAAAAACCAGGTGATTTTGGTTTTATGTGACAAGGTTTGTCTATAAAGAATAAGGAAAGCAGCTGGTGATGGCTGCTGGTATATCAGTGTATAGCTAGAAAATGCTTCTGTGGGAGGCACTGTAGTATACTATAAACAAATCTTTATCTGCTTGCTTATATTCTACAGAGAGATGGTCTCACCTTTTTCCCACATCACCTTTCCTAGAGGTTTTAAAAAACAAGAAACCTCAAGAAGGTACCTGTATAATTTTTTGCCCATTATTAATTCCCATCTTGAACTCCCACATAAGAAGAGCTGCTCTCCCTTGCTTCTCCAAAGGACAAGTGGGACTGGCTGGGCAAGTGGGATTGGCCCCTGCATCTTCCAGGGGCAGGGCCCACCCTTGGTTCTTCCCTCTCAATTGCATAAAGGAGAGCTTGGAGCAGATCTTCTTGGTGCAATGAGAGGTGCAGAAGGGCTGGAATGGAAGCCCAAGCTGCTAGAGAGTGAGCTTTGGGGGTCTGCAGGTGGGGTGAGGGCAGCAGATGGGCAGTGCCAGGAGCTTGGTGGCTTCTTGCACGGAAAATAAAGAGTTTTTTCAAATATATTAATGGCAATAGGCATCATGAAAATATCATCAGCCCATTAGAGGATGCAGATGGTCACCTCCCAAAAATCAACCCACAGAAACCCTGAAATTGTGTGGGGTCTGTGCTCCAGCTGGATCCTTGCAAATCCCTGATGGGATTCATCCAAGAGCCCTCATCAGTGAGGGTTTCTGGATGAATCTCATCAAGCTCCAAGAGCTGCTGATGTCATCTCAGTCTACAACTTCCTCTTGGGGGGAAGAGGAGGGGCAGGCACTGATCTTTTCTCTGTGGTGACCAGGGACAGGACCCCAGGGAATGGCCTGAAGCTGTGCCAGGGGAGGTTTAGGTTGGATGTTACAGAAAGGTTCTTCACCCAGAGGGTGGTTGGGCACTGGAACAGTAAGACCAAGGTGGCTCAGGGATGCTTTCCCTCTGAGTGTACTAAAAGAATGCCTGTGTATTTTCATCCCAATGAGCCTTGCCTCCTCTCTGGCTCTGTATTCACTCTGCATTTGGGCTTCTAATCACCACTGGCACCCCATTGCATAATAGGTGAAGTGTACTTAACCCAAGGTTTATTTGGCAGCCATTTGCCTATGCAGTTTTATTTATAGTGCTTATTTCAAAGATTGATGGCAGCTGACAGGAGGTACTGAAACAATTGATAAAGGCAACTGACATTTTGTCAGCTGTCTGGGTGACAGGAATATATTACTTGCATTTAAACAGTTTTGTGTGAATAAGTCATCATTCATGCCAAAATTCACCTTTGGCCCTTTCCAAATGGTTCTTGAAAAGTGGCTGGGAAAGGTGTTTCCTTAAGCAGTGAGCACCTTGCTGTAAGCAGCAGATGCTTACCCTCAGTGAAATTCTTCTTAGTGATAGTATTTAAATATTTAAAGCATTAGTGAAATAGTTGATTGAATTCTGTTCATGGCAAAGTTAAGGACAACATACTATTCTGCTGTTTGAATGCTCTATGGAAAAAAAACCAACAATTTGGTGAAACCTTGTCAGGCAACTTAATATGGATGAGAAAGAAGTCTCTGTGCAGTGTATTTCTGCTATCATTTTCTCTTTGAAATGGTGCTAGCAGTCTTTGAAAGGACTGAAGTTTTACACCTGCCAATGTTTCCCACCTTGTGATTCTCCAAGTGATGCATATTCCCATCCCACAGTGTCGTGGAAGTGATCTGTTTGATGAGCTTTGATCTCTTTGTTTCTCCACTGCACCTCTAAGTCATCATAAAACACCTAAATGGCAAAAATATTAAATAAATAAATATTAAATAAATAAATATTAAATACATATTGTACAGCAAATGGCATAAGGGGTTTGCTTAGGTGGGTATGCAAAAACTGAGATGAGGGGAATAATTTTGAATGACAGAGGTCCTGTGCTCCCCTTCAGAAAATGCTTTCTGCTGTTACAATGTCCTGTCCTGTCATGTTTCCCAGGGGAGGGCAGTAGCTGAGCCAAAGATAGATGTGATGGAGTGCTCCTCCCCTGTCCCTGCACAGCTGTTTGTCTCCACAAGACACCAAGGACATGACTGAAAGGGATGGGACATAGCTGAGTCCTTTATCAAACTCTTCCAAATGAGGAATGGGGGAAGTGTTTTCCAACACTTGATAATTTAGTTGCACGTGTTGGAGTTTTCTCATGATGAGCGGATCAGTGTTACCCTTATTGCCTGCACTTGCACTGACAAGGCCACTGAGCCCAGATGCTTTGCAGGTTGATCTGTTGTTCAGCTCCCTTGCTCCTTGGCATGCTTTTCTCTTCTCAGTCCTCTTCTCTCCATCTGAACCTGCTGCTGTCGTGGAGCAATAAGAAGGCACCTCTCTGAAATGTGAATTCAGAAAGAGACTGAATCAGTTCAGCTCCTCAGGCTAGATTTGGGGTAGGCTGCACAAAGGTAGATGGAGCTGAAAAGTCATACCCAAACACAGTGTTCATCACTGAAGATTGTGACTAGGATGTACCCAAAAAAATCCTTGGTGCTAATGGAGCAACAGCAATGAGTAACAGAAACTGGGGTGGAGGAGAAGAGAAAGCTCATTTTGAGCTTAAATGCAGCTGTTTCCATTGCCACATTTATTGCATGGGATTGTTTTAACAGTCTTGGAAATAAATTCATCCAAGATAATTAAGTTTTCCTAATTCATAGAGTCTCTACATCATGCTTAACAGCTCTGGACATGAATGCCAATAGATGTCTCCTTTTGCAGAATGTGCTCCCTGATTTTTTTTCCCTGTCTCTCTCTGAAAGTCCACAGCTCTTCACAACTGGTATTTCTGCAGAGCTGCAGGATAAATCCCCATCTGGGTCTTGCTGTGCACCAGCACAGGCAGTGTATTTATTGAAAATGGCTTGGCATTTAGACTTTTTCCATTGGCACTAATATGCACCATGTCAGGCTGCATCAGGGTGAGTTCCAACATGTGACTTGATGGGACTTGACATGACCTGACATAGCACAATGCATGTGTCTTCTTACATCAGAGACCAACAGAAATACATCCTAATAAAGAGTAAAAATGCACAAAATACAAAGGCTTTATTGCTGCCTCTCATCAGAGGCAGGTAGCACATGCTAGGCTTCTGGCACACATTTAATTGTGAGAGTTTTGCTGCAAACTCCATCCTGATATATGTAGCCTTATGTAAGTACAGATCTGCTGCTGGGTTAAAGACCACTTCTTATTTTGCAAATGTATTGAGAATGCAATTATATAATAGTTCAGGCATTTTGCCATCCTAAGTGATTCAGTTTATCATTCTGGCCCATAGTGTTCTCATTTGTCCCTTCCCTGATATCTTAATTTGTAGTATTGCAAAAAGTGTTGTATTTCAGCCTCTGTTTTCAAAGCTTCTCTTTGCTTCTCTAGTGCTGTGCTCTGTGTGCTCTGCCATCTTCTTGTAATCTAGTCACAGCTCAATACTTCATTAAAGATGTTACTTAGGTATGATTGAGTGACCTCTTTTGAAACTATCAGTAACTCAGTTTGAGTTCTGTATTTTTAGTGAAGGCTTGCAAAAGCATTGCTTTGAAAAGTGAAATTCTGAAAGAAAGCTATGCTGATGACTCACAGGGAAACTTTCCATTGCTTTTGTGGAAGAAAATGCTACCAAGATGTCACTTCCTAGAGGAATTTGGAGGACAAAGGAAGGGAAGTCCTTCAGCTCTGTAAATGATGCAGGAATCAGTTAGGTTTTTGTCCCTGGGGATGCAGCTGCTTTTGATGCTGAAGGTCTGTTTGCCTTCTTCAACTGCAGTTGTGTGTGGGTGTTACACATTTTCACCATCATTAGGCACACACCAGAGACAGGAGTGCATATAACAAAAAGAAACAGACATTAAATAGATGGTCAGAAATCAGAGATTCAGCTGATTCAAAGTCTTTGTTCCTTTGGTGGTAGGTTTTTTTTTGTTGTTGTTGTTGAGTGGGTTTTATTGTTTTAAAATATGTGAGATTTCTTAAGAAAATTTGAGCTGGATCTGCTCTTCTAACCTGGAGCTTTTGGGACTCCTGCTTGGTATTGCAGCTATTTTGGCAGCAAGCTCATCACTTCAAAATTTCATCCAAGGGTAACTGTGCCTTTTGCTTAAATTCAGTTCAAGTCACATAATTTGAAGAGCTAATATATGACAGCAAATATATTTCAGGAAATGCTAATAAAAGACACAAAACCATTGTTGCCACCAACATTTGGGGGGAAACATAACCACAAAAAGTTGAGTGATGACTGTAGGTGTGGCAGTGGCAGATTAAGTGTAGTGTCTACAAGTACTGATGTGTGAATGAAGGATAAAAATTCTAGCTGCATCTCATGAATAAAGTCTGAGGCTGTCTGAACTGCTCAAATATATTCTTCATGTGAGTATAAAACCCCCAAATATTACCATTTTCAGTTTATGAATTTTAAATGAACCCTAAAATTAACACTTGTATCACAGAGGGAAAAAAAATCCATGTTTCAAAGAATCAAAGGAAGAAAACGTGAAGTTGATCTTATTGACTGCTTCATAAAGAAATTGAGCAACTCACTTTACATCACTCTTTGACATCTTTAAATGCTAATTTCATCTTTCAAATGTCTTTTCATTCTGTGTCTTCATCTCTCTTCTTCAAAACTCCCTTTCAAGCTCCTAAAGGTATGGGACTTTCCTTTTGTATCAGGGAAAAGAGTTTGGAAAATTATCAGTTAATATATGGAAGTCAGGCTTCCTCTTGAGCTACAGGCACATGAGCAGGGAAAAACATTCAAAGTCAACTATAGCAAGATGATTTTAATCTGACACTTTGGCAGTCTGAAATTCTGTTATTTCTATTTATTTTATTTTTACGTGATTCTTTAAGTCCTCTTGTGCTATTTCTTATAAATATGGTGCAGCATAATGGGGACTTCTGAGCTATTCTTCATTTTAAGAAAATTAACTGTTTCTGCCTGCTGAATATTTAAGGCTGCTTCTTCTGAAATTAATTTCAAAGGGGAACTTTAATCTGACTTTTCACTCCAAAGAAAGTGTGAAGCTCCTGACAATAGCCTTTTCCTTCAGAAGGACTGGTATCCAAAAAGGCAGCAACCAGCTCTGGGAACCATCTGAGTGCTGAAGCCTACAGTAATTATGCAAAAGAATTTCCATTCTTCCAAAGACATGTGTTGGATTTCAGATAGTATGCCTTTAAAATTCCTGTGGCCATCTGCATTAGAGCATGGTTGTTTCATCATACTCTTCTCTTAAACCCTGCACTCAGGAAAGCCAGGTATGGAGGGGAGCAGGTAACCCACCCCCCTCTGCACTCCAAAGGTCTGCTCTGGGTATTGCCCCTCCTCACCTGCTTCCTCAAGGTTATCCTTCTGTGATGAACCATGTAGGAAAAAGTGACATTTTTCCTCTGATGTGACAGGGTAAGGGGCACCTGTGAAAATCAGGTCTGAGCTATTTGGTGGCTGTGGAGTACTTTGGGTAATTGCAGTGCCAGCCACTAGACTGTACCATACCAGCTGTCTGGGATATGGACTCTGGAAATTTTGAGGCAGGTACTGTTGTCATCTGAAATCAGAACAGCTGCAATTATGTTGTGACAAGTGATAAGGATTTTCTATTTCAGGAAACGTTTGCTTACACTTGGGATGTGTTGATCAAAAGCTCTGGGGTGATTCGCAGTCTTCCTTCAGGAAGAATTTTTATCTCGACAGCAGGGTATTATTATTCCTTGTGCCCCTAGTGAGTATTGCAACTTTAATATTACCAATTTTGAATTAAAATGAATGGTTCAAGTTATAATTATTGATGCAGTGTTCTTCCTTGTTTGAATAAACATTATGCTAGTGCCTGTCTAGTGTATATCTTAATTGTAGAAACTCTTCATTCTATTAATCTTAATTACCTCTGCTTCAATACTTGAAAGCTGGGGATGGAGTAAAAATAAAAGCCTTCAAGAAGACATTTGTTTCTAATTGACAAATGGCCGGTGGCTTCGATGGAGGTACACAGCTGCCCTGTGGAGTGCATAGAATTGGGGAACAAAGAGCTTGTGGAGGTTTTAATGGGGTGGTTTTCCCTAGTTAGCTAAAATATTGACCCACCTTTTCCCAGTGTTGATGAAATGGGCTGTTCATATCTCATGCGTTTGGTCAAGATGTGTGTGTGAGAAAGACAAATCATGATTATTGTCTCAGAGTACCTTTTTAAAAAACATCCTCAGTTATCATTAAGAGTAACATGTTAATTTAAAGGGAATCTTATACTGGCTGTCAGCATCCAGTAGGAAACTATGCCCCTATCCAAGCAGGCATCTCCCCCTGTGTTGGCTTGACCCATCCCAAATTGTGTTTCTGTCAATCAGCACCTGTTCCCTTCATTGCCAACATTCCTGTGACCCTGGTGCCAGCATTTCTGTCCTAACTTGTCATGGCTTATGAGCACTGGTTCTGTTCCATCTGTGCAATACTCACCTGTAAAACAGAAATCATGGGGGTAAGTTCATCTTTCCATTGGCTTTCATCAGTTGCAAGGAGTCATCTCTTTTTGCTTGAAACTTACAGCTCTGCCTGGATCTATAAAGTGGTACAGTGATAAACATTATTAATATTCAGGATAAGTCACACTACATCCTTGTGTGATAATTTAATTTCAATAAGGAGATTTACAGAGCTGTGGTGTAAGAGTGCCATCATTTATTCCAGTCTTATAAAATTCTTTTGTTCAATTTTTTTTTTTTTAAATCTTCTGCTTTTGGGGAAAAAAAAAAAAAAAAACAACAAAACCACCTGCTGTTGTAGCTAACAGTTTCATCTGCCAGAAGTATTACACTTCTGCATTTCATAGATTATTATATCTCTTATTTCTGATAGCATCACATTAACATAGCACTATTGTGCTAAGAAAAATGTCCTGCACATGAGCAAAGCTAGGAGAGCAGTGCCATATGTCATTCCAGCTCGGAATGAGTGTCTGTTTTCACTGGTGATAACAAATGTAGAGCCTGCTCAGCCTGCATCCCAGGATAGTAGCCGTAAAGGAAGAAGCAGCTTCGAAAATGCTGTGAAATGGTTTCTGATTCTTTCCAGTGAATTGCACTGGAAATGAAGGTTTGTGACTCTGCTGCTCTGAGAACACCCTACAGGAAACCATGAAGCAAAATGCTGATAAATTTACCAGTAGTTGCTTTTAATGGGTTTCATCAGTGGTCATTGGGTCAGCCCCTAAAACCAAGTTTTCTTTTCCTGGGGAAAACAATTTCTTGAACACAACATGGCTCTGCCAGCTTTTTGCAAGCATTAGTTATTCTGGTTTTAAAGTGTAAAGTAATAAAGTAGATTGGGGGTTAGGTCTGTATCTGCTCAATCTATTTCATAATGAATTTTAAGATAATTTGGAGTGCTACAATGACAAATACTTTACCCCTTCAGAGAGACCTAGCCTAATGTACTTTTCAGGATTGATAAATAGAGCTTGCACTTTTTGACATCAGCCTATTCCCTTGAGTGAATTTTAAGTTGCATTGTATTCACTATGGGGCCATCTTCTGGTCAGTTTGCAGCTATAAATAAGCACACTATTTATAACTGCATGGAAGAGGAAATCTGCATTAGAAACATGTATGGTATCTCCTGGAAGTGCTAATTAAATTATATGGTGAATACGTGCCTCACTGATTTAAATATGTTGAACAGTTCACAATATTATTTTAAATAAATGAACATATGCTCTCTTCTCCCTTGCTACCACTCTTTTTCATTATCCTGTTAAACACCTTAATTTTAATTGACTCCTCCGCAAAGGCAAACAAAAATAGCAAAATTCAAAGCTCCATAAAGAATCTGTGGCACTCCAGAAACAAATACCATCTTCTGTAGTCTTTTTTCTTGATCAGTTTTTCCCTTGGCAAGAAAAGCCATGGTGTATACAGAGCAAACAGTGAAAGATCATGTATGCCATTAAATGACTGTTTTTTCTCCCCTTGTCTACCTGGTTTTTCTTGTAGTTTTCATGAATGGAGAGTTAGTTAACAAAATGAAGCTATTTCTATGGTGCTGTACAGAGAAGAATGCTCCCTTGGCCTTAAGAGCTACTTGCAAACTTTTAGAGGTCACAAACATGTCAGTCACAATCCATTACCTGTCTTTATTATCCATGAAAGCTATCTAAGTGAAAAGTTACTTCCAGTCTTGCAATGTGTCCTATGTTATTTTCAGTCTGATTTTTACCCTACAACTATTGTTTTCTGTTTGTAAAACCAGCAGTGAATGATATTGCAAACCTCCAAAGCCAGGGTCTAGATTGAGGTATTCATATCTCTTGAAGGCATATTTTTTTATCCAAGCATGTGCAATAACTGCAGCCTATTCTTTACTCCTATAAGTGTTCATCTGTGCAGTTTTAGCAGAATAATCATTTTTTCTGCATGTCAACTCTTTAAGGGTTAAGATGTTTATTAACAGCATTCTCCAAAACTTGTACTGGAGTCAAAGCATAAAACACTGGAGGGAGTGATTCCTGCCCACTCTGTGCTTTGGGTTCAGCCAACAATAACTGGAAGAAATTTAGGATAGAGGCTAGTTCCCTAGGCAAATGGCCTCAAGGTCATGACGATAGTGGGCTATGATGATGATGATTATTATTATTACCTGTAATTACAAGTGTTAAATCAGCAGTGATATTACAGGTGACATGCCCTGCCCTTGGCCCAAAAATTCGCTCAGAGAGCACAAAGAGTAAATTTCCATCAGAATTTGTTTGGAGAAAGGCATCAAAATGAGATGGGTTCTAAACATTCAGCCCTGCTCACTGAGGAGGTGCTGCCATCAAAGCCTATAGGGAAATCCCTGTGGACTGGGGTTTGTAGTTTGACTGAAGAATCCTTTAGCTACAGGCTTGCTGTAGGAGGCAGAAGGTGACAAAACCCTCCACAGCTGGATAAGAACCACCTAGATTTGAACTTTGTGATCTTCTGTCCCTTTTACCATCTGTTTTCCTTGGCAGTCCTGAATTGTGTAATCCTGAAGTGTGCAATGACTTGGTTGCCCTTTTTTTTTTTTTGGTCATTTGTTTGTTGGTTTGTTTGGGGTTTTTTTGCAGCTTATAGCAATCATTTTGCAGGGGTAAAAAAATAAATTGTAGCATACCTGCTTTAGCCTGCTTTCATTTTCTCCTGGTATTCTGTAGGTTGTGTCTAAGAAGTACCAGCCATCCCATTATCTGTTAGGATAAATTAGCACAACAGCTGTGTTCCAAAATAAACAAAAAAAACCCTGCTGTACTTGATAATGCATTAGTGAAAGAAGACTGGAGGTGCAGATTATAATAATCAGGATGATTGGAAAATTAGGGGGATCATGGTTGGTTTGAAGTGTCTGCATAGATTTCCAGTTCACAATGTTATTTTTTTTTGTGCTCCATTCTTATTTTGAATGAGATTGAGATTTATCACTGAATTCAGTTCTGCATTTGGGATTTCTTTCAGACTCTAAGTCATTTTTTCTTTCTTGTCCCTTGATTTTTCAGTGTTGCAGCAGAACTTGTTTCTAGAAAGGCTTTTTACCTGTTGCAAAGGAAGCTGTTGCCAACATAAGCATAAAGTGAGGTTTTGGGCATTTACTGAACAAAACATGGAGAGGGGTTTTTTTTCATCCCTCAAGCAGAGGAGAAAATTTGTGTACAGGTAAAACACTTGCAGAATATCTGAGGGGTAGATGAAGTTCTAAAGACATTTGTTACAGAGTGCCTGGAGGCAAGTGAGAAGGTGAAGAAAGAGAATTGAAGTTCCCAAAGCAGTGGCAGTGCTGATGTTTTTTAGCTGGCACACATCACTATAAAAGTTAGTGGTGTATTTGTGTGCCTGCATGCACACATGGAGGTGCTGCAATGGAGGTTTGAGCAAGCAGTATTGTACAAAACAGGAGCATAGGTGATTTATTGCTGGATACCACTAAAGAGCCACCTTTACTTATTAAGTGTTGGAAAAAAAAAAAACCAAAACAAAACAAAAAGAGCCTTTACCTCATAAAGGAAATTGTAATTCTCTCTTTTCACATACAGCTCCATGTCCCTCCTTGAAATTTTGGGGATGGCCTGGGAACCTCTCTATGGAGGACAGTTGCACAGGTGCAGTGAGCCTTCTCTCTTGGTGTCTTGTGTCAGGCTTGGTGCCAGCGCTGTCACTGTTAGCACAAGAGGGGTAAATTGTTAGAAAGTGGGGAATGATGGACCCAAAACCTTGTAGACTTAATATCCTCTAGGTTGTAACCCCCCGTCTCTGAGAAGAAAGTAATGTTGGCAGTGTAAGCAACGTCTGCATGCTGCTAAAAGCAATAGGGAGGAATGATGCTAATACATTATTCTGTGGGGTTTTTTGGTTGTTTGGGTTTGGGTTGGGTTTTTTTTTTTTGGTTTTTCTTTTTTTTTTCCTGGCTAAAATCACATTACGGTACAAAATTTAAAAAATATTTATGTTTATGAATTTCGCAACAATGAAATTCCTACATCAGGAATGCTCTCAACTATGATAATGGTAGGTTGCAGAAGGCCCCTCCCAAACACTGTGTTTGAACACTGTCCTCTTCTGGTAAGCAGAGGCTGAGATCCAAGGCTCCCTTAACATCTATACATGTAAAAATCTATTCTATAAATCACTGTCTATAACCCAGTGAAAAATTCCTGGGTTTCCCTAATTCATCCCTGATAAATTCAGTTTAGGGACACTTGCTCATAAGTGCTCAGGGGCCATAGCTGCTAGCAGAAGCAAACAAGTGTGGATCATAAAGAAGTCAGATACTCAGCTGATAAAAACATGGGGAGTTCCAGAAGTGGCAAAAATATGAGAGTGTTCAATATTTAATTGACTGTCTTTTTAATAAAAAAGACCTTTGTCCTTTATGTCTACATGGAAGCCACAAAGGTTGAAAATCACAGAAGAAAACTGTTGTAGATGCAGACTGTTTCCATGCTGATATCTCCCTTTTCCTCCAAACCTGGCTGAAAACTTATGGGTGAGGGGTGCTATGTTTTTCATTTTCTCCAAGGAAATGAAATTCTGGGGTCCCCTCTTGTCTCTGACATCTGAGTGACTCTGTGGTCCCCACTGCAGTGCCTGAGCCTTTCAGCAGCATATTGAGAGATGTCACTGATGCCTGTTACATGTTTCATCCTCTCCCCTCTTCACTTCTTGGCTGGGTTTTATTAGATTTCTGCCTGGTATACATATGTCCAATTCATTAAGACAGGTAGAAATCTGGTTTTCTCTTGGAAGTCTGCAGAAAATGTTGAAGCCTGTGATAGAGTTGAAAGTGTTGATGCTGCAGGGTTGTACTTCACAGCCTTGTAAAAGCCCCTCAAGGAAGTCTGTCTCCTGCACAAATGAGATTTACCCTTTGCAAAGACAGCTCCTCTCTGCTTGAGGAGCAGCAATGCCTGTGATCTTCCTCTCAAGTTTTACATGCCACCACCACTCCTGATATCTTTCTACAAGAGCCCCTTTTTGCACCCATGGCCTAATGAATCTCAAATCTTCATACTGTACCTTGGCAGTGCCCAGACAGAGGAGGATGACTGCTGCAGGCTATCATTTCCTCTGCATATGTAAAACAGGTGAGCAGCCTCCAGCCAAGCTGAATATTTACTGCAAAAAGACTTCAGCAATGAGAACACTTTCTTCTTCCTAGTGCCAGAGACATTGGAGCATTGATCAGGTACCTCTTGTTTCTAGAAATAACACACCTTTTTTAGTAAAAAAAGGGCAAACTGGTCTTTTTGATGTGTTACATGTAGGAACAAAAGAAAACACAAAACTGTGCATTCTTTCTTGTTTCTTCATGTAGAGCACTGAGAAATGTTTCCATGTTTTATAGTCCATATAAAAGTATAACCCTAAAACTCCCATTTTATATAAAAATAAAAATTACTATATAAAAATTATTGCTTTAACATACATGGAAACATTTATTCTCCTGAAACTCTGGGGCTGGATGCTTCTCTGCCTATGGAAAAGAACTGTCCTTCTCCTCCAGGAGCCTGTTGACAAGATTTGGATTCCACCTCCAAAATTCTATATATTTATTTTTATTGCTCACAGACAAATGTACCAGCATAGAAAGGTCTTGGTGGTTATTACATCCCCTAGGCAGCCTGTCATCTGCACCTGAAACACTTGGACAGCCAGCTAGGATTAGAGATAGGGTTAGTGTTAGGTTTAAGGTAAGGATTAGGGGTTAGGGTTAGTGTGACTTTAGGATCAGGATCAGGGTTAGCATTTGTGTTAGTGTTAGGGGCTTAAGTTTCTGTTTCCTAAGAGAATGTATTTTGGAGCAGGCTTCATAGGTCACCTTGATTCAGGCCTAACTAGATTCATTTAAAAATATTTGCTGTACTGGCCATTTCAGCTTCTCACAGTCTTAGCTTTCTCTGTGGCTATTGCTCTGCTTGCATGGATCATTGAACAGAGAACAGATATGCCCTTTGTTGCTCTCCTCTAATAATCAGTAAGGGTGTTGTAACTTATGTTTCCCTGTAATGAGGTTCTGAAAAAAACAAACAAGTGAACATGCAAACAAAAAAACTTCTCTGTAGCTCATGAGGATAGATGCTCTCTGAATTATCTTGCTGACCCATTCTCATTGTACCTGCTTATGATTTGACTCCCATGGCATTAAATCATGGAATGCAAAATTTAAAATTTGCATCTCTGTGGTTTTCACTAGCTTATTGCTGTGCCTTTACCTTCATCCTCTTGAAATCTACATTCTCCAGTTTTCATGCCTAAGAAAACAGGACACATGGAAAAGCAAGTTCTCATGTACACCTCAACTTACCAATATCAAAAACTCTTATGCTTGTTTTTGCAATCAGAATTGATTCTTTCCTTCAAGATCTTCATATAGCAATGGTGGCTCTGATGATAGTATAAACAGCAAATAATACTTAATAGCTCTAATGGAATCTCCTCAAGAAGCTCATCCCTAAAAGGTACTTTCCTTGGTGTGTGCATGTAAAAATAATCCAGTTTCAAATCAAGCAAATTAGTTCATATCAATTCCTTTGATGTTACTGAGAAACATAAAATCCTCAAGAACTGGTACATCCTTCTTTGTCAGTGTTTTCCACTCAGAAGAGAAGCACTCCTGTCTTATTTCAAATACTGAAAATGTTTCTGTTTATGGACATCTTTATGGACATCACACTGCTCATTCAGATCCCTACCCTATCCTCTAACTAGTGTTTCTATAAGACTAAAGTTATCTGCTGAAAAACATACCTCAGATGTGACAAATAGAACCATATTAAGAGATTGCATGGGAAATCAGTGATGCAGCCATCAGGAGGCAGCTTGTGTTTCTGCACCTTGTGTCTCCTTCCTGTCCAATGCACAGCACAGTTCAGCTCAGGCTCTCACACAAATTTGCAGCAGACTCTGACAACACTTCCATGGCTTCAGAGTGAGGTGTTTTCAATAGCTTTGGAAACAGGAGCTCCAATATTGAGTTAGAATTGCTCTGGATGGACAAGTGCAGAATTCACCTGCAGGCACTGAATTTAGGTTGATGGCAGCCTTCACTTTCGAGGTCACTCTCAAAGCTCTCTCTTCCTCAGGGATAGATAATTTGGTCTAGCTTAGCTTTAGCAACAGTCTCTAAAACCACATCAGTGGGAGCTATACAGACCACTTCTTATAGCAGCACCCTCAGCCTTTTCCTCATCCTCTGGCACTTTGTTTCCTCTGGAATAAGTGGGAGTAATTGAGACAGAGTGATTTTTCTTGTTACAGAATGAATCCACTACACAAGCTTATTTCTGTAGAGGGAAAAGCTTTTGTGCAAGGACCACCCTGTCTGTGCCATAGCAGGCAGTGGTGTTCAAACAATGCTCAGCCTTTTGAGCAGTCCTGCTCTCTGCCCAGGCAGAGCTGCAGTGCTGAGGGGCCACTGTTGTGGAAGGAAGGAATGATGAATCTGACTCCATGTTCTTAGAAGGCTAATTTATTATTTAATGATGTGTATTATATCAAAGAATAGTATACTAAACTACACTAAAGAATACAGAAAGGATACTTACTCAATGCTAAAAAGTTAATAAGAAAACTGGTGACTCTTTCCAGAGCCTCGACACAGCCTGACTCTGATTGGCCAATAAGTTAAAACAATTCACATGAAACTAATGAAACAACCACTTGTTGGTAAACAATCTCCAAACACATTCCGAAGGAGCAAAACACAGGAGAAGCAAATCAGATAATTATTGTTTTCCTTTTTCTCTGAGGCTTCTCAGCTTCCCAGGAGCAAAACCCTGGGTGAAGGGATTTTTCCAGAAAATATGACTGTAACAGGCCACCTTGGGAAGTAGGGCTGTCCCTCTGAGCTCCACAAGTCCCTGGATGAGCTAGTTCCTTTTCCACACTGCCCCTGGCAGAAGTGAAGCACAAAGAGTGACTGTGATGCTGGCTGTCCCTGCAGCTCTTCCCTAGCCAGCAAACCTTGTGGCAGCAAGCTGTTGACCAGGATGGTTGGGAACTAAAGAGAGGGAGCCAGCAAAAGCAGCTTTCCCTTGATGCTGTACCTGGGAGCACAGTGGGAATGTGCTGTTTGCAAGACAGTCTTCTGGTCTAGAAACAAAGGAGGAAGAAAGCTGGGGAGGCTGAAGGCTAACTGCTGTAAGAGAGTGATGGCAGTCAAAGATTCCTTATGGGGCTTTTGCTTTATGCTGGCTCACAAGCTAAGACAGAGGGGGTGAGGGGGGTTGCCCAGTTCAGAAAGCCAGGACTGTGGTAGAACCCCTAAAGCCCAGATCCACCCAGGATTCCAGGAGTGCCTGTTGATATCTGCTCACAGTTCTCTTTCCAGCCACCATAGGGGGTAGGTTTTGATCTTGTGCTCATTCCACTCCCCTTGCCCTGCAAAGGCTTGGTCATTCCCGAGCTTCAAGTCATGCACAGGTGGTGCAAAGGGAAGTGCTCAGACTGCCTCATGTAGAGATGTGCAAATGATGTCCCTCCCCATCTACTCCCTTCCTCCTCACAGCATCTGAAATCTGGCCAGGATTACACATGGATGATTGTCATGGTTAAACTCCAGCCAGCAACTCAGCCCCGTGCACTCAGTTCCCCCTGGAGGAACAGGGGAGAGAATCAGAAGAGTAAAAGTGAGCAAATGGGCAGGTTGAGTAAGAAACAGTGCAATAACTGAAATAAAATTAAAACAATGAATTTTAAAGAAAAGAAAAGTTGCAAAAAGAGAGTGAAATAAACCCCCCCCCAAAAAAAAAAAACCAACAAGTGATGCCAATGAAAGAAAATTTCTCTCCCCCAGCTCACCAATGCCCAGCTTGTTCCCAAGCAGCAGCTTTTCTCAGTTTGCAGGCTGAGCATGACATCGTATGGTTTTGTCCCTTTGGGGTCAGCTGTTCCTTCCCACAATCCTGGGAATCCCCAGCCTGCTCACTGGTGGGGCAGCATGACAAGATGAAAAGTCCTTGACTTTGTCAAGGCCCTGCCCAGCAACAAGTAAAACACATTACAAGCATGCTATTGGCATCCAAAATCCAAATGCAGCTACTAGGGAGAAAAAAAATTCCCTCTGTTCCAGCAGAAACCAGGACAGTATCCTTTAAATAACACCAAGAGCAGGGATAGGAAAATCATAGCACAGAATCATGGAAGGCTCAATAATGAGACTCACTTTTGGATCCATTGTGGCTTTTGCCTGGCTGAACACTCTGGGGTCAGGCACAAATTGGGCTGGTTTTGCCCTGAAAATATTATGGCTAATGACATAATGACCAAACCTTCCTAGCAAAAAGCTTGATTTCTCTTTTCAACTTTACTTTTTTCTCCTCTCTCCCAGCCTGCTGCACATTCTTCACCAATAGTTCAACTGGAAGACAGAACAAACAAAGCAAAACCCAAAAGGGCTAAGCTTTTATGGTTCTTTTACTGTAGCAATTAAATTACTGCAGCACTGTACTGCACCAAGTGATGTCAACATGGAGACTGTGGTGTGAACCTTTCTTTTGGGAGTGAAACTAGAAATATAAATCTTGATGAGGGAAGAGTTCAAGTCATCATTATCCATCCATTTTCACAGAGAAAATGAACAAATATTGTTATATGTTTCATCTCAAGCTCTTCCTAGTTTAAGATCTTGGCTTTTGTAACATAAAATGTTCTATGAAAACAATAAAAAAAACAATAATAAAAAAAAAATCTCTAAGCAAACAACAGGCTGTTATGAAAGGACTTTGTTCCATTTACTTTTTTTTTTTCCACAGCTATTACTTTTTCTATTAAAATTTTTCAAAGCAAAAAAGATTCCTCAATGCAGCTGTTGCCTTGGAAGAGCAGCAGTCAGACCATAATTGGAAGTGGAATTTTTGGGTACTAATTCAATATAAATTCAATATAAATAAAAATGAAGGCAAGGAATGCTGGGTTTATCACCTGCCTATCAGTTTTTCCATCAATCATAAATACTTGTTGGTGTTCTGAATTATAGCCCACAGGTAGGGAACTGACTTAAGCATGACCTGTGATGCAAAATAAGAGGAATTCAGCTAAAATCATCATGTACCAAATACACCTGCCAGGCTCAAGGTACAGCCTAAACCAATTAGTCCTTGCTTTCTGCAGCTCTGGTGCCTATCACATCAGTTTGTATTCTAAGAGTTGGGATTGCCCAAAGCTGCAAAACCTAAGGCCTCTTCACACTTACTCATTCCTCTCTCAAGTCATTCCCTCCTGACATCCAGAGCACTTGGAGTGGAATGCACTAAATCAAAAGTATTTGTCCCTTATGTGTCTTGTCGTTTTCAGGTTTTGGAATTGTCTAAGCATTTACTAGATCTTAATATTTCATAACAAAATGCTGGGTGAGAAGAGGTGTTTTCCTGCCTCTTTGCTTTTTTTTTTTTTTTTCCATCAGGTTTCATTTCATGATGTGCTTTTCATCTGGGAAAATTGCACCGTTTTAAGTTTATTTTCATTTCTGAGTGACAGTGAGTTTTTGTTTTTGCCTTTCCTCCTTCATCTTAAAATATTTATGTTACAAGCATGGTTGGGCATATGCCTTAATTGTATTGTATAAATAACAAGACTTCTCCCATAGAGGAAAACATAATGCAGAGTTAATGTACTTGCATATTTTCACCCCAGGGCTACATTTGATCCACACTGTTGTGACAACCACGCTGGCCTTACCAGCTAAATGAATCTCTTCCTCCTGAAATGCAAAAATCCTTGCTAGTCATTTCAAGATATAGCAAATACCAGCCATGATTGTGCAAAAATATGTATTGCTTCCAGATTATTGGTGTGTGATGCATGAGGACCCCAATCTCAGCCTTTGAGGAGCATAATATTGAGGAAGCTTTGGGAGCAGAGGATCAGGGAAGGGGTGAACAACAGCCAAGGGCACTCAGTTTCCACAGAGGGATTGGTCAGTGCTGAGCTGTGCCTGGGAGAGGGGGAAAGCAGCACACAGGATCAGGGCTGGGGAGGGCACACATGTGCACATGTGATTATCCTGCATCATTTTTTTTTTCCTCCTCTCCCATAACTTCCCTGGCTCCTGTATAGTTCTTACAGTAAAGTATTTGATAGAAGTTTGGGGGTTCTTTTTATGAAGTTTCTGCAGGCACAGGCGAAGGCTTCAGCCCTTTGCAGTTCACATTTTCAAGCTTAGTTGCCGTGATGATGGGGAAAAAGTTTTGAGCAATATTTTTTTTTTGAAGCGCTGTAGTGGTGCCATTGGGTCAGCAGACTCCTGCAGAGCTGGTGCACACAGAGAGGTTTCTCTGCAGCCAGGAGGAGCCTGGAGCAAAAGAGATCCTCAGAAGATTTTTAGACAATCTCACCAGGGTGGTTTCATCACTGCTGCACACCTGTTCCTAGTCCAGGAATGCTCCACATCAGTAGAGACTTGCTGCTATTCACAGGATTGCTTCAGAAAGCAGGAAAGAAAAACATTCCTATCAAATGTGCCACTCCTTTGGGTCTGAAACCATATTCAGCCACTTTAGCTTTTCCCATCTCCTGCTTGTTTGATGTCAGATATTTCACCTGCACTTTCTGATCTGAGGGAAATGTATTAAATCGAGGTTTTGAAGAGCATCCTTCTTCACATTCCCCTCAAGAAGTCTCATCTGAGCCTGGTTCTCTCTGCACTTTTGAAAGCATGAATGTTCCTAAAAGCCCCACTAATGTGAGGTTCATTGGTGCACTCTATGTTTCTGGTAATTATTTTTTTTATGGTAAATTAGACTTCCTCTGTAATCATAGTGAAAGAGGTAAGGAATGAACTGCAGCATGGGGGAGGTTTTCTGTGCCAGTTTATAGGACTGGGTAGCTTTGCAGATGGTAAAGGGTTTAAAAGATCAAGAACATTGATCTTCATTCTAAGCCCCTGAAAAAAATGAATCTGATTTATGTCTTGTGCAAATCTCCCAAGTCAAATAACACAAAAATAAAGGGAGAACTGCTGCAGTTTCTGCAACCTTATTTTGCTGAAAGCAAGCATGGGAAGCATTTTTTGAGGGTTATTTCTTGGTTGGTTTGTTTTCCTTAGCTTTGTCTTGCATTTACAAAACTGCTGGGACAGATTGCTGTAACATGTTCTATCTTCTCATCTACATGAGAAATTTCATGCAAGCCAAACTCAGATAACAGAAAAGTGATAGCAGATTAGACCTGCTTGTTAGGGTCTGCTTGCTTCTAGGAACTGAGAAATGCTCAGGACAAATTGTGTTCCCATTGCTTTGGATTCCTTTGCATTTAAAAAAATAAAAAAAATTATATCTATATAATATATTTATATATATATATATATATGTATGTATGTATATAATGTATTACATATATATAAATCTATATCTAATGTATTATACATATATAAATATATATATCTAATGTATATATATATATATATATATATTATCCATACTGGAAATGTTAGCACTCTCCAACAATGCTGGGAAGGGCAGTGTCAGCATTGCAGGTGGCTCTAAACAGAAAGGGACTCAAACACCTTCACTCCTTAATCCTCCTGCCTCATTTCTCAAGAACAGTCTTCTATGATCTCTCACTGAAATCAGGTTTATCAGAGGGGCAATTAAAAAGGTTTTTCTGCACTCATGGCAATAGAGCACATGTTTTCTTGATTGCCAAACTTAGGTTTTACTGCTGGTAGACCATTGATTACTGTGCCTGTGGATCTGCACTGCTGCAGGGAAAAGCTTGCACTCTTGTCCTGCATGGGTCCTCCTGTGTCAGGGCCACTGAACTCCAAGCATCTCACTGGCAACTTTGAACACAAGTTTAAAAAAAAAAAATCTGTATCTCAAACTGTAAAAAAGATGTAATCTGTCTCAAAACCAGGAACTAAATGCTTTCTAATTAATGTCCATCTTTCCTGGGGTTTGTTTGGGGCATTATTTTTTTATTTAAATGAAATTAAATTTTAGTGTTATGAGAAGAATCTGGTGGGAAAAAAAAAAACTACTTGTTAAAATGGCATTGAAGAAAGCAGTGCTGAACATAACAATTTGTTTCTGCATAGCTAGGGGGGGATTAATGTATTTGCCTTGAGCTCTTGCATTAGTATTCCCAGCTACTAAAAACCAAAAATCATAGGGCTTCAGTTTAGTCTGGGGCTTTTTCTTTTGAGCATTTTGCCTAGCCCTGGGTGATATGCTTACTAGTTAGAATTAAAAAAGCCATTAATTTTTACCTAATTTATTTCTACCCCTCTAGGCTCTTACCTTCTCACAGGAAATAAGGAGGGCTCTTAGCAGCCTTTATTTGGATGTATTATACATATTTTCCTTTTTTTATTCCCCAAGCATGCTGAAGCTGTAGTGGCTGGGCACAGATCCTGACTCTGAACCCAGACTGACCCATTTATTACCACAGACTCATGTAGGTCTCAAAAGCCTTTTCTTTGTTCTGATGCATGTATCAGTAATGCAGAGATTTTGGCATTACTAATAGGTGAAACCAGGTGAACAAAACCTTTTTCTTTTTTTTCCCAGTAAACCATGTGACCAAGAAAGAAGAGAAACAAGTCTCTTCTGAGCACTTTTTTCTCCCCTCTGCATAACAATTGCAGCATTTGCTCCATGAATTACTTGGGGGATGTTTTATCACAAACTGCTGCTGCTTCCCAATGCCAAAATGGGAGTAACTCAGAAAATGCTGAAGACAAAATATTTCCCAGACAATATACAAGATTTTGGGCTAGCCCAGTATTTGGACTCCCACTTGCGACAAAGTGCAGAGGCTTTTATCTAACAGGAAGAAAAGTGCTCATTGTGTCTCCCTGTATGCTTGTGCTTCTCACTACACACATAATTCCTACTGGGTTTTTCCTTTCTTTCCCATTCTTCAGGCTAGGGAACCATGGGAGCACAGCATTTGTGAAGGGCTGCACAGAGATGATGGCCTGTGGTCTGGTGTCTGCTGTTACCCTCGTGGTCACAGTGGGTGTGAGGTGGGAGCCCAGCTCCCACCCAGGACCTAGAGAGAGCAGGGTGACAAAGGGGCTTAGCACTGACCTGTGCAGGTGGCAAAGAGGCAGGCTGTGGCTGAGACACCCACTGCCTGCTCCTCTGGGGAGGATTTGGATTCCTCTGGTCACAAATAGCTCAGATGAGCAAGGATGGAGCTGGAGAGGATGGAGCAGCTCCAATTTTGCTGCTTCAGCACAGCAAGGAGGTGTGAGAACAAGGGCACAGCCTACCCCAGCCTGCTCAGCAGTGCCAGGATAAGCCACTGCAGGAGCTGCAGGGCTGTGTCAGGTTGCTGGTGGGCTGGGGTTGGTTTTGGGAGCGTGCTGGTGGTGCAGCTGCACCCTTGGGAAGCAGCTCTGCCAGATGATCCTGCCATGAACTGCATTATCCACGGATTTTCATGAGCATCTGGCCTTTGCTGAGAGACTCTGAGCTGTGTTTATTCCTCTCTAGGGAATTAAGAGGCAGTTTTCCTGGAGAAATTTGTAAAAATGGGTGACAAAAATTCATAGGGGCAGCTCCCTCCCTTCTCCTCTGCCTGACTCCAGTAGCAGTCCCAAATTGGTTTCTTTTGGAGGGACATTTTTGGCAGTAAGCAATTCCACAAGCTCTTGCTTGTCCTGGGTAAAATGCATCCAATGTGCTTTGAAAGCATGGATTTGATGTTGTCTGGGTCTGGAATGCTCAGGGAAAGTGGATATTGGTGGATGTTGATTGCTGCTTGGCAACCACAGCAGTCCACACCCTGGAGCACATGAGGAACAGTGTTCAAAGATGAAATGGTGTCCCCCCATAGTGCCTTGCATTTGGGACACCAAGCTCTTGGACATGAGGCATTACAGGTGCTTCTCGTGTCCTAGGAGACAATTCTGGTGCAAGAATTGTACATCCTGAGGGATGCCAATCCTTAAAATGCTAAGAGAAATATTGCCTTTAAATATAAGGGTTAAAGTGAAAGACATGAATCCCTAAATTCTTATAACATAGTTAATAAGATAATTGTGGCTGTTTATTTGTATTTTTAAGAGGCAGCAAGTACTTTGGATGCATTTTATTTGAGGATATGGTGCATATAAACTGGATAAATTTGTGCTCTCTATAAAATCTAATTCACATTATATTTATTTTGCTTTCCATTAGCAACTCAACTAATAAAGATGCAAACAAGCTAAACAATTAGAAATATTTATGCATTTATTCTACCTCATTTACTCAGACCTACTCAGGTTCCTTTTGGTGCTGCCCTGAGATTCACCAAAAACCCACCAGAAGAAAACTTTAACCAGGCTCTGACCTCGAACATTAATGTTTAAGTCCATGGAGAAGAAGCCTCTTTTATGATTAAAATGTTCCCTTGCTGTGAGGGTTTCCAATCAGGAAGGGAAAGGAGTCCATCTGGAGAGTTTTGTGGGGGAGGCAGCCAGGGACAATGGCACACACCTGGTGGCCTCTCAGGTGTGTCACTGCTTCACCAAATCAACTCCTTGTATTAAATCCAACTAGCCAAAAACTGACCAGCCCCTTTCCTTCCTGGGCTGCCATACACAAGCAATGCTACGATTCAGCACACTGCTCTCATCAAAAGGCAGTTGTTCTTATTTTCTGGAAGGGGAGCTTCTACTTGCTGTCAGATTGACTCCCAATAAATTGTCTCAGCTGCCTCTGAGTAGCCAGCAAACCAAAATGTCTCTCCTACCAAATGAAGGGCATTGCTTGAGAAACTACTCATTGAGAGCTAGGTCAAAAAGTGTTGATGTTTGACATTCTTGTAGCATATTGCCTTTTTTATTTTTTGCCTTTTTTTTTCCTTTTGTTATTGTAACTGTTGTAACTGTTCCATTTTCCTGGTAAATGATTAAGCATGTACTTGTTCTAATTTTCAGTGCCTGCAGGTGGTAGTGAGCAGAGCTGTCTCCAGCCCTGCTCTGTAAACAATACAAGTATTATTCTTCATGAAAATCACAGTGTAGCTTTCTACAGCACAGAAAGTAGCTCTAGGCACAAAGCTTTGAATTGTGAAATAACTTCATAATTTAAATGTGGGCTCACGTTATCAAAAAGAAATGCCACAGCCAAAGTGGCTACTAAGGCACAAATTGTTCATTCTGGCCAAGGAGGCAGCTGTAACTTGTATTTTTGTGAGCTGATAAATTCAGACTGGAGGTGGTTAACACTTAAAAAAGGTGCTTGAACCAGCAACTCTTTTCCTGCATGTCTACTATGAGCCCCCATTTCTGGGCTTGTAGGGGATGGCCTTTGGTTGCTGAGTTGGTTCTGCTCACCCCCTTTCATCCAAAGGAAAAAGCTTCACAGCTGTACCATGTGCACTTCAGGGTTGCACTGCTGCACTTTGCATTGGAAACAAAGAAGGAAAATGTGTTTGAACCTGGAACTACCTTTCAAATGCTTTATAGGCTTGCATGGTTGGTTGTAATTAAATTGTCTCATCATTTCAGCAATTAAATATAGTGGTGGTGGTAAAAATAACTGAATCCAAGAAGTGTTTGTTGTCTTCAGAAATGGTTTTCAAAACTGCAGCTCCAGAGTTGGCACAACAGCCTTTCAGCAGTTAAAGATGAGTATAAAACACACCCCCTAGACTGTGAATTAAACAAAGCAGGGGTAATTTGCTGGGCAACAAGCAGATGAGGAGATAAGTGTAATCTTGCCTGTAGCAGCCCTTCTGGATTTTCTAGCTAAGGACTGATAAGTGCTTAAAGGTGAGATTTGTTTTGATCAGATGGATATTACAATTTTATCTGTAGATGAACAAGTAACAGTAAAAAAGGAAATTCAGCAGCTATATGCATCAATTCTGCCCAAACTGAGATGTGTGTGGTCTGAATTCTCTTTTTGTTCATATACTTCTGATCAAGGTTTGTAACCACAGTCACACAGGAGTGGACATCTGAGTGACAGGACAGTGCAGAGCCTTTCACTGCTGCAGCTTTGTGCTCCCAAGATGGGGTATCCCATGGATATTCATTCCTCAAGGTTAAGGGATTTCTTCTCCATCACTTTGAAACTTGTATTTCTCTATAAAAACGATGCCTATTCTATTAAAAACAAAAAAAAAAAAAAAAAAAAAAAAAAAAAAAAAACCAACCCAAATCAACAGTGCTTAAGTCAATTATAATCATCCTTTCTCTACAACAAAATATTAGGCATCACTAGAGAAATTCTCCTGATGTAAAAACATTAAAATAATAATCTCTTTTTACCTTTCAAGGGACTGTGGGAGGGAGAGAATGAAAACCAAAACTTTAAGATGCCTGTGCAAACAACTATTTAATAGAATGGGATCTTGTATTTAGTGTGGTTCCTTAAGACTCTCGGCCCTTTCTGCAGTTAATGTTCATTAATCCACACACTAATTACTGAGTCTGACAGTGGGGATGTATAAACAGTGAAAGCAAAGTGTGGGCAGATGAAAGTGGAGCTATCAGTGGTGTATTTTCAGGTGAGTAATAATTGATTATGAGATTAGTAGGTTTAGCTTTCCACAAGGTGTCAAAAATGGGGAAAAAGTGATACTTATCACAGGGTGTTAGAGACTAACTGGTGTAAATTTCCTCTTTCAAGAGGATTTTGCTCTGACATCGAGACAACAGATCAGCAAATTATTAGAAGCAAACAATGTAAATCCATTGACATATTTGCAATTCTTTGCAAATTCAGCAGTAACTTCTGAGCACAAAGTTATCTCCACACATCTCTTTGACATTAAGTATCTCTAATGACAAACATAAAGAAAACATGCACTCTTAAGTCAATTTTTTGTGCCTTAGTGCAGACTAGTGCAATGCATTTTCTACCCAGTAAATTACCTTTTTGTGCTACGTATATCCATAGTGTAATTGTTACAAATAGCAGAGATTTTTCTTGTGGTAACTGGTCTGAGAATTCCACCTTGCTATGCTTTGTTCCTTTATTCAATTGGAAAAAGGAGATGGGAATTAAAAAGGGTACATTTTCATCACTTGCACATTGCACACTCACTCTGCAGGAGCACTGCCTCTCCCATGCAGGGCTGGTGGCAGAAAAGAGCTCACAAGTCCTCTCCATTGCTTTAGCAACTTTATGACAGAAATAAGATTTTAAACCCTGCTTTCTGTTTTAAAAGCCATAACATGTCTAAGAACTAATGCTGGTCATGTATATTTTGTGATCAAGAAATTAAGAAATGCCCTATAATCCAAAAGGATAAGAATTGTGAGGAAGTCAGTTTGTATATTCCCCTTCTCACCAAACTGCTTCATTGAGATGGGATAAAGTATGAAAATTCTCTAGGAGTGAATAAGAGTCTTCTCTGTTAATCCCAAAATGCAAAATAAGCTTAAATCCTTTTGGGGTAGGTTGAGGGTAGAAGAGGCTTGATGATACCAGAAAATTGCAAGCAGCAAAAAAAGAGGTAAGAACAGAAATTATGAAAGCACTGTGAAAACCAAGCCAGGCACATAATACATCTAATAAGTCTGAATAGTTCTTTTTCTAAAATATGATGGGGTTTTTCCTCCTCAGTGCCCTCTAGTTACCTGGAATGGCAATGCCTCTCTCCTACCCACAGCCCAGCAGGCAGCTGCCCAAATGCAGCATTTTCTGAAACGTGTTCCAGCCACTCCTTCAAGAAATTAAATGTTACTTAAGAAACTCTGAGTAGAGGTGAGGGCTCTCTCCAGGCTTCAGGAAGCTTTTGAATATCTTTATTTGACAGAACACCTGACTACATAGAAAACATGATCAAGCTTACAAGGCACAGGAATGAGGATTAAGAATGACAAGAGGGATTAGCCCACTGAGACAAGAGATGAAAGTCACTACTCGTAACATGGGACTTCAAGTAATGATTTTTCAAAATCTACTGCTGCTAATGGATTGTTGATGTATGGCTCCTAAAAGTCCTGGCAGTTCAGCAGAGGTATTGACAATGTTTGGTTTACATTGAAGTCATTACACTCAATTTCACTTTTTCCCCCCCTTATCTATTTTTTTTTTCTTCTTCTTTTTGCATTAACAAGTGGCAACTTATTGAGCTCTTTCTTTTCTCCAGGCACTCACTAGACCTAGGCGTACTGATAGAAGACAGAGCCATGAAGTTTCACAGTGGTGAGCCATCTCCAGCTGCTGCACCTTTACAGTAATGAGTGGATGGTTAGTAAATGCCCCTGCATAGCTTTGGCAGGCAGCACAATTTGGCTTTGTGCTGCACTGTGCTGGGCTATATCAGAACTCACTGCCATTTTCTTAAAGGCCAAAACGTGCCAAACAAACAGTGTTAGTGTTCCTGAAGCTGACAAAGGAAAATAGTGGGAAATATCTCATTCTGTGTAGGCTGTGTGTCATTTTTCACCAGTGGCAGGCACTAAAGAGACTGGATGTGGCACTGGGGGCCATGCTTTAGCTGAGATGTTAGGGCATGGGTTGGACTCAATGAACTTGAAGGTGTCTTCCAACCTGGTCATTCTGTGAATTCAGTGACTGCTGTATTTAAATACAGAATGTATGGTGTAGCTGTATGACCAGGCTCCTTGCTTTGTTCCACTCTAGGACAGAGCACCAGCTGCACTCCAGCTCTTACCAGACTGGTATCAGCCCTGGGTTCCTGCAGCCTGACCCTTGAACAGCGGGATGGACCCGCAGCAGGAGCTTCAAACACAAAAACACAGGAGCTTGCCCCTTTCTGTAAGGACAATAATTGTGACTAAATATCCATGGGAAGGCTCCCTGTGCCCTGTAATTCCCTGGGCTGGTGGCTCCCACCTCCTGTGAGTGCAACTGTCTCACTTGGAAGAGGCTCTGAAGATGAAAGGGAATCTTTACAGGGCTGAGCGTGGCACGCTCCCCCTGAGCAGGAATCTGCAGTGCAATAAATGCCTGGCTCTGTACAAGCCACTCATGCAGCTGCACTAGTGTGGGAGCTCCCAGTGGGTATTTTCAGAATTAACACAACACTTTTAAAAGTGTGCTGTCTATAAAGCAACCTTTCTTTATCCCAGACACACTATTTTTATTTTCTCTCTTTTTGGATGTCAATCTCTTATTCCCCAGAGGGCAAGCTCTTCTATCCAGCAAAGCACATGGTACAGTAGCTGAAATCTTCTGACCTCTGAAAGGCCCACATGTGAAATATAATACCATGAACCTGCCGTGGTATTTTCATTATTTGGATAAAAATCCCACTGGTCCAGTGAGAGTTATGCTTCAATAGGAACCCAGGAACAGAGAAGCTCCTGTCAGCTCCCACCAGCACACAGCATATCTGAGGGAGGAGGAAAGGCACAGTCAGTGTCTGTACTAATTCTGTAACTTTTTGTAAACAATACAGCACCTCCTGGCTTGCAGCTGGGCTCACCTCTCCTCCTTCTAGAACAGCATTAGAAGAGAATTCATTAATAGGAAAGCTAAAAAAAAAAAAAAAAAGAAAAAACCTACTAAACAAACAAACAAAAAAACCCCCACAACTAAGGGGAAAGGGGAGGGGAGAAAAGGGATTGATCAGATGGGAGGTAATGTCATGGATCACATCTTCATGGCAAAACTGAGCCTTCCCAAGAGTAGCAGCTGGTGCCTAGGGTCAGATGTAGCCCTACTGCTCATCACACCTACCTGCTTTCTGGAAGGTGTGTATTGCAAGGTCTACAGTGGTTGATACCTTAAAAGACAGGAGAAAAAGTAAATTCCTGGACCAGTCAGCTCCTCCATTTTCTGTGGCATGTAACTTACCAAAACTCACTCAATTTACCGAACCTCCAATTTCCAGAGTCACTGAGGTCTCATTTCACCACAGCATCTGTGCCAAAAGAAACATCAGATTTTTGGTAAGCCAGTACTTACCCTCTATTCTGTAAATATTCTCTGAAGTGGATAATTCAGGAGACAGCTGCATTGCTTGATATAAATGCAGCAATGTAAATGTCTTTTGAATTATGTTCTTGCAGATTTAGTAATAAAGAAACTGGCCTAGAAGAGAGGATGAAAAGAAGGGATGCTGCTGAAGTTTATATGCAGACCTCTAGGTTTCATTAGCAGCATCAATTTTATGCAAACTTGTCAAGCATCCTGAAAATTCACCAACTCTGTATGAGCAGTTTCACTGAAACCTAAGCTGAAGATGCAGTTTTGATTCGAGGTTTTCTTCAGTTATGAACACTTCAGACAGATAAAAACTCACCCATGGCAATCTAACATGAACAGGCCATGACAACAAGAGCCTGCATCTTTTAGAAATAGAGGCAGTTTTCTTTCAGCTATACTTTGAACCTCTCAGTATAAATGCAGAAGAGTGGTCCTGACAAACTTGGCTTACCAGGACAGGATTTAACACCCTAGGCAGTGTTTTTAAAAGGTGTTCATCTCGAGTTGTTTGGCTAAAGGAATAAAATGTTAGTGATATGTGGAAAAAATAATTTAGAAGAAGCTTTTGTTAGTGCTCTGTGTATTTCTTTGTTTTCTGTTTGCTCTTGGCTGTTAAGGCAAACGAGTAGTTAAATCACTCTCTGGGTCAAGCTGTCTGGTGAAAGTTTTTCCTCTGGGTGAAGACTGCATGTGCTGGCTTGGTCAGTTCTAGACACCAGACAAACAATCAAGAAAAGGGTATAAAGAGCCTGTCCTGGTGTGTGATGGGTGAAGGCTAACGAGGAGGGGCAGGCTGGAATGGAGGCAGTGAGCTGAATTTGTGTCTGTGTGTGTCAGGATACCCAACGGGTGATGGATGATGACAGCTGATAAGTGCAGCACAAAGGGGGATTTTTGGGAGGTTTATGATGTACTTTTTCTTTTAACTCTTTGTCTGTAGTACACAGAGTGACACAGAGCTTTCTGAAAGCTAATGGGGGCCCAGTTTCTGAAAGAACACAGAGGCAAGTACTTGTGCCAAGGTCAGCTCTGTGGGGGCAATCCCCAGGGAGTCACCATGGACTAGGAAGGCAAAATCTATGTCCTGGGGGAAAGGAAACAGGTGATCCTGGCAAGAGAGGGGTGGGTTTATACATGGAGGAACTAATAGGAGGCAGGCAAAAATTTTAACCGTAAATTATGGCACTTGGGTTTTCTCTTAAACCCATGGTGAGTTACAGTTTTACCCTGAAATCAAAGATTAGGAAAGGAAGCCTATAATAATAGTTAGTTTGACTCAAAGCATGGTAATTTATGTGAAGTGAGCATAAAATTTCAACACTGAATCACACCTAGGATTCAGTAGGAGAGGGTGGTTCATTAAGTCAGGGCAACCCCATCCATAAGTTGATAGGGCCCAAAATATTCCTTTTGAAGGAGGTATCTTGTTCTTTTCCATGGCACGACAGCACATGTTTGTCAAAGAGCAAAAGTTGGTCTCAAGAAGGAGAACATCTCCACCTGACACTTCAGCCCTTCTGGTTCTCTGCTTATAATTAACACCTCTCTGGTGTGTAAAACACAGCAGCACAAGTGTGGGGTCAGGCATCCAGCTTCTTGCAGCTCATCTTATTATCACCCTCGTGGAGCTCCTCAAGCCATGTAAAAAAAGTGCCAAGACCACAGGGCCTGTGGCAGAGAACTTTGCTGCAGATGGGCTTCCCAGCCCCTGGCCTTGTGCTGCCAGTAACTAAGCAGCATGAAATTCCCTTAACCTCTTCTCTTCTGAGACTCCAGGGATGAATGGACTGAAACAGCTCCCACTAGCTGGGTAAGAGTAGCTCTTACATAAAAAGGCCTCTAAGCTGAATGGTTCACATTTGGGTGTCTGATGCATTGAGGGTGATTCTCCCCTGAAGGCTTGGTCTGTATCAGAAAGAACACCATCAAATCAGCAGACAACACTCGCAACTAAAATTCAAATGTCTCGCATTCAGACTCTCTTTAACATCAAGATTTTTTTTTTTTTTTAATCATGTGATTAGATGCAACTTTAATTATTATCAGCTAGGAATACTATAAAAAATCCTCTTATTCTTTCTTCAGCATCCTTGTATTGAATCAGCTGCAAGGACACCAAAACTGAAGAACAAAACATGAATAGAAATTTAATGTCCTCAGCAAGGGAACATGCAGTACAAAACTGAAACAGAATGAAGAAGAGAATAAATACTGGAAGGCAAATTATTTTCTTCACCTTAATAATGCAAAAATATACATAAACACATACACATATATAAATATAGAATCTTTTTGGACTAAATGCAAATAGAGATCAAGAAAAATTTTACTTATCTACTAAAAAGCATGTGTCTAAATGAAAGGTATGTTAGATTGTTTCTACACCATTTCTCCTGTCAAGTATATTGGGTTTTACTTGGCCAATTTAGTCTTCCTGACTTCCACTGCTTTCCAGCATATGGGGATCTGACATGTGTAAGTCTCTATTAATTCCTCAAAAGAATTCATCTCTTTTTAAAGGAAAACGCAATAAAACCAATCAAAAAATGTGTGAAGGCAGCCAAATTTTTCTAGACAAAATGTGTCACCAAAAGGACACAGCCTCATCTGTGACCAGACACATGGCTGATGCTTTATTTGTTGTTGTGTGCTTGAACCTAGAAAAATATTACAGTGGAAAAGAATGGCCTATTCTGAAATCAAAAGTAATTAGGAAAATTGCAGATTTTGTCCTCACACATGATAAAGTACCTGAAATACCAGGAAGAGTAAAAAATTAGCAATTTCAGGACTTCTGGCTTAATGCTATCATTTTATCATTTCCCCTCAGACAGAATATCATGGTTGTCCTCTTAGTGGGCCTCAAAGTTTCTGTTTGAACAGAACTGGAATCTGATTCTCCTCTCTCCTGGTAATGGGCTCTGGCTGATAACCTCCTATAAAATGCTTGGTCTAATATGAGTTTTCAGCACGGGGCTCTGGCCAGCTTGTCTGGTCTAATTAGCTCCTTCTGAAAACCTAGTCAGGAAAAAGTTCATGCTTTTAGTATGTTGAACTGGTTGATTTAAATCCTTTTAAGGAGGGCACTGTCATCTTCAACTCTGCTAGGTGGTGAGTTCATACTTTTTCCTTAGTGGAAGCAAAACTTTTCAGCAAGCAGCCAAGTTAGCAGATGACCTGTGCTGGATGGAGTGTGTTTGTGTTTGCTGTGGGGCAGGGGGTGATGTGGCACAGCCCATGAGTCTCACATAACTCTCTGCCAAGCCCTGGAGAGAAGAAATCGCTCTCATTTTTAACGAGGACACGGCGGGATGAGGAGAGCCACAAGAACCCTTCACTTGATCTCTCTGGCTCCAGGTAAGTTCCTCAAGGCACTCTCTGGCCATTAGGGTTTTATGGAGGTGGCTAAGATGCACTTGTGTTGGGAAGAGCAAGCTGCCATTTTGCAGTGAAGCCAGAAGCATCTCTCTGCTGAGAGAGAATTGCACACAACTGAGTTTCACCCTGCAGATCCAAGAGGAAATGGCTGCTCCTGCTCTCCCAGCAAAATGGGACTGTCTGCTTGAAACACCATGACAGGGCAGCACAAACCTATTGCTACACTCCCAAAGAGGAGGGGGAAGAGGAGAGCAATGCTCACACTGCTGCACCAGATCTGCTAAATGAGGGGACAAAGTCAAAGAGCCAGTTTTGTGTCTTGCTCATTCTGGGGTAGTGACTCCAGCACAGTGAGCACTGCCAGTCTCTTTGCAGGAAGGGACTTGCCAGACCCTGAGGAAGGAGAGCTGTGAGAGTCTGAGCTCCCCTTGCACATGTGAGCTCCCTCTCCCAGGGTTACCCAGTGTTGGCACCCCAGTGACGAGTTCCCCACCTCAGGAGGATTTCTGTCTGTCCCTGCCTGCTGATATCAAGTTGAAACTCATGGGGACAGACAGCCAGGGGAGGTATGGCTGATGGCTTGGTTGCAACTTAGCAAACTGCCCAGTGAGTTTGCCTGCCCCAGGAGCAGGACAGAGTCATTTAAATGGTTAAAGACCTCAGTCTCAAGGTGTTCTTTCCCTTCAAGGGCATCTGAATCTCTCCGAGAACAGGCTGAATTTCTACCAGGAGTAGAAAAAAGAGTTGCCACAGATGTGAGCTGGTTCTTGTTTCTCCTGCTTCTCAGCTTCTTCACTGACCCCCCCCTTGAAGGGATACCACAACATTTGTGTTTCTTGGCTTTCAGTTCCCCACCCCAACTTTTCCTGATGTTCCCTCCAGGGCTGGCATGTTTGGGAAGATCTTCCAGCACTGAGTGTGCAATGGCTGATTCAGCCACCACCTCTAGCAAGCTTCCTACTTGTAGCTGCTTCCACTTCTTGGAGCCTCCTGTGAGCCAGAGTTGTCCTGGAGATTAGCAAAGTGACAGGATTTGTCTTCTCTTGGCCAGGAACCTTCTTTCTCTGTTTGCTGAATGTCAGTGCTGGTGATGCCCAGCATGCAAGGATGGGTTTGCACCCTGAGTGTTCTGACAGGAGCTATGACTTTTGTGCCCCTGAGATTTTGGGAGACAATTCCTACCAGTGCTGCAGTGTTTAATTCACATGGGGATAGAAGCCAGCCACGTGCTGCCCACAAAAGTTCTTCCCCAGCTAGAACTGATCCCAAATGCAAATCTGATGCTTCAAAGCAAAGATTGGGAAAGCATAGATCTTTTTTCTTTTTTTTTTTTTTTTTTGTCCAGTTTTGTGACAAAATTGCATATGTGTACTGAGTGAACTGAATTTTTCTCTACCAGCACACATCACACTCTTCTCTGGAGAGATACATGTCTTTAACCAGCCCAAGTGTTGATTCAGGGCTGTGAAAGTCAAGGTACTCTGATTCTAGGGCCAAAGCTTTCTGCCCAGTAATACTACACCAAGCAATTGGTTTTTTCAGTATTTTTGGCTTTTTCTCCTGAGGTCTCTGTCAAGTGGTACAGGAAGGGATAGGAGCTGTTTCTGCTGCTGATGCCAAGTAAAGCACTGAATAAATGTCAAAGTATTTGCATCCCAAATAAGCTGCCCATTCTTATTTTTCCTGTAGAGCATAATCATCTTTATTCCAGACAGGTTCTCTCACTCCATCAAGATCAACCTGGCCTACTTTATATGTAAACTTAAGTTTGCCTAGCTAGATGCTAATATATTTTTATTTTAAAACCAAATTGGAAAATCTGTGAACATCCAGGAGGAGTGAATATTGCAAAATCTCATTCTCCTCTTCTCCTATGCACACTTCTTGGTCCTGCACAAAGTGGGCTTGAGTTTTGCAATCTGGTCTTCTCTGAGAGAATTTACAGCCACACAGGGAAACAATCACACAAGTCACAGGCAAAACAAGCTGTCATCTTTAGCAAGAAATTGCCAGCATGCTTTAATCCCCAAAGAATGTTGCCTTCCTCCCCAGGTATGATCAAGTCACTCTCTTATAATTGTTAAATGCAACCATGGCTGTTATTGTGCTCTGAATGATTTCTGTATTTTCATTATTTTGCTGCTATTACTAATGCAGATTCACTTGTTCCTGTGGAATTGCTCTTGGCTTCTATGCAAATACCTGTCATCTTTATGTCTCAATCAATCTCATTAGAAAGAGAAGGTAAAAAAAATAAAATAAAAATATGCTTTTTTCTTCTTCTTCTTCTTTTTTTTTTTTTTTTTTTGACAAGCAGATGCTACATTTCAGCTACTGTTCTTTGGTGACTAAATGTTATAAAAATGATCAAAGAGATGGTGAAATATTAAGTAGTTACTTTCATTGCCTCAAGGACAAACCCAATGAAGCTTCAGTGAGCTGCTGGAGTGAGTTATGCTACTTGATATGCAGTTTAGTGTTTACCAGTTACTATTCAATCAGATATCTTTATGAGAGGTAGCCTGCAAACCCTAAAAATATTGCTGGGTCGAAATGAATTCCTGCATGACATCATGCAATAATTTTCATTGGACTCGTTGCCAGATGAGGAGAAAAATGAAATGAGACCAACTGATGAAATGAGCTAAGAGTGAGGATTTAGATTAATGGCAAAAAAATCAGGCGCAGGTGGGATATGATGAATCCCTCAATTTTTCAGCATTAAGACAAGGAATCAGAGAATCCTTCGAGAGGATGTACATAATGTTTATTTGTGGGAAGTGACCTTGTGAGCCAAAAGCCATTAATTTGATAGCACAGAACACGCTCGCCACCCTGTGGATGCTGGGAGAACTCGGCAGGTGTAATTGCATTGCCTAATTAAAAAGGCAATTAATCCTACCTGTTGCCTAAAGCGAAGGGGTTTGCACGAGATTTTTGGGAGCTTGGAGGGGATGGAATAGTGCTGCCTGCTCCCTTGGGAATGGAGCTTGAGAGGTAAGGTTCTAACATGGCTGGGAAGAGAGGATTTTTTTTGAAGGTGGAAGAGCCTTACCTCTGTGTGTGAGCTCTGTGTTTTAGGCGTTCCTGAGTTGACAGAATTTGGCTTGATTTTTGCAAGATGATGAAAGACACGTGCCATGCAAAAGCCGTATGGGAAAACTGTATTTTTACTATAATTCTACATCAAAAATTGCCCAAACATTTTTCTTAAAATTTCCCCTGAAAATATAAGCATGCCTATAAGGACTATTAACAGCATTGGCAATAGCTTCATAAGAAAACAGCCTTGCACTGCCTTAATTTTTTGAGAGAAAGCCCTGCCTCCCAAAGGCAATTTTATTCATAAGGCTCTCTGTGTTGTAAGCTTCTTCAGCTGAGAATTCCTTATTTCTGTAGAGGAAGAGTGAGGAGATTGTGCTCCCACCCTGGGAGTGCTCCTGGCCAGACTGGATGAGTCTCTGAGCCAACCTGGTCTAGTGGAAGGTGTCCCTGCCCATGGCAGGGGGCTGGAACTAGATGATCTTTGAGGGTCCTTCCAAATCATCCTATGATGCACATCTAAGCATTCCATGGATAAACATCCTATCTTTAAGCTTCAGATTGGCTTACCAAAATTATAAGCAATATGAAAGAAATTTCTCCAGTGGGAAATGTCAGGTGATGTTTTTAATGGACCTGGCTTCCAATATTGTCTGTATTTTTGTGAATGCTTGGTGCTCATGTGAGGAACCCACTATTATAGGCCAATGAAGCCAGGTGCAATGCAGACAGGTGGGAAATTAATTTTCCACAGAGCAGCAGCACGTGGGCAGCTTGAGCTGCATGTGAAACAACTGGGCTTTCTGGGGCTGTGGACAATCTCCACAACTTGTGGTCCTACTCTGCAGGAAACTTCTGCAGCGTGGACTGCAGCTTCAGTGAAGGAGAAGGTTTTGTGGTGCTTAAAGCAACTTCTATTTGATGCTGCTGGGTTGGCTCTCTCCATCTTTGTGTTGGAGGATAAATGTCTCATTTCTCAGAAGAGCTGGAGTTGGTCTCTTCTCAGAACACCTCTCTAGTGCCATACTGCTCCTCAGTTATTCAGAGAGGCAACTCAAGGGTGACCAGCACAAACTTTACTCACCTGTCCTTTAATTTAATTTAGAATTGAAAGACTTTAAAAGTTAAGTGAATGCATTTAACCCACTGCACACTTGACCTTCAGGACAGATTAGCCACTGTGGACTCCCCACCTTACAGTGGGAGCTTATGCTAACATTTTTCTTCTACCAAATGCTTTTCCATCATACTGAGATCCTGTAAAGGACAGGAATAAATATAGCCACTCACCTCAAAATCAAGATTGGAGGTGAAGAAATATAACAGCAGTGCAGTGTTACCATAGTAACAAAAGCTCTAAAGTGATCTAATCTACTGTTAAATTCCATCTCAGAGATGAACAAAAATCAACATAACAGAATAAATGTTATATTAAAAAGGGAACGAGGATATTTTGAGACTGATATTATGTTTGTGTCCCAAAATATAACATGAAAAACATATTTGAAAAGAGAGGAAATTTTTAGCCATTAGAGTTGCACATTTACCATATTTGTTTCTAATTTGGACTGTAATTAATCTCTGGTGAGGTTGGCTGTCAGATGACTCTTTGCCACACTGCCCAAGTTTGCTCACACAGATAAATTGCTTTCCAGAACATCCCCCCTGCCACTCCCGTAACGCAGATGGTGAACGATGGCCCATACGCTTTATGTCCCAGATTTTTCCAGCCATTAGAGCCTCACACCCATCAGTGCTGCAGGATCTAAATGAGTTCAAACACAGAATCTCTTCAAAAATTGGTTTAGAGCATGAGGAGCCTCTGAAGGGTCTTGCATTGCAAGGCAGAGCTGTTTCCAGTGTGTGTTTCTCTTTCTGGTGAACCTTGGTATGTCAATAAGTGCTTTCATTCTGTTTAAAAAAAAAAAAAAAAAAAAAAAACCACATTATTAAAACTTCCCTCCCTCCTCCAAATAAGAAATCAGTTTTGAAAAAGCAAAGCAGAAGTTCTAAAATATGGCTATTTCTGGCATACCACTCTAAGCATGGACACCATGAACAGGAGGACAGTAACAATTTTCTTCCCAGCTTTGTTTTAATATCTTTAAGGACACTGCAGCTTCAGCTGTTAGTGAAGGTTCAGTCATTTTGGTCTGAGGAAATGAAGGTAGAGGTTTTTTTATGTTAAGCTGTCTCTATTTGTGCTGCATGTTTGAGATTTTAAATACCTGCTATTTAAGCATTTCCAGAGTAGATAAGATAAGAAATTCATATCAGTAGTCTAGCTGAGTTTGATGTAGTTTTGGCATATGCATAATAACGGGAAAGTAAAAAGAAAAATATCTGAACCAGCACCAATATATTCGAAATAATTTCTGAAGGAATTTGATAACTGATGTTTTAAAATGTTCAAGGTAAAGAAAATATATTCTAGTGACAGAGTTTGACCAAAAACCCAGTCCCTCTGAATCTAAGCACCTGGCATATATTTCATAACAAGGTATGTATTCATGATCAAAGACACCCCAGATTCTCTCTCTGCTTCATACTGAAGAATAAATTAACTCTGTGTATGTTTTGAAAGTAGGTCTTGGAGTGTATTTCATCAGCAAAAAACAGATTAAAATAGAGTTTGCAGAGCATCACTTTCAGTCTACCTTAATAGCTTACAAGCAGCATGTGAACAGCATGCTTTTCAGTTAAGTTTTCCTTTTCTAATGGGAGGAGATGTGCTCTTAGAAAATGAAAACTCATTTGCATGCAATTTGCACGCTGCTTTTTTGCAGGAATACATTTGACTTTTTGCACTTTTCTCTGGTGGTTGCATTTCATTTTCTCAGTGCAGAATAGAAGCGTTAAGATCAGATTTTAACTCAAGAGCATTATTTGCAAAGACAAGAGGCTGCTCTTTGCAGGTCTCTCTTGCAAGCTGTGTAAAATCCAATAATTTTTTTTCCTGGTATCAAATCATGTATGTGTTTCTTTCTCCTTTATACCATGCACCAGACACTGTCAAATCTTCCATAAAGTTCTTGCCTCGTTATTGAGAGATAGGGAAAGTAGAGCTATTTCTGAGGCAATAATCTTTGCTTTTATGGTCTATTCTCCTTCACATTGATTGCTTGAATTTGAAACTCTCATGGCATTTTGCAGGCAATAAAAACCAGAGAAAGAATGTGTTTCTTTTTGCCAGTGTATTATTATTAAGCCAGGCAGATCTGCTTACAAACTTGGTGCAGTCGCTGCCACCAAATTCAGGAAAATGAGGAAAAAAAGAGCAATTTCCATGGAGGATGGAGCTGGAGCTTCCTTCAGCTGATTCACAGGTGATCTTTGCTTTTTGTTTTTCAGCTCAATTTGCCCTCATTCTGTTTGAGTGAACTTGAAAGCATGAAATTTACTTGAAAGTAAAAATATGATCATTCTCTTCTCTCAAGCTGGCCACTGAACCACTATGCTGAAGTCCAGTGCAGTTTCCAAAGGGACTGGGAAGGCTTGAGAATCTCTGCCCCTCTATGTGCATCAGGATATGTTGCACTCTAATGGACATTTTTGAGGTTTTGCTGTATCCCTCACACTAATGCAGCAAAGTAGAGTGCAAGATGATCTATATTGATCAGAGGAGCAGAGTCAAGTTTATGGTTCAATTTTCAGGCATGTTTCCTCAACAGGGTTAAGATGGGTATTGCGTGTGGGAGTCACAAAAGGATGCAAAAAAATTTATCTTGCTTCTTTATGTGTATATCCATATCCATATAGCTATACATATATAGATATGTATATAGTGGTGATTCAGGTAAATGCAGCAACTAGAGAAGAATCTTCTGGGTGAGCACCACTTTGACATCTTTCTGTCACCAAACCTGAATCATTATTTTAGTTACATTTAAGGGCTCCAGCTACCATCTCAACCCCTATGCTTTTTGTATTTGGAAATCATATTTCAAATTGAAAAGTCAAAATTTGTCAACTGGGAAAGGCAAGATCCCAGTGAGAGCAAAGAGATCTGGGTTCACTGCAGAAGCAGCAAATGAGTTTATGATGCCACAACAGGCTGCAGCTGAAGCCTGTTCTCTTAGTCACACCTTTCAGGCCCTCACAGGTTGGTCCTTTCCTCAATTTATCTATTGTTTCTTACCTTTCTAGGTGCTGGATCCCCAAGTGTCCTTGGCAATTAATTTTGACACTTTAGTTATAGATTGTGGTCAAAAAGAGAAATCTGCTCTCTTTTCCCAGATTTATTCTGCTGCCTGATAATGTTTAAATTAGGAAGCATCAAATCAAACTGGGCCATAATGTATAACTTGTTCTCTAAACTCCTTTGCAGTGATATTCCTCATTTTTACATAAATCCTTCCTACCTTTCCTTGACTGTGGCCTTCCAAGGTTTAAAACCCTTAGTCTGTGTGATCCTTCTTTGTACAGATTCTATTTTTTTTTTTCTGGGACTGTTTGGTTGTCTTTATATGTTTTCTTCTGCTGCTCCATCCTTTTAGAGGTGGGGTGCCTAGAAAGACATGCAGAATTCAAGCTGTGGGAGCACCATGGGTTTATAAAGTGGCATAACAATGTTTTTGCTCCTGTTTTTCATCCTTCATTAATGATTCTTGCTGTTCTGTTTTCCTTCTTCACTGCTCCTGATCCATGAACTAACATTCTCAAGGAACTATCAATAATGACTCCAAGATCTTTCCTGAAGGCTTGGAGGTAATTTAGAGTACATTTATATATATATTGAGACTATTTTTCCCTCAAATGTTATTCTTTAAATTTCTCCTGACATTGATTGATTGTCCCATCATTCAGCATTGTGAGATCATTCTGCTGCTTCTTGCAATCAGTTTTCATTTTTAGTGCCCTGAATAATTTTGAATCATAAAAAAATTCTGTCACCTCACTCTTTATTCCTTGCCTGAGCTTTAAATGCATTGGTTGGGGACGATTCATATGGGCTTGCAGTTTAACTTCCCTACATTATGAAAATTCCTATTTTCATTCTTTACATTCTGCCTTTTAATAACTCATTTATCCTGGAAAGGATAAATGACTTGCAGTCCTTCCTTGTAGTTCCATACAGTTTAATTTTTTTAAAACCCTTTCATAAGAAAACTTGTCAAAACCTCATTGGAAATCCAAGTATAGAAGATCTATTGAAATGGCGTCATCCCCATTTATCATCTCTTTCAAAAGAGAGCCTGAATACCCTTGTGAGATGTGGCTTTGTGTCCTGGCCTTGCTGTGTTGCATTTATTTGTCTGTGTGCTGCTTATTTCTTTATTACCATTTTTGTTAGTTCATTTAGTATAAAAAGTGAGATTTGCTGGTCTAGTTTTCCATTGATCTGCTAAGGGATTACTCAGGATTCTGTGTGTATGAAGCCTGTTTAAGCTAGGAGTACTTCCATGTGTGATTACTTTCAGGACTCTTAGTGAACTACCACTAACCTACTCTTTTCTGATCTAAAATCTTGCTTGTTTACATTTTGGTTTGAGGCAGTTGCTCTGGCTTTTCTCCTGTGGAGAAGCTATATATCATCTCTCAATTATTTCCTAGCAGCCACTGACTGCATTGATTTCACTGTTCTAATAAAGCACAAGCCCTTTGACTAATTGCTGCTTCTAGAAACTCTTCAGCAGACACGCTTCTATTGATACATCATTTTGGAAGAAAATCTTTGTTTTTTGTAAATTGATCCTTGACATCTCTTTTGCCTGTCCATACTATGATTTTCAGATTTGACTCCCTAACATGCCCTTTACCATTTTCTTCAGCTGAGTACAGCTTCCAGTTCTTGATTTGTTGAGTTTGCTGGAAGCTCAAAACTAGATTCCAATGTGATTTGTTATCGTCCTTCCCTCCCTTCATAAGAAAAAATGAAATGGTTAACAGTATTGACGTGTGAATTATCTCTGCAAGACACTCAGATCAATCCTGTGCTGAGGGATTTCACAGCCCCCCACCACTCTCTGGAGACTTGCTGAAACATGAGGATAAATGAAGACACAGCAGAGTGGGCTTCAGTCTGTTGCTAATGTGCTGCTGGCTGAAGCCAGTGCTGCTGGATCTTCGGTGCTGGCACTGCTGGAGATGTGCAGATTAAAGCTCAGCAGCTCTGCTGCCCCCTCTCCTGCCTGCAGTGCAGGCATTACTCAAGCATTTCCTACAACAGCACCTCTTGCCAGAGAGATGTCCCCTTAGAGGGACACTAACTCCAAACCCAAAGTTCACTTTGTGTGCGTGGTTTCTACCAAATATCTGAGCATGCTCTGAGATCAGGGTCATGAAGCAGCTCCATGAAGGCACTTGTTATTCATGTGCCTCGTTTCTCTTGCTGTTAGTATGCCCAGTGCTGCTACTGGCATCAGTAAAACACCTTGCAAAGAAAATGTCCCTTTAAAAGGAGGCTGTGGGTGCTGGCTCACCACCTCTGAAATACCAAGGGAGAAAGCTGTAGGTGCTCACTCTCTGACTCTACAGACCTCTTCTTCCTCAGTTTTGAGAGACTTTATTAATTCTTGGTCAGAGCATCCAAGGGCAATGACAGGTGGTGGAAGTAAGGGAATGTTTCTATACAAAAAGGTTTTCCTGGCAGCAATCAGATTTGAGTTTTCAGCCAGTTCGTGAAAAAACCAACCCCAAACCAGAGAGAAACCCAAAAACTCCTTCCCAAACCAGGTTTCATCAAGAAAAGATTCAAGGATAGACCACTTATTGAGCTTCTCTGACTGAGATACTCTCTTTGCATGTATTTAAGGTTTGCTTCCTCTCCTGAAAGATCTAGCAACTGCTTTTTAGATAGATGTCATGACACTAAGCAGAATATTCTTTGTGATGAGGCACCCTGATGCCTGCCACGTCAGCAAACCTTGACCTTAGAGCATCTAAGCTTCACTTTCATATCCTAAATGCAGGTACTGTATCCACATAGCTAAATTTGCCTCAAATTTAGAAGACACAGGAGTTGCTGAACTCATAAAGGAACATCCAGCATGTTATTAATGCAAACTCAATTCTGTGAAAAAGCCTTTCCAAGAAGACATCTAGTTCAAAAATCTTGCAATACTGAATAAGGTACTTTGGTAATAACACTGCAAAATTTTAAGGATGCAATGTCTGACTGAATTAGGAGTTTCTGATAAAGACACTGCCTGGATACTAATAAATGCAGTATTTCAGTTTCCAAGATCATGTTCTGTGAAAATATTCTCCCTTAATATTTAGGGACTGTAAATTTGGAGTTTTCCAAAACTTTTTAGGAGCTTGTCTTGTACTTTCTGTGTGACACTAATATCAGTTGCTTTTAAAATGATTAAACAATCCTTACTGAGGATGATTTCTGTAGTCTTGGGCTTGCACCAGTATTGGTATCTTTCCATGTTATAGTAATGACATTTGTTGGCTTCTTTATCACTTCTTCCTGTTCACTTCTGCATGTGAAAGACTATTAGGGTTGGAAGAAATCTCCAAGGACTTATTTAATCTCCTTTTAACTCCAATAAAAGTAACTTCCCCACTGCAGACCATCTCTAATCCATGGATATCCCAGTCTAGGATACTGCCAGGATATTACTAATTTGCATGATTATTCCTAATGCTATGTGGTGTTGTCTGTATTTCACTGTATCTCTTCACAATTTTGATGACAAAGTGGGTATGGGTGCTTATACATCTGCTCATACAATATTTTTTTTTTCATTTAATATATTTTATTGAGGACAAGCAAGGCGTAATTTAATAATTTCTGTAGTGTTTTAGGCTTTTTTTTTTCTGGATGCAGCAGACAGCTCTAGTCTTTGGGCTGGAGCACTGGTTTGTGTCTGCTGTTGGCCTTGAAGGTAACTTTTATTCCTTATCCTACTTGCACTCTCTAAATCTGATCCACCTATTCAGAAAATGCATTCATTTCCCATAGTTGTTAAGATCTGTAGGGCAAACCTTGAGTATGGAGTAAGAAAAAGAGGATTATTTTTACTTTAAACATTCTTTTCAAATATCTTTTCTTTAAACTCCATTTCTGCTGGTCCTTTACATATTTATACACAATAATCAAATACGGTTTTGAAATGTAAAATGTTTTCACATAACTTTGAAATTATTTCCTTTTCCACTAAGATATCTGGAACAGCTGCCACTTGTCTTTTACACAGCCAGGGTCTTTCTCACGTCTGAAAGGCAGAACTTTGATACCCTGCTTTTGCTACATCTGAAGTAGCTCTCTGTCCATGCACCAGTAGATAAATAGAATATATGTTGATGCAAATGTCACAGAACAGGTTGCACTAAAACCTAGTAGGGAAACTACTGGAGCTCTATAAAATTTCCAGTCATTTGTATTAATAATCTGACTTTGTGGGTAATTAAACTGTTACCCTGTCAGCTCAATATGAAAATTTTTTAGCAATTTGCATGTTGACCCTTATCCATAAAAGAAAGTAATGATCTAAAGGCCTGTCTTAAGATGATACTGTTTTGGCTAGTGAACCCTTTTCCAGAAAGTTAACAGGAATTTTTATGGATTTGGAATTCTCCTCAAGTAACTCAATCAAAGCACAAATAAGCATAGGATCCAATCCCATTCAGGGAGAGAAAACCAGGTTTCGTTTGCACTTTTTTCTCTGTTGGGAACACAGAGCAGGTTGGTTGCACTTCTTTTTCCCGAAATAAGCCCGAATTTCTGCGTAATGCAGAATTCAACTCGGAGCATTCTCATACAACAGAACAAGCACTGTGTGCTTCAGAAAGCTGTAAATCCTAGTGCTGGGCTGCAACACAGCCCAGGGGGATGCAGCCTTGGCTGGCAGTGCCTCTTCAGGCTGACAGCTCCTCTTCTCGGGGAGGAGCAAGCACCTTCCCCTGTTTCTCCTCTGGCTGTAAACTGGTGTTACTTAGTATGCTGCAGCTGTGCAGATTTTCATTTCTGATAAAACTTAGCCTGAGAGGTATTTGTTGATGATTGTCAACAATCAGATGAATTATAGATGATGTTGGTAAACAAAATGCTGCCTTGATGAATGATGACTTGGCTATACTATGACACGACTGCTAAGTCATTCAAAGCACTGATTAAACCCATTACAGTAAAATAATCACCATCCATTACCTCTAATGTCGTGAACTGACAACCTAGTTAAGGCAGCTGATGGTGTCAGCAAAATGATTTGTTGGTCCTCGTGTCCAATGACAATAAATCACTTCAATAAATCAATGAACAGTAGCAATAAAACAATATATTTTCATTTTTCTTGACATTCAATTACAGAGTGTGTATACAGACTTATTCTTAAACATTCAGTGATATGGCAGGATTCAGCATCCACCAGCAACTAATACATACAGTTCTTGGGATCTTGGTTTGTCCAATCGTGTTTTACCCTTGGTTTTGTTTTCTGCTGCATGTGCTGCTGTGATACATCACTTGTCTTATGGAGACAGATTCATTCTCAGGTGGAAAGGCAGAATTTTTATATTCTTTTTCACTTTGTCTGAAGAAGTTTCTTCTTCTTCTAAATTGGCTTCTCTAAGTATTGCATTTTTTGCCAGACTTCAAGGGTAATGATCACATTCCTCTTTTTTCACTTTTCTGGTATCACCTCTGGGCTAATAAAGTCTGTAATTTGGCTCACAGGTTAAACTAAAAGTGAACTTAATCATTGGATCAGCCAGACCTGGGCTGAGGCTCCTGTGCTGCTCATGAACAAGCAGTGGATGAACGCTGCTGACAGCCAATTCAGCCAACAGGCACCATCTCCTCCCTGCTCTGCTGTCACTGGGGCTGTGCTAAATGCCAGTCCTGGCACACAGACAGACAGATTTGGGAGCACTGGATTTTATCCTAGAAGTATACATCTGTATCTACCCATTTCTCTCTCTTGTCATAGATATGTTCCCGAGGGGGTGTGTGAGCAAATTTTGGGCATGCAGAGAAGTACCAAACCCTAGAAATCAATCCTGCACTCAACAGAAATTGTGAAAGGCAAGGAGGCACTTCCCAGATACTTGATACGTGCTTATCTCAAGATTGACAACCTCAAAATCTTTATTTATTCTTTTTGGCTAAAGAAAAAGAAAAATAAAGTTTTCTCTGGTCCCCTTCCTCTTCCCCACCTATGTGCACACACTTCCCCAGACTCTAAAAATACCCTGAGGAATTCACAGAGCATAATTTTTAACATAATTCAGGTTACCTATTACCCAGGAGGATCATTAGAAGGCAGAGATGGAAAACAAGATCCTCTGGATTCAGTGGATTGTCTTTTCTGAGCTGTCCCAGCATTCATGTGCCCTGAGTCTCCACCTGCTTGGACTCAGCTTGTTTGTGTCACACTTGCATTGCAAGAAGTTTGCTGTTCATCAAGAGCAGGTATTTTCCACACTTGTACAAAGAGAAGATTCAGTTTTGGTTTCTGGTAGTGACTTGGGATCTGTTCCCTTGAGCACTTGCCTGCTGCAGACAGAAAGAGCATGGAGATGAAACTTTTCCACGTGGCTACGTTGCAAGGCACAAGAAAGATTTTTCTCATTTCTTTCCAAAAATGGATCTGTCAGTAAGAAATGATTGGTCTCAGTGGACATATGGGCAGTTAGAACTAGGAAAGCTGAATGTCACTATGGGAAGGTAAAAATGAAATGTTTGACTGTAAATTATTTTTTATGTCATATTTAGATTACAATATAAAAAATTCAAGCAGTCAACATGAGTTATGTAGCAGACATGAGAACATGTCAAGAAATGCTCCATTTTTGATGAAAGTGAGCTATCATGGAGACTGGCAGTGACTTTGCAGGAGACAGAAGTTGATCCTTATTCCAAAAGTAATATGTGCAGCAAACGCTTCTGAAATGGTGACTTTCAGGACTTTGTGGGATATGTGCTGTGTAAGAGTTATTAAGAGGTCATTTGAGATAACAATCATCAATTTGGCTCTGCAAAACCTCAGCAGTTGCTCAGAAGAGAGGCAGTAACAGAGACTGCTGTCCTGTATTGAATAGTCTGCCTGTGAGGTCTGTGCAAGCAGTTCAAGTTGGTAAAAGGAGGGATGCAGGGACTTTTTGTGGAGAACTCAAGTATTTTCAAAGCTTCTGTTACATGCAAGAGATTATGTGTGCTACCATGGGTGAGAAGTGCGTTTTTTCCTGTAACAGTGATTCATTTAGTTGATGATATCCCACCCCCCAAACTCCACACTTTTCTGGTATCACCTCTAGGCTAATAAAGTCTGTAATTTGGCTCACAGGTTAAACTAAAAGTGAACTTAATCATTGGATCAGCCAGACCTGGGCTGAGGCTCCTGTGCTGCTCATGAGTAAGCAGTGGATGAACTCTGCTGACAGCCAATTCAGCCAACAGGCACCATCTCCTCCCTGCTCTGCTGTCACTGGGGCTGTGCTAAATGCCAGTCCTGGCACACAGACAGACAGATTTGGGAGCATTGGATTTTATCCTAGAAGTATACATAGGTATCAGTGCTCAACCTCACGGCCTTTTCCAGGAACTTCTTGACACTGAAGCCTTGCCTTGCAAAGCAGAGCCAGTGCCTTTAATCACTAGCTGTGCTTTCATCCAGAAACTTGTGCTTCTGGGGCCTGTTTTGGCAGGTTCATACTTTCATACTTGATCTCAGTTTATCAGCTCAGCTTCAGAACAGTCAGAACAGGGCTGGGGGCATGGCCTGGAGACTGAGATTCCTTCCCTGCTGTCAGAGGACCACCTGGGCATCGTGGATCAGTCAATGCTCCTTCCCTGTGTCTCTCCTGCTGCTGGAAGGAGAGGAAGGGAGCAGGACCTCCACAGACCTTCTCTTCTCTTGGCTAAAGCTTGAACAAAAACCTGCAGGACAGCAGGCTCAGGGGCTCCCTCGTGCCAGCTTTACCTGAAACATGATGCCAGTGGCTTCTGGCAAGGTAGCTCAGGTTGGAGCTGAAGTCAATGACTCCAGAAATGTTGAGATGGGCACGGTGCTTTAGAGTCCTCACCAGAGACTGACACCAGTTTCCTCTGCTCTGGAGGAAAGTTAAGATGGAATTTCATTTTAACCTGGGTCAGCCTGGCCAGCTCCTACGTTTGGCTAGGCTAGGTGGTGTTTCTGCTGGTGTAGACAATTTATTAGACAGTCTGCCTGTGGGGAATGAGAGGATCTAGTGGGCAATTTTCAGGATGTGCTGTTCTGTACCTTGTTAAAATTGCAAAGGGTAGCAAGAAAATGTGTGATGCACAGTAGATGAGCTTTGAAAATCACATTCACCTGATGATTCTTCATAGGGTCCTAACTCTGTCTGAGGAGTTGTGTAATGGTTTTTTGGGTTTTTTTTTAAAGTGAATTCATAGTGTTTTTTACCATCAATAGCTAAATTATGAGATTCTTGTAAAGTGGTGGTACTTACTGTACCTTTGGAAAACATTTAGCACTGTGTACTGGCTCTGTCTGAGAACATATACCCCAAAGTGTTGTTTCAATGAGGCAAAGAGGCCAGTTGTTATGAAATTTGCTTTCCTACATTCGTTTTAAACTTTCAAGAGATCACACTTCAATATTCCTGTTATCACTGCCTTGAGATTAACTGGACTATAACAAAAAATATTGATGTAAAATCTGTATTTTCACTTAGGTATTAACATTTGATACAGTTTTAAATTTTTCTATAAAATTACTTTTACTCAGTATATATATATATATGATGACAGCTTATTATATGATGGTCTGTGGTCCCCCTTAGCTCAAAATAAGAGGAATGCATTAACCTTTTTCAAATGTCACCTATAAAATCCATGCAATGAAATAGTTAAGCACATAAGCCTCAACACAATCAATATTTCTTGGTGAAACTGGCTCTGCAGCATATCTTTGCCATCTCTATAAACATTTGTATAGCAACTTTAACATTTGTGTCTGTTTCCTTTCAAAGCTGAGGTGGAATTCCTGAAGGTGTCCTAGCTTGTTAATAACATCAAATATTGAAAGCTGACCCCGAAGTTTCCTTCCCAAAGTCCTTCTGGTCTTGCTCATGGCTGCAAGAAATTAAAAATTAAACACTGAGAACACACAGATCCTGTTATTCAGGCTGAAAGCTCCAACAAACCCTGGTGATCCCTGCAGTGCAGCATTCAGTATTGCTGCTGGTGGCACAGAAGAGACTGGGCAGATTTGGCTCATTAGGGCAAGTAAAATTTAAAGGTTTGTCCTAAAATGAGGGGAGAAAGAAAAATAATGCAACCACCATCAGCAGATTAATAGGGGATTTATAAAAAAGAAAAAAAAAAAGGGCAGTGAACAGCATCTGAAATGTAGCTGGTCTTAGCTTTTTGGTCACATTTTATCTCTCCATGGGCCACTGTCACCATCAGAGCAGCAGTGTGTGGAGTGACTTGTGCCACAGGTGACAGCCAGCAGTGCCTCAGGGCTCGGGCCAGCAGGGACCCTGGCCACTGAAGCATCCCCAGAGAATGAGCATCTCCACGGAAAACACCAGGAAAAGGACAGAGAGGAGGAGGAGAACAAGTACATCCAGTTTTTGCAACTCTCCCAGTGCTTTTCCTTTCTCTTTGACACCTGGCCTGGAATACACACAGCACACTGCTGATCCACATCTTGTCACTGAGACCAAAGCAATGATTACACTCTGATAAGAAGGCAATTCTATTTCACTCTTGTCTAATAACTTACAGCAAGTAACTGCATGGTGGAGATGATTTTCTGGGGAGAGAATGAGAGGCTCTTTAAATTGTCCAGGTTTTTTTAATACCTTCCCATTGAAGCCTCCAGATTGCCATACTATAGTCCTGTAATAATATATTTAAAAAAAAACCAAAAAACAAAATGGCAAACACACCCCCCCTTTTCTCTTTTCTTCTTTGTCAGGTCAGCATAGGATGTTCAAAACGTGATATATTTTGTTTGTTAATTCTGGTAGGGGCTGGGGTAGAAAGAGGTAAACAGCTTTTAAAAGCATTCTTGCCATGACTTGCTGGGAAAAAGTAGTGAAACTTACATTTCATCCTTAAGTTTGCTGTTTTGACTAAAATGTTCACTTTATTACCTTGTAAGGCTCCCCTATTTGCCAATAATCTCAATTTTTTCATTTCTGCCATAAGAAGAATGTATTCAGGACCGGAAATACAATGAGGCTATATTTTTATTTGAATTCTAAACTGGTAAATTGCAAATATTTCCCCAAATATTGGCAAGATTCAGAGCAATTTAATGATCATCTGGAAACACAGGGTTAAGCAACTATCTGTTTATATACAGCCTGCCTTGCAGAATGTCTTGCAGAATAGCTTTTCTATTAGATCTGTATTGGAATATCTCTGGTAATGGAGTTTAAGAGCACATTTACCTTTCTCACAGCTGTAGCCAATTGGTGACCCATAGTCCCCGTGAAGTAAATTATGTTCTCGTTATTTCTGCTGCTCCTGGCAGCCAGACATCATTTACTTTAGAGGCAGGAGGGGGAAGGAGGAGAGCTTCAGAGAAAATGGTGAGTGAGCTCTCTGAAAAACACCCTCCAGCAGGTCCAGCTGTACCTGGGTAAGATGCTCCTGGCTGGTTCTGGGTACGTGGGGCACTTGGGCAACGTGACTTGGAAATCTCACTCTCATTCCTTGAGCCTCTTGACTTTTGTTCATGCTGGGAATTTAAACTCATCAGTGAGCTGGTGCTGCTGTGGCACAGACAGGTGTCCTGCTGAGCCATCCTCGCTTCTGGCTGGTCATTTTGGTAGGAGGGGCACTTGTGTGACAGCTTTTTAGCAGAGCCTGGAGCCTGTCTTGGCACCTGCGAACAGCTGTTACCAGTGTGGCTGCACACGAGGCTCCCCTTACAACCTGTGGGTACAGAAAACTTTCTGCTGGCATTAAACAAATGGATGAAATGAACAGACTGACAACCATTTTCTTGGGTCCAGGAAGGGATCTGGCTCCTCTTGTCTGAAAAAGGTGCTGATTGGTAGGAGGTTTTATCAATATAAAGAACTCCATTAGTAAATTCTCTGTTTTTACGCTATCCAGAAAACAAAAATATTTGTTATATGTTAGGATTTTTTCCTTCTATCTGATTTTCCAGTGGTGCCTAAATAATCAGCACAAGTGACAGTATTTTTGTCATTACAGCATTCCCTGCACAGCCTTGTCCAGTAGAAAGATTTATAAATATTATAAAACACAGGGGCTCTCATGCCAAATGTTTATTTATACAGGGAGCCACATTATCTGTCTCAATTCACACAGGATATGTTTTCCTTTTCCTGGTGGCCATCCTGCCATGCCACCCCCACAGCAGGAAGCAGCCAACAGCCAAAGCAAACAGCTCACAAATCAAGCATGGGTCTTTTAATAATATATTTTCTTCCAGATTATCTGAAAAATATTTGCAGACACACTCAAGGACAGTCAGGCTTGATTAGGAAAGCTATTTGTGTCCAGATTCTGACATGCCATGATTGAGGGCTGCCAAATGCAATACAGATGTGGCCCAGCTACCCAGATAGTGTGTTTGAGGATTAAAACCTTTGGGGTTTTGTTTCTTTTCTTGTTTTTCTTTAATGATTATCAATTGCATTAGCACAAAGAGACATTAATTGTAATCCCTTCACTCCATCTGACCTGTTTTTGAGTAATAATTAAAATTTCACACGAGGAATTAAATACATTCATGGCAGAAAAGAAACATAGTGGTTGAGAAAAGTCAAGGAGTTTGATATTCTTTCTTTGTTTTTTTTAATGGATAATGTGGATTATTCATTACATCCTTTGCTTTGATGGTTAACAAAGCCCATTGAGCTCCAAGGAACAGCATGGGATTAAATGGCTTTGTCAGAGGCATCCTTAGTCCTCATGAACCAGAAGTCCATAGGTCTCCATGCAGAACACCTCCACAGGCACTAGCATTTAATTCTTTTTCACATGTATTTGTTTCATTTTGTTGTGCCACAGATATTTGGATTCCTCATTGTCCAAAAGCTCAGTTACAGAGGGTTGCTGTGCCGAGCGAGGGTGGGGAGCTCCTGGGAACTGAATTCTAAAGATGCTTCTGCTGCAACTCCCAGGAACAAGTTACTGCATGGCAATGAGAATGGCAGGTCACACCATGAAATGCAGAGGGAGTCCAGAGTCAGTGCAGAGTGAAGGAAGCAGATTTTGGCAAGCCTGCCAGCCTCTCATTGTCCTCTGATGTCCCTCCTGCCACACAAAAGGAAGGCAGCCCTGCTTCATTGTGCTGGTGCTGTGGTTTAATGCAGGAGTCTGAGGTTTGGTAAACTGGTTAAAACCATTCTGTACCATGCAAACATAAAATGTGGTGTAACGCCAAAGCAAAATGGATTTTAAATCAAGCACATGCCTTCAAAGCAAGCCCATGAATATTCAGATTGAAGGTACTTATCCAGCTGTCTTGAAAGGCCCCTGAGAGTTTATGAACTATTCCAACAGTGACACCAGAATGGGCTGAATCCTACAAATCCTATTTCAGAATTTGCAAAGATGCTGTAGCAAACTTGTAGCATTATTTATGCTTGGTCTCATGAGATTATGGTTACACATGCTGTCTTTATCATTGCTCTTAAGTTCTGTAGTCTCTTTAATCTGTCACTGAAGTACTTTCACCATCCTCCTTCTGTGACTCCATGCCAGGTCTCACATGCATTTGAAATGTAATGAATGGTTCCCTTAGTGAATCATTCTGTGAGAGGCCTGTGGTTTGTTTGTTTCTCAGGTATGCAGCTCCTGTGGTTCTTAATCAACAAAGACAGAAATCTGAATTTTAAAAAAAAACAAAATCCTGCAATTATAAGGTATAATTTAGGCAGTCAGAAAGCCAATGAATGCTGGAAGAAACTTTATTATATATTGTACAATAAATACAACAAAAAACCTTTTTAAATCTCTGGAGTACTACTAAGATTCCATCCTCTTCCATAATAAAAGGGATTTAGGACCAGTGTAAGATACACTGCCAAATGATGCTGCCTTGGTGCAAGATGGATGTGCAGTGCCAGCAGTGAGCACTCCTGCACTAAATATTGGTCCTGTTACTATTATGGTCCCTAATGCTCTCATGGTCCCTAGGCACACCAAACTAAACAGGCTGCTGGTGAAGAAATCTGTTTGTAAAGGTGCCACAGCTGCAGTAAGTCAGCCTGGGAATGGCTCTGATGCCTCTCCTGGCACCTCCAGGGAACTTCTGCAGTGAGCATTTGTACCACCCTCCTTACTGTGCTGCATCTTTTTTCACCTTGATAATCTTTGTAAATCTGGGGCCAGGTTTTACCTGCCTTTTCTTAATTGCTGATGTGAACATTGCTAGTTCCTGCACTGTGGACACAGCCTTTTTTGGCGCACCTTCACATCCTGGTGTCTCTTAATCCTGTGATGGCAGCAGGTTCATCTGCACAGCAAGTGGGGAGGAACACTGCCTTGTCCTCTGGCAGAGTCTTGTTGGTCCTCTGGACCATTCAGAGTAATTCTTCTACCCAAGTTTAAGCTCTTCCATGTTTTCTTGCCGCTGGTGACATTCACTCAAATTTTTAGCTAAGGAGCACCAGGACTCTAAAGCCTCCACTGCTGCCCAAAGTCCATAGCTGCCTCACAATAGACCAGTCCCTCTGTAGTTTTCCTTTTGCCTTTGTTTTGAGCAGCTGTTTGGACCAGACTCGAGCTCTGCCTGGTGTGCCCAGTCATTGACACCTCTGCAGAAAGCTTCTTGCTTCATACAATACTTCTGTAGACAAGTGTAAACCCTAAACAAGATCAGATTTCATTTTGTGCAGCTTTTAACCACAGCCTGCTGCTGCCAGCTGGCCTCAGAAGACTCATTTTCCATCACCTGCAGTTGGTCACACTTGCCCAGCCTAAGATTGCTGCTTATCACTGTTGTTTTAGCAGTATTACATTTGGCACCGCAGCCCAGCTGGAATCAAAACATTCCTTTAATAGCACAGCTGCAAATCTGGCAGCTGAGTGACAGGTGCCTGGCTTTGGCTGTGCACACACTCCTTGCTTTTCCTGGAATTGCACTGCAGACATCATCCTCTGAACTAAAGCCCTCTGCATCCTTGGGCTGTGCACGCTCTGCTCGCTCCTTTCTTCCCGAAATAGCTGCAGCACTGGGGATTACAGATGGCTCTATTTCACATTCTCCTTGCACCTCTCCCTTTCTCATGCCTCACAGCTTTCTTTAACTTAAACCTCTTTCTTTGTGTGTGTGTGTATGAAGATTTTTGGTGTTTTTTTTTTTTTCTTTTTTTTTTTTCCTAATTGTTTGGTTTTGGTGGTTTTTTTACCCCCAAACTGTGATTTTCCTGTTTTTTCTAATCACTTGAGTGGTCCAAATGGTGTGGTAATATTTGGATGTGCCTCTCTGGAGAGAAAGCACTCAGATAAATCTCCTGTGGCTGGGATCCTAGGTTGGTAGGGAGTTTCCTTGAAAATTACAAGTAAATAAGAAAGTTTAAAATTCTTGCTACTTATTTTTTGTGTAAGTACATGATAGGTCTCTTCTGGCTTATTTTTAGGGGGGCATCATAATGCTTATGCAGCATTTCTATCAGATGTCTGGTGTTTCTTTAATTGTTCTTAGCAAAGTTTTTTATCTTAATTTCTTTTTTATTCCCTATGTGGTAGCTAATACCCATCTCCCTTCTGGCTTTCAGTTCTTTATCTTTTAGCATCTATCACTAGATCTGAATACAGGCTTTGCTTTCCCTGCACTTCTGTTTGTGCCAGGTTCTCTTTGTTAGAAATTCAGCATGGCCAATGATCTCAGTCACTCTATGCTAATCCCCTTCCCTGCTTCCCTGTGCATCTCCCTGGCCTGCCTTTCCCACATTTCACACACCACACGTTTCTCATAAAACAAGAGGCAAATCTGAGTGGCTCTTGATTTAGCAGCTGATTTCAGGGGTGCTGCAAATGCAGCTCAGACCCCTCCCACCACAAATAGGTGGATGTCACTGTTCTTCCCTCAGCCTTTCTCCTGTTTTGCACTTCAGGTCTGAGCAGGGAGGATCTCTCTAGGGCACAGACAATGTCTAAGCTCTGATTTCCATGAGTGTTGAGTACTTCTGCAAGCAGCATGCTTACTCTTTCTAGAAAAGGCAGCTCGCAGTGCATCCAACAGCCTGTGCCAGACAGGCAGGCAGCTGGAGCTGTGTGTGTGTCATTTTCCTGTTCTGGAAAAAATTCCCCCTTTTCTCCACCCACTGGAAAATCTCCACCTTTCTAACAGGAAAAGGGTTTTAAAATCTGTTTGGTTTGTTGGGTTTCCTTAAGTAAATGGTGAATTTAGTTACACTGCATGTGCATTTTTTCAATTGTAGTTGTAGAGTTTATGTGTATCTTAAAATGAGGAGCTTAAAAGAGGATCAGGAAAAACAGCAGAGTTGTTGACCTTCTGACTATTCCTATACATTTTCTGTGTTCAGCGAAGTTGTTTTTGTTTTGCTATTTGCATCTTTGCTTTTCTGGAGAATTCTCAGATCTTATTCAAACTTTTGCACTAGATTGTTTTTGGTTTTGGCTTTTTTTTTATTTTGACTATTAAAAAAACTTTTGATACTGCTATCCCAGAAATGGATGTAATATAGCAATCCATAAAATTAATTTTTTTTTGTGCCACAGTAGCACAAACTGTCAGACCTGGCAGCAGGTCTGACAAAGACAAGAGGGTGGGTGTAGCCATGTGTAGAGATCTGCCAGGGATTCATCATCTTCAACAATTCAAATCATTATTCCTCACTGTGGATAATCAAGGGTGGGGGGAATTAAGCATGCAGTTTTATTTAACAGAAATGTTTTGAAGATGTATGGAATTCTTTGTGAATAATTCATGTTCTTTAAGATCAGAAGCACTGAAACAAAACAAAAAAAAAACAAAAAAAAAGGTGGGCAATTCTGCTGGGATGTGCCAGCTTAGAAACAAAGCAGCACTCTTGCCACATGTAAATGCAGCTGAAACAGGATGGCTGTAACATCAGGGAAAAAGTTCTTTCCTAAAAAGTCTTTAGCAATATAGATGATCTCTTCTTCAGAAAGTAAATTATTCATTTTGTCCTTGATCAATTGCAGTTAGCATGTATTTGTGGCTCACAACTGTTTCTCCATAACATAAGAGTGGCTCACAGGGGAAAAGAAAAGTCATGCTTGGGGGAAAGAGCATCAAGAAAACCCTGCCACAATGAAGCCTTCTCCATCTTGTGCCCCTACCAGGCATCTCTGATTAATCAACCCTTTCAATGATTTTGGCACTAAAAAGTTATTTAAATTTTCTCTGCCTCTCCCAGTACATTGTTCTACTGTTTTTCTTCTCCAATATTAGATACAGAGTGGAAATCAAAAATGAAAAGAAAAATTGGAATGTGCTTTTGATTTAGGACAGCTGGAGAGCAGCAGGTGTAGTGTGGGCTGTTAGGGTGAAGCCTGTGAGGGACAGGTGACAGCTCTGCCACTTCATGGGAACTTTCATGTGCTCACTCCTGTGAGCCTGCACCAGCAGAGTAATATAGGTATAATTTATTTTTTTTAATAACTTCACATCAAGTCTCTGGCTTTGCAGTCCAAACTGAAGCCAATGAGTTGTTGCTGGTGCCTAAAAATCATTACTTCTTGTTTGAGGAACTGGGACTTTGTGGCACAGGCAAATTATCCCCCAGCTGGTCACTGCAGGGTGTGCTGGGCACTGCTGGGCCCCTGTCAGAGGGCAGCCTTGGAGCTCCCTTCCATCTGGGACATTCCAGCAACACCTTCTGTCCTCCCCATGACAGGGAGTGCAGGAAGCAAAGTGCTCTCCAGGACTGATATTCCTGTCTGGTTTTCCCAGCACTTTGAGGACTTCTGCAGAACCCTTTTATCTGGCATTTTAAACCTCTTGGGAAACTGGATGCAAACTGTTTGTGTTCAGCATTCAAAAGCTGAAATACCTCCACAAATGTTCCCATGTACAAGCAGAGTCCTTCTTTCCCCATGTATACTGGCTATGAACATATCTCCTCCTCTTTCAGGGATGAGAAGGAGACAGTCAGGAGAGGACCCCTCTGGCTGCATGGACATGGGGTCAGGTAGAAGCACAATGTGCCCAGTTACACCCTAATGTCAGGACATTTTCACTGCCTTGGGTGCAAAACGATCCTTGTCTGCAGAAGCCAGACAGAACAGCATGCACCAATCTTTTAAAACACTCCTTTCCCACCTCTTTGCTACCTTTTCTGAGCAGAGACAAACAAATCTGCAGTTTGGAGGTAAGGTTCAGCCAAATCAAGCTGTCTGAACAGCGAGCTGTTTTTGGAAGTGCCGCAGTGTGCCCTGCACCACTCCTCCCTTTTACATCCGTGCAGAGAAGGTCAAGCAGTGAATTAGCAGACACCTTTGATGGTGCCAAAGACAACAACCTGCCTCAATACATTATCAAATAATAGACTATAAATTATGTAAGCACTGAAATGCCAAGCAGCAAACAGCATTTTCAGTGCTAAATAGAATCACCAAAATCACTAGAAACTGCTAACCCCGATGATAGGATTTTTTTGAGGAGTCTGAACATTAACTCTTTGTCACCACCCTTCCTTTTCTTTCTGCCTGTCAAATGTGTTTTTTTTTTTTTTTTTTTTTTGATCACAGTCTGTTGTTATGTGATTCTGTGACACTGTGTTTCAATTCATGTTCAGACCAAGTGCATAAGCTGGCAGAATTCTAAGGCAGCTCGGGAGGGGCACCACGTAAGAATAAAAATGTTGAGTATGCAAAGCTAGGGAGTAAAATCCCTGAAAATGGAGCTGACAGCATGGAGCTCTGATCCTTTGTGTGCTGCTTAGCTCCCTAGTTTCCAGAAGCAGAAGATGGAGAGGTGAAAAATCCAGAGGCTGTGCATGCATCAGTGTGGTACCTCCTGAGATAGATCCTGCAGCCTCTGGGAGGTGGGAATTGCAGCTGGCCAGGGCTTTCAGCATCTGTGGTAGTGAGAAATCAGAAAAAAAATGAGAATGTAAAAGACAGATTTTATTGGAAGTTCAATTATGGGTTGGGGTTTTGTGGATTTTTGGTGCTTGGTTTGGTGGTTTGTTGGTTTTTAGGTATTTTTTTAATAGAGAAACATCAAAATAAATAGGATTGATAAAAAAGTGTTGAGCACCTTGGATTCAGGGAACACAAAAACCTTGTTACTAAGAGCTTGATGTATCCAAGTCAAGGGAGTCTTCTAGAAGTTGAAGCATCCTTGGGAAGGGAAGTATTTTATCTGCAAACTTGTTTTCACAGAGTTTCCCAGAGGCTGTGGGCAGACAGTGTTCTGCTAATGGAGTTTGTTAGACACACAAGGAGTGCCACATGTGCACAAGACCATCATCATTTATTGACAAATCTCGCAGACTTGGAAGACTAACTAAAAATTAGGTTAACCAAACCATATCCAACACCTAAGGTAAATATTAATGTACAAAACCCCATAGTCTAGCATGCTGCTTGGTCCCTATTTAGCACAGCAAATGTCATGATTGTTGGGTGCATTGCAGGACTCAGGTGAGTGCTGAGGTCTGGAGGGAAATGCAGTAGTTCACAAATTCTTTCTGCTAGCACTGCATTATTTTGGAAAATCACAAAAATCCATGGAATCATTATCAAAGCATAAAGAACATTAAGTTAAAATACATCAGAAGTTCCAAATCAAGGCATTTGCCACTGAGCATTTTACTTGCTAAGGCTTTTTCTTTCAGAGAACTCTGCAATTCCTAAAAACAACTCTTTCTTTTTCATGATCACATACAGCTTTTAGGACCAAAATAAAAAAAAAAAAAAAAATCTTTCTTTGTGCTTTATCTCGATGTTTCACTGAACAGTGAATTTTTTTTATTAAAACTTCCAAAGCAAAGACAATTTGCAAAATAATTTCTCTACCACTTTGGAAAAAGAAACCACCAAAAAATCATGCCATGTCCAGTGTTTCTGTGACAGAAGCTAGGGTAGGGAACACATATAATTAGGTGTTTCACAGCTGAATTTTGCTCTGATTTCTACACTTGCCATAATTTGCTAGTAATGCTGCTTAAGGCAGGGCTGCAGTTGTTCTGCCTCCTGGTTCAGGTGCTCTCTGTTCCTTCTTCTGCAAGCAAACTTGAAGTCAATGATTAGAGAAACACTTTTCTCCTTTATTTACTCCATGCAAGAAAAGACCAGGGGTCTGGTGGCTGTAGGTACCCAGAATTAGATTAATTTAACAGAGAAGAGAAGAGAAAAAGGAATACTTTGCTGCATCTCTTCAGAACTGGGCAAGCTGTCCCTTGCCAGTGGGAGTCCCTAACCCAGGAATATTCTCCAAGTTTAAGCATGAGTTGTGATTTTGCTATGTATAAAACATTTCTAATTCATAAAATTAGACATCTACTTGGCAGGCAATGATTTCAACTCTTAGTAAAGCACCACTGTCCTCACATGAATCTGGAGGCAGCAGAGATCTATGACTCAAGAGCTCACTACTAGAAAGTGTCTCCCATTTCCAGAATTGTCAGTTCCAGAATATTTCACTCTTGTAACTTCTATGCAAAACAGCGAGAATGTTGAAGAGAAAACTTTGCAGATTAACCCAAATTAAATACTTCTGTTATCATAGTAGAAAGTTTTCAGCTACTTCAGCTGTTGAAGACAGCTAATTCTCTTTAAGCCAGGACTGGCTGTTGTGGAGTCTTAATGCTGGTGACAATATTCAAACCAAGGATTTGCTATTCTGTCTCCAGAAGTGCTCATAAATGGATACCTAAAGCAGGCAAACTTATGTAATACCTTCCCCTCATGTTCTCTCAGCCCTCAGCTCCATACCTTTCTGGTGATTTCCTAAGTCTCTTGTGGCTTGTTCATTTAGAACCCCAAATCATCTCTTTTTCAGGTAATCACACAATTTTTCCTTGAATCAGTGTCCACTCTTGCACCTACAACAACAAGGAATTTTACAGATCTGCTCTCTGCTGTGTTCAAAACCAGCTCTCCTGGCTTCATGTGATAACCCACAGCTCTTAGAATCAAAGAGACAGTAAAAAAGTGGATTCTAATCCTTTACTTCCAGGCCAACTCTTATTTTGCAGACTTGTACCAAATTCTTTCAGATCATCTCCTTTTTTCAGCCTCTTCATTTTGACCCCAGGTATTTATTTTTTCAAACCCGGTCAGAACTCCTCCTTTTCTCTCTTGGCTTTTTGACTTTGGTGAAGAATCTTGTCAAAAATCCTTTTGGAAATACAAATATCAAATAACACAATCTTCCTTTTTCTGCAAGGATCTGCAAGGCAGGATTTCCCTTAGCAGTTTCTCTCAGCTCTGGCAGATTTCCATGCTCTGTGGATGCATCCTTCATTACAGTTTCTGCTAAGTTTCCCAGCATTGTCATGATTACAGGCCTGTGATTCCTCAGATCTCCCTGGAACCCTATCTTAAGGATTGATATTGCACCCATTCTATAGATTGGAGGATATTTTAAGTGCTTGGTCTGCTTGCAAATTACCACAAATAACTCAACTGCTTGATCTGAGCTCTCTCACACCCTCTGGGTGACTGCCATTGGTTTTTGCAAAGGTTACTGGTCGTGTGGAGCTGAAGTTACCCAGTGTAATTGTAATATCTGCCCTCACTGGCTCTCTGATTCCCCTCAGCACAGAGCAGCCACTGCCAGCAGCTTCCTAAGGAACATCCCTACCATTCCCTGATGTGGTTCAGCATGGTCATCTGCCCCTCTTCCTGTTCTAATGATGTCTCTGGAGCTAATCCTTCTCTACAGTCCTCTCTCCATCCTCTTCCTGGGAAGATGCACTTAAAAATAAATGGAAGAAAGTTGAATACTGGACCTTTCTCTGCTTCCAGCCTGCTCCTGGCCCATGCTGTGCCATAGTCAGTTCCCTTTGTAGGTGGCATCTGGCTTCAGCATTAGGGCTGAGCTGAGAAATCAAGTACAGCTGGGACTGTGGGATCTATTGTTTCAAGCTTTTTTGCAGAATGGGGTGGATTCAGAGTTTAGTAACTGAGAAATGTTTGATTTTTCTGTAATGAATCTGGAGCTCTAATCTCACCACAGGATCAGAAAACTAAGTAGGATCAAATAGTATTTACTCTTCTGCTGCTGTCAGAAATGTGCCACATGACACTGACAGATCAGTTGAAGACAAAGGAGGAAAGAGATGAAATAGGAGCTATTTACAGATGCTTAACTTTGGTGCTGTCACCTTCACTCATGGCAGAAATGTCACCTTCTCCTACACACATCAGAGAATGCTCCCTCCAACAGCTGTGGTCTGTCAGTGAGGAAAACCAGGGTTTGTGGTAGGATGTGAAAGTGTGAATATTGGCCATGATCAGCCTTGGGAGCTTTCTCCTGCTGCTGCTGCTGCTGGCAAGCTTTCTGCCCAGAAGCTGGATGACTTTCTGGTGTTCTGTCACGGATGTTGCTTTAGATTTGGACAAATATCCTGCCTGAAGGGCATATTTGGTCTGGGTTTCTGTTTCCCCAAAAGCTTTATAGACCTTTGGAGTGGCTTGACTTGTGTGCCTTGACTGTTACTCCTTCTTTTTTCCTTTATGCATGAGTGTGCATACTGCTAATGCCAGGAGCTTGCATAAAACCAAGCAGAAGCTAAATATTTTAATTTCTTTTTTTTTTTTCTCCAAAGACAGTCTTTGTAAGTCATTTTATTCCTCATTCAAAATCCAATCCTCTTCCACAGTTCAGTGTCACTGCTAGCATTTGGTAAAATCACTCCTATAATGAATTTGAATTGAGATGTATGAGGGTGACCAGTGGCTTAATGGCACAACTGTAACTACTCCTTGAATCAGCTCCTGGGTAATAGGGAGGTAAGAATAGCTCCTCATCTTGTGTGCTGCACTACCTGAGGTTCCTGCAGGCAATCATTATTACCTGCTACTTCATTCTCTGTTTGGCCAGATAATGTCTTGCAATTAGGCCTTAAGAGCAAGCGATGGAAAGCTCTCCATAAAAGCTGATTATATTTGGGCCCAGCAGCACATCCCTACCACCATTCTCTGAGATTTATCACCTTTTTGATGTCTCTCTGCTGCTGCTCTGATACAGAGGCAAGCTGTTTATCCAGGCTGCTGCAGTCCAAACCTTCAGCAGTGGTGCTCTGGCACAGCTGCCCTGAAGTCAAGGACAGCATGGCCTGGCTCCTTCTCACTGACATCCCTGCATGTTCTGTGACGTGAGCTCTACCCTGCTGGCACTTCTCCATCTCCTTCATTGCCACACTCATTATCAGCAGGTATAAATGCCATGTCCACATTTCCTCAAGGGATCCACCACTGGAATCAGCCTTGCTTTGTGGTTTTTCCGTGGTGATGCTGAAAGGGTTTTGGGGGCTGTGGGAGAAAGGACAAACATTGAAGACCCTGAAAGTTTGGCAAATGTCAATAGAGTTAGGGAATGAATCTTCCCTGACACTGACTTACAGTGCCACACAGGAGAGGGATGGGCACTTAAAGTGGCCCCAGCAGTAGCCCCACATCCTGAGGGCATACCAGCCCCTTTGCTCCTGCACAGCAGCAAGCCAGCACAGCTGGCTCCCAAGGACAGGCAGCACTGCAAGCCCAGGCTTGGCAGATAATTCAGCTGGGAGTCTGTAAGGGAATTTCCATCCACAGAGGGCATGCATAGAGGCCAAGTGCCTTCTTTCCCCTTCCCAGAGCTGCTGTGGTTTGGAAGGCTGTACAACGAAATTCCCTTGCTTTGTATGTGGCCAAACAACACTGATGTCCCCAAGGCTGACAGTGGAGACTCCTCATGTTACTCTGCTAGCAAAGGCCACGTCACTTTACCCACAGGCCAGGCCAGCCAGGAGTTCCATCAGGAGAAACACTGGCTAGCACTGAGCATGAGCTAATGAGCCCTAATGAGATTTCTGTTCAGCTTGGAGCACATGCAGAACAGACTTGTAAAGTATAATCATATCCCTTTCTCAGAGACGGTACTAAAACCTCACCTCTGAGAGGTTTTGGGTCTCCAAGCACTTTGAAGTTCATCTGGGCAAGAAAAAAATTAGTCAAAGTCTGGTCTTCATCTGGCAGTGTTTAACAGATTGTGTTTCACCTTCGTGGTCCATCTTAAAAACACCAAAGGAAGGTGGCCATGAAAGGTAAAACAGTCTTGCAGTTTGGTTTCAGGTTGTTATGACTAAACTGTGGTCAGCTTAGTCCCAAAAGTATTTGGTTTTTTGGTCTCATACAACAGTTGTTGATAAATTATATCATACTAAACCATGCAATGTGAGCCAAAGGGTAAGGAAATTGTAGTAGAGATAAGAAAAAATAAATATATTGAGGTAAGAAAAGTGAAATAAGTGGTGGAGTATCTTCTTTTTTTCTGCTTTTAGCTTACAGCACTCAAGAGATTTAAATGTTCTTTCACTATCTAAAACTTTTCTTCTCCAAGCCCTCAGTGAATGACATCCCAGCATTGTCACAAGGGTGGTAGGAGCCACAGGAGCCTTTCTGAGTGAAAGACTTGCAATCTGTCAGGGTGGGCAGGCAAACACAAATCTGTTAGCACTCGCTTTTCCTACACAGGTCAGAGTCTTCAGAACACTGGCCAGATTTCAAATCGGGTAGCTGTACATCTGTTGGGACTTCAGCTGTGGCTTGTAAAGTTTGTTTGAATCCTCTGAAGAGCAAGTAAATCCTGTGGAAATGCCAGGGGGGATGGGGTTTCAGAGACAAGGGAAAGTTGAGATCTTGGCTGGGATGTGAGGAGGAACCCCAGTCCTTCTCCATCCTTCCTCAGCTTCCCAGGGTGGATGCCAGTGAATCCCTGCAGGCAGCAGGGCTGCCTCTGCATTGAAAGGTGACAGCTGGATGTGCAGAGAAGCAGAGTGAAGATGCCAGAAGTGACTGCAGGTGGGCCAGGGGGAGGTCAGAAGGTCCCTGTGTGTGTTTGCAGCTCAGCACCCCAAAGCCCAGCTTCCCAGCTTGGGCATGTCTTTTTGGGATTATCCTTGCTGTGCACAAGCCTGCAACTCTCTGGCTGCCCCCCAGGGGATCTACCCACCCCAGGCAGTAGATGTGCCATTAGTTCCCCTGACATCATCTGTAAAATGGTGCTGGAGGTCTTTGCTACAGAAGTGGGGACAAAAACGGGCATTAGAGCTGGGAGCACTTTGATGGCATGGTAATGAGGACTACAAAGCACCTCAGAGATATGGACAAGCTTCTTTCTCATCGTCTGCAGAATCTCATTAGCCTACCTGCCACTCTCTTGTGTGCCTTGAGAGCAATGTCAGGACCTTATTCTGTCCTCTTGCAGAGATCTGGGCCTGACCTGCTCCCTCTGCACCGAGAGCAATTGCAGCAGATCAAGGATAGCAGCTCCTCTTTGTCCCCTTCCATGCAATAACCTGCTTCCTGACAGAAGAGGTGTCAAAGGACAACTATTCCAAGGATTAATATATCACTGGGCAGTCTTACAGCACTAATCTGAGCTTTCTGAAGCAACTTGGAGCTGTTCTTTTTCATTTTTTTCCGGGGTTACAGCTGTGTAAAGACTTAGACATGCCCATCTTTCCTTTCAATGCTCATTTGCTTGCCTTTAAGTGCATGTGTCATTTTTCATTATTTTATATGCTAAGGGGAAGAGCCTGAATTTTTTAGCCATGTTTGGCAGAACCTCGTTCCATAAATAATCCTATTAATTCCAGTGGATCTTTTTGTGGGAAACAATACTGTTCAGCAGCAGCTGAGGAGCCCCAGCAGGAAGCTCAGGGAAGAGTGGAAGAGGAAAATGGCTGCCAGAGATTGGAACAATATTTAGGTTTTAATGTCGTTCCACATCAGCCACTGCATGAAGCAAAACAATTTTTTTTTTCTTTGCTGTTAAAAGCTCCAGCAAAAGTAGGAAAAACCTTGGATGACCTTCAAGGATGCTTTAAAACAAATGTGCAATATTCATTCTCGCTGTATAGTGCTAAAAGAAGACTCAGTGACTCTTGGGCTCCTAATTGTCACCTCAGGCAGCTTATTTAGCCTACTTGTCAGGAAGGTAAAAGTACACAAAACACTATTCCTGCAAAGAAATTGAGCCACTTTTTTAACCTCTTTCTATCAATATTAATAATCTACTCTAATTACACAATGCTTCTTTTTTCCTTTCTCCTTCTTCTTCAATCTGCTATAGGGATTAGTTAGTCATCTGCATCTTCTTTAGAGGCCTTAACAAATGTTAATTTTTCACTCTTGCCTCTCTTTTTCTTTTTATTTTTTTATTTTTTTTATTAAGTGTCAGAATGAAATTAATTTCCCGGAAGGATATTTAGTGTCTTTCATGTATCAATCACAGCTGAGTTCTTCCTTTTCTCATGCAGAGATGGTTTCTCTTAGGCTGTATGAGGTCAAAAAAAATAGAAGATAGGTGTATTGTAAAGATATTTCCATTTCAGATCTCTTTAATGTATTTTAATGCTGGAAATGCTTACCCAACCTGAGTGAATTTAGGGAAATTTGGTTTTCAAATGGCGAAACAACAGGCTGTTAGCACTGTCTATAGGCCAATTTTAAGTATGACAGGAATTAAAAAAATTTTCTCTTCACAGATATCTCTGTGCTTCAATCTTTCAAACTTCTCATGTACGCTCTGCAAGGCAGCTCTCCTTCTTTAAAATGAGATGATAATTATGGCATGTGGCGGAGCCATCATTAAAGTTTCTTTAATTCATTTTATGTCATAATAAATTGTACTTGAAAGAATTAATAGCCTCTTGAATTCTAATGAGTGAGAACTTCAGGTTTGTCACTGAACTGTCCTGAATGGCAGGTTTGTGAACTTTGGAATGCTGGACAGAAAGCATTGCCAGCCTATTTTGTTTATGCTGACAAACAGTTCTCCCTCCTTCAGGGATTAAAGACTGATAGCTGAGTGGTATATTGTAACCATGCTCAAAAGCAAGTGGCAGTGTAGGTTTGAGGAAAAGCATGAAGAGTCAGTCTCTATTTTAAACATCCTAGGGAGATTTTTTTCCTCCCTGAGCCATAAGTAGAACCACAAAAGAATTCAGGTGAAAGAGGGACCTGGGGAGGTCCCACGTGTTGCTCAATGTGAGGTCAGACTGGGCTGCTCAGGGATTTATTCAGTCTGGTCTTTTTAGCTTCTGTGGAAGGAGAGAATATGACCTCTCTAGCAGCTTGTGCCCCTGCTTCAGTGTCCTCAAGGTGAAAAATTATCTCCCTGTATCCACTCTGAATGCCACTCATTTCAACCCAAGTCTGTTTTGCTCTCCCACCTCTGCCATGAGCCTGGGTCCACTTGTTGATCACCATCCTGTAGGCACTGGGGACCATTTTTATGTGTCCACAGGCCATCCCTTCATAGGCACTAGGGGCTACTTTTAGGTGCCCACTGGCCACTCCTTCCCTGGCCTGTTGTCACAGCTTCAGCTCACATAGTAAGCACTCCTGCCCTGACCATTTTGATTCTTCCCTGCCCTCCCTCAGTTAAATGGTGTCTGCCTTCTGCTGGGCATCCCAGAATGGATGCTGTGCTGTCCACATGGCCCAAAAGTCCTGAGTAGAGGGCAATGAACACACCTCTCAATTTACCAGCAGGTCTGCTCCCTGAACAGGCAGTGTCCAGCCTGCATCACTGCAGGGAGTTTGTCCTCCACAGGTCTGGGGCTTTGTGTTTGCCTGTCCCTGATGGATTCCATGGGTTTCCCCTGGTGCTGACGTGAGCAGTGCATGGTTATTGATGCCTGTGGGCAGGGCTCCTTGACTCCACAGTCAGGCAAGGTTTCTCTTCCCTCTCATCCCTGACCTTCAGGTACCTTTTGCTGGCTGGGGAAGGCGTCAGAGGAGAAAATATGATGCAGAGTGTGATTCTAGGCAGGCTTTGGTGTCTCTTGTGCATTATTTTGGTCTAGTCAAACCCACTCATGGACAGTGCAAAGAAAAGTACTTCTATAACTGTGCTTCCACAGACATGTGATAGAAACCCAGCAGATGGGCTGCGTCTTTTATTATCGGCTGGGGATGAACAGACCTGAACCCGAGGAGCAGCACTAGATGGAGTGACAAAGACTGTTCTCTAACTTCACTCTTGCCTCTTGCATATGTCTCCTCTGCTATGAAAATACATGAGGTGCTTATATCCTCAGATTGCCTCAGAAAAATCACACAGATAAAGGGCTGAGTGGGAGCTGGTTAGCCATCAAAGCCATAAAAGTATCGGGGCAGGAGGAAATAAAACTCCCCTGCTCCCCCAGCCCAGAGCACAAGCTCACTGAGAAGTGTCAGCAGAAAAATTAGAAGTTTCTGAGACCGTTCCATGCTAGGCAATGCCCTTCCTGAGCTGAATAGATAGGTAGGACTGTTCGCACAAGATCCTAATTCGTCTTCAAGCAGGAGGGAAGGAAGAGCCACCGTGCAGCTGCTTGCTGCTGCCCTGGACACAGCTCCATGTGCTGTGCAGCTCTGGCCTCTGCAGGGGTGCACTTTAACCAGGGAGCGACTCATCACAGCCAAGTTGTGATGCCGAGAGTCAGACAGCCACAGGAAATCCTCGTGGGGATAATTCCATGCAATTTCGGATCCTTTGCCTCAGAAGTGTGTGTTCTATTCCCGGGTCCATGCGCTCCCTCTGGTGGCTGATTTACTGCCTCAGCCCCGCTCCGCTCCGGAGTTGAGGTTTCATGCGAGCAGATGGCTACAGGAACTGAGAGCAATAATACCGCTTTTATTAGGCTCCTTTATCGTTTTATGTTCTCGGCACCGAGGGCACAGATGAAGTCTGTCCATTCAAATGTATTTAAAAATAATCCCCGTTGGCAGAAAAAGGTGAAGCTAAAAATGTTCTGTTCAGAATGGCTATTTCTGGAAAGCGCCTAAAACATTATCTTTTTATCAGGTCAATGATCTGTTTGCCTCAATGATCTGCTGTTTTAAGACCCATGTTGGTCATTCACACAAGGTAAATCAGTGATGTGTCAAAGACCTTTCTTGTAATTTCCTCTAATTTCCTTTTAGGATCTGCTCCAGCTTACACTGCCAGCTTTTCTGGATAGAAAACACCTTTTTCTTCTCATAGCATGGCAGTCAGGACAATAGAGGCTATTGCAGCTTGTAAAGCCACAGGGAGAAACCCTGTGCTGGAAATCCTCAAAAGAGAAAGAAATATCCACTCTGAAAGGATAAACCTCTTTTGGATGTGTTTTTAATGTCATCTGTTCATGCAGGTGATTGATTTGCCTACACATTTTTAGAGAATGCCTATTGTTAAGCAAAGCCACTGATAAAGAGGCATTCAGTAATTAAACAGAGTTCTGAGGCTGGGAAACATCAGTAGAAACAGTATTTACTTAATTAGCTGTCATGCTGTGTTTCAGAGGAGAGAAACACAAGCAGATGCTGCTGTGAACTTGCTTGCCTGTAGGTTGATGCACTCCAGCACCTGGTGACCTTCCTGCCTTAAGGAAAAGAGCTGTTCCCAACACATCCAACAGCTGGATTTAGGTGCTGACCTGGCCACATGAACACTGCAGTGAAAGGACTCAGAGCTGTCTTTGAGGCGAGTTTATTGAGGGCCAGAGAGAGAGAGGTGGGGTGGCTCATTTCATTTCCCAGTGGAACCTCATCCATCCAGGTGACAGCATGGCCCAGGACAGGCACTGCTGCTTGGTCACAGGATGGAGTCTGCAGATCCCCTTGGTTCCTCTGGCTCAGTGTTTGCAAAATTCAACCAGTGCTAATTTTAGAGGCCAGTGCTGATTTTAGAGGCCAGTCCTATCAACCACCATCTTAAAAAAAGATCCCCTGTTGATTACATAACCTGGAATTAACTGTTTGTCTCAGATACCATCTAATTTCATAATGTGTAACATCATCATTGAATATCTGTCATAATTCCCCTAATTGCATCTCTGTTGCTACAGTGCTTCAATTTGGGGAAATTTCTGTTTTCTTACTCAGGAAAACAGTTTACACTCTCAAGACCAATTTGCCAGCTGGAGCATAGTTCTTCTGTAAATGGATGCAAAGATAAGGCTCTCATAAATATCTGAAAGCACCATCATCTCTGCATTTACACATTCAGCAGCATGAATCTCAATGGCAGTGCATGCTTGCTCCCAGCACATGATGTTCTGATGGTGGTCCCCTGCAACAGGTCCTGTGGCTTTACAGGCATGGTCATAGCTCCAATCTGGCACTCAGGAACGACTTGGGAGTGCAAATTCCACAGAAAGATACCAGGAAGGGTTTTTTCCACCCTCTTTTATAAGAATTTTCTTCCCAAGAGGAGATAACTGTGCTCCTGAACTGGGAGTGAGAGGATCACCAGATGCTTTATCAGTGCAGGGGACTGGGCTCATGAGGCTGTGTGACATTTGACAGCCACGTGCAAAAATAGGACAGAGTTTCCCAATTCAATACATTAATAGACACCAGAATCTATTCTTTAAGACCTTGGATCATATGTTTAAAACAACTCAGAGATCCTTCTGAGTGTTCATGTATCCTCAGGGAGTTTTAGTGTGGTCCTGATTTAGTGCTTGTTCCAGTATGAATGAAATGTCAGTTCTGTTTAGCATACTTGCCTGATTTTATTGGATGTAATGATACTTGCATATTTCCATCAAAATCTTATCTCTGCAGTGTTACAAGAGAAGCTTGCAGTCTGGATAAGGAGTTTATATTATTTAATAATTGTCATCTCATTCTTAACTGATGTAAGTGAAAGTGGAGCAATGTGTACTGCACTGATAAAATGGTCTCACCAGACAAAAATGGAAAAGAGACAACCTCTCTCCAATATTTGTTCATTATGTTCATGGTTTTCTACTGAGCCTGACCTGATGTTTTAAAATATCTCTATTTTAATAGCTGTATTAAAAGCAAACATACTTATTATAGGTTTGCTTTCCACTAATTAATTGGAAAAATCCCTTGCAATAGTTGTGATATTTTTTGATCTCCCTGACTTTTGTATATAGAAGAATTATTGCTATCATTTGAAACAACTCTCATGGTTTGATATATGAATCCCAAGTTTAATCAAATTGTGATGTCTTCCTATCAAGGAAAATTGTTTTGACATTCAGAGAATGTTACCACTTTTTCAACCATGTCATAAATATTACTATCCATTTCATCAGTATACCATGACCATTTATACTGATGTATTTCTGTATGAAGAGATGCAGTTTAAATTCCTTTTTATCCAAATACTCTTTTACCCTTTATATGTCTGAAACTTCACATTTCATATTTTGGAGATTTTCTCAACCTACTTTTAGTCTATGACTTTGTATTGAAAAGACAAAACCCCAAAAGCCTGAAATGATTTGTCTTCCTGGCATTTGTTTAAATCCCGAAGTGTGTCATTCCAACTTTCAGTGGGCCACAGCAAAAATTTAACTAAATGGGAATTTGTTTGATCATAGGGTGCAATTCTGCAGTTTTCATCCCACTGAGGATGAAGGTGGCTGAAGGTTTTACTTATTTCAGAAGACCTTGTAGGCTTAAGATCTTTCAAAGGAAAGGGAAGACAGAGAGAGAAGGAAAAAGTCGGTCAGTAAGGTTTTAGAAATTCTTTTTTCCTGGCAGTCACAGTCTTTCTCATGAAACTTAGAGAAATGGACTCTGTTTTACACATACAACTAAAAGAATACTCTTACAACTCATTATAAACCTAACATTGTTAGAAAAAGATTGTCATGATTTTTCCCTTACTTTTTTTTTTTTCCATGTGAATCTAAATTCTCATCTTGAGTAGGCTTAAGTGACTGAGGGGAAAAAACCAAATATTTGGTAAAACTGGGGTAAGTCTAAAGTTTAAGAATTATTGTAATTATTTTTTAAAATCTTGATTAGTTCCCTTAAGAAACATCTATATTGTTTTAAAAGTGAGAATGATAGAAATTTTTGGTCACACAGTTCAGAGAAAAGATGTTGTCTTTTGTCCCATTACATTTGTTACTGCTTTTTGATTATGAAAGACAAGAAAAAAACCAACAATTTAAAAAACTATGACAAACAAGCTAACAGCAGCTATTAACAAGACTAGGAAATCCTTCCAAGCAATGGGAAGGATTAAATGTGAGTCAGGTTCAACAGAATCACCCATGGCTCCCTCACTTATTTAAAATGCACATGATTTATAAGCTCTGCCTGTCTGAAACAGCTATTTACAGATTAAAAGAAAAACAAACAAACACTCAAAAAAACAAATTAAAAAAAAAAAACCCACCACCAAAAAATCTTTATGTCAAAATTCTCATTTCAGGTGTCTTGTAGAGAAGCTCTGGTTCCAGGCCATGGCCATGGTGCAGCTTGACTCAGTGGCAGCAAAGAGTTCACAGGGCCCCTTCCTCAAGGATTAATATTTGTAGTGAGATAATTTAGCTCAGTCAAAAAAGTAAAAAAAAAAAATAAATAGGGACTCAAAGACAAGATTCAACATCCAAGCCTTCTGATGATATTCTTAAGGCTGTTTTCTTCCTGTTGTGCCACAAATAGTCGTCTGGCAATATTTCTAGGATTTCTGTTCTAGATGATGAAATTAGTTTACCAGTCCACAGGGACAATTTGGATTGTGAAGTTTTCTTCTCTTTGGATTCCAATAAAGATGCCAAAGGAATAAAGGAGATGAATCAGCAACTGCATGAAAAATAAACACAGTTGTGGAAAAAAAGGCGTTATTTAGCTCTGGCTCCAGGTCTATAGAGCCCTTACCCCATGAAGTAGACTATATAAAATAATACCACCTTACTTTTGCCTAGGAGAAATCCAAAAGCAGAGGTCCTTGGATCTATGAATGGCAGCATAAATAGTGCCATAAATAGAGTGCTTCTCCTTCAGGGACAAAAAGGGTCTGGGCTGTAGAAAGTGAAAATGCTTTGCTGTCCCTTGGTCTCACCAAGCAAGACATGAAAAATAGTGTAGCTGAGAAGGAAGAACCTTTCCCCAGCATGTTAGAAGAGCCCTGATTAGTACAGCTGGGTCTCCTGATTTCAACACCACTTGAAACACAAAATACTCGTGTCATGAAAAATCAGCATTTCTCATCTCTATCCCCGCTCCAACGCCATAAGGAATCTGGGGTCAGGAAGGGAAACTTGCTGAGAAGTCATCCCCTAAGAGCCACATGGTTTGTCCCAGCTTTTGGGGCGGATCTTCCATCCCGGGAGCTGGCCTGGGAGGTCTCTGCGTTCCTCCTTTTCCGATAAAGGGACGGGCACAGATGTGAAGGCAGAGATGTCTCCAGCCCTCTCCTGTCTGCTGCTGCTGCTGCTCCTGGAGGGCTGCCTGGGATGCCAGCATCCTGCCTGCTGCTGCCTGGGCAGGGTCTTCATCTGCCAGGAGAGCCAGGTGGTCCAGGTTCCCCGGGACATCCCTGCCAACACCACCGAGCTGTAAGTAGGGAGAGGGAGAGGTTGGGAGCAGCAGCCCTGTGGCTGGGAGCAGCAGCCTTGTGGCTGGCTCTCCAAAGGAGCTGCTGCTTGGCAAGATAAGGTCAGGTTTGCAGGGAGCCACCTGGGAGACTCCACGCCGGCTTTTTGCCGAGCACAGCCCTTCCTCTGATGCTCACTCAATCACACCTTGAAACTCCTCTCCATTTCTCTGATCCTGCTCATTGTAGGATCTCTGTTAAGAAAGGATTTTGCAGGTTATAATACAAAGTGCAGGCTAAATTTGAAACAAGCATCCTTGGTGCTGTGACAGTAATTTGAAGCATAAAGTCTAAGCTTTCTTTACAGCTTTGCTTTAGCGTTGTCGGAACGTGCAGAGCAACTTGTCTGCCCCAAACAAGTCGATGATGAGTGTTTGTTTGTACTGCAGGAGCTTTCCAAAGGTTTGTGCTTGTTTGCCAAGAAGCAACTTAATGTTTTCCCTTTGAAATCTCAAAGGCATTGCAGAAAGGACTCTGATAAACATTCAGAGAGGGATCCTCCCCCACCACAGGAGCGGCATGGCTGTGGTTGGAGAGAGTGAACAATGTGAAGATAGAGGAGGGGTTTTGTCTATCTTAAAGCTTCTCATTATTTCCCATAAAAGTAACATGAGCAACGAAAAAATAACGTGTGGCAGCTGTTTTCTGTGTCAGTAGCACAGGCAAGAGAACAGCTTGCGCAATGGCAAGTATCTAACTACAAGTGATTGTTTTCATTTTATTAGTTTGAAGGCAAATATCACCCTTTGCCAACACCCCCACAGACATCTGGCATGGTTACAGCCTAAAGCAAGACCAAAAGGAGTAGTCCTGGATAAAGCCTTTGGTAAATAAGTGGAGGGGCAAGTTTGAAGGGAGGATACAATGAAGAATGATGTGTCACTAGTAAGAAAAATACACCCCCATCCCAGTTTTACACACCATGGTTATTATGCCACAGTTTTCCTCGGGTAGAAGTTTTGTTTTCTTCAGAAGGAGGGGCTGTTATGCTCACTGACTAAGACTGTAGTGAAAACTTGAGAGAAATGTCTGAATTAACCACAAAAGGTCAGTAAAAGTTTAAATCATTCTCACAACTAGAGGAAAAACTAATCCATCTGTGATTTAGGTCATCTAAATCCTGAGCGCGCTGTGCTCCAGGCATGTACAGCTAATTTTGTTTAATTTTGCTTTGATTGTTTCTTTAGATTACACAGCTAAGGTCTGCCTTCTAGGGATTAAGCAAGAGCATTTTTTAATTATTTCTGCAAAGAAGTAGAGTATCAGTGAAAAGCACCTGTTAGTAAAATGGGATTTGTTTTCTCCTTGTTAACTTCTCAAGAGTTTGTTGAGGATGCTAATTTGTGGGTTCTTAGCACGAGTGGTATTCTCTGAAACAGGCAGAATACAACATTAGTGTGACTGAAGACAGCAAACAAATCCTTTCTTCTGCCAGCGCTGTGTAAATACTGGATTTAGAATCTCTCAACTTGATTCTCTTCTCACTTTCTCAAAATAAACCAGATTTTGGTTTCTCAGGAAGCAATTCAGGTCCCATTCCATTAGTAGAGCCCTGGGACTGATTTCAGCATGCCTTAAAAATTTGAAAACTGCCTGGAGTAGCTTTGAATATACCAAACCTTAGCATTACCAAAGGCAGATACATTAGCTGAAGAGCTATCAAGTGACAAATAAATCTCAGATTTTTCCTTCAGGATCAAAGGGGAACTCTAGAAAAGTGCTTTCCTCTGCATCTCTCCACTGAGTGCCCAGTGGGGTGATTCAGGTGATAAAATAGGTTTTACTGCTCCAAATGACACTGCAGGCACACTCCTGGTAGCAGGAAAATGTTGCTTTATGTTTTCTCCAAAAGTCTTAATGAGTGAAACGAGTTTTTTGATCCATCTACCAGCTTAAGTACAGAAGGCCATGGTGTCTAAGAACCCTGTACAGGACACAAGCACAGGCTTCTTGCTATGTACAGCTCCTGCAAGGTACTTTCTTCACTTAAGAGCTCATTCTAGGAGTCTGGATGCAGCCTGTTTTTATTTTATTAATATAAAGGAGAGGGGTTCGCTTCAGTACACTTACAGCTCTTCACCTTCCCTTATGAGATCTTGATAGCTTTCCTAAGTTATCTTAGAGTCCTTCCCCAGTGCCTTTAAAGTGTTGAATAGCATGCTGGTGAATGCTTTAGAGTGGGAGCAGGAGCCTGATCAGCCTCAAGCACTTCTCCCTTTGCTGCGTGTTTTTATTTCCCTACAGCTGTGTCTGGAGTTGGGACACTGGCATGTGGCAGCCAGCTCAGACACTTGGTAGGAAAACTCATGATAAAGGTAAGAACAGGGCCCTCCCTATCAGTTTTCTCTTTGCCATTGCTGAATTTTTTAATTGTTAGTATTTTTTAGCATTTGAGTGTTGGTCCTGACCATGAGCTGCCAGGAGGGGTTTCTTTGTGGTTGGCTTCCCTACAGAGAGAGCTTAGGCTCCAAGGGAAATGTGAGCTCTGCAGTGTGGTGCAGGAAGCAGGGGTTTGTTCCTGCCTGGATTAGCACCTGCTGCAGCAAGGGTGATGCAGAGGGAAGGCTGGCAGCCTCTCAGGGGGAGTGATTCCATTCTGTACTTACCTCATGGAAACAGAGCAGGGAGCAGAATACACATGCTTCCCTCACTCTAATTTCTGCCACATCTACTTTTTCACTTACAGGCCAAAATCTCATGGGAGGATAATTACAGCTTGGTTTGTCCGTTGCCTTTTGCAGATTTCCAAGCATTCTGCAGCTGGCATGTTCTGAGTATTTACAGGGGAGGCTGTGGTTATTAGCTGCTTTGCTTTATAATCTTTGCCTGGATAGAAGAATTTTTGGTATTTTTTTTATACATGCCAAAATGCCTGAGAGATGGCTCTGACTTACAACTTTGGAGTCAATCCATTAGAAACCAGAGACCAGCAGTTCAGATGGGAAATGTAGGCTCACCTGTGTCAAGTATTAACAATTATTTGCCTCGGGGGAGGAGAGCAGGGAGTGACTCAGCAGCAACTGCAGGCAGTTTGCTCTTTGAAGATCTATCCCAGCCTTAAAATCCAGTGTCAAGTTTTGTAATCCATCATCAGTATTCACTAGGATTTCATTTATTCATTAGAGGTCTTGCTTTGTAATGCAAACAAAAATAACAGAAGGGAATCCTTCTTAAGATTTAACAAACTACTTTAAGCAGAAACATTTAGATAGTACCAAGTAACAGGAAAACAGGAAATGGCCTCAAGCTGTGCCAGGAGCAGTTTAGGTTCAATATTAGGAAAAATTCCTTCCCAGAAAGGGTCATCAGGCATTGGAATAGGCTGCCCAGGGAAGTGGTGGAATCACCATCCCTGTAAGTGTTGTGGATGTGGCACTTGGGGACACGGCTGAGTGGAGAACGAGGTGGTGCTGGCTTCATGGCTGGACTCAATTATCTGGGAGTTCTTTTCCAGCCATAATGATTCCATGATTCTAGGAGGCAGTTCAGCCATTGTCAGAGCAGTTTAGAGCTATGTTATATAGAGTGTTTTCTCCCAAGCATCTGCCAACTATAAACAGCAGGGTTTTTTACTTGCTCGCTGCATAGGTGTTTTTTTACAATTGCTCAAGGATATTTACTTTAGACTATCAAGTCAAGGCTGAGTAGATGTCTGAGCCCTAAAACATCAGCTGCCTAGAAATAGCAAGTCCTGTGTTGTGTACTGAGTGAGTCAGATGTGCTTGCCAGCCTCAGAAGCTGCAAATGATGTGAATTGTAGCTGCAACACTGTTATTGACAGCTGCAATTAGGATGTTTCTCTATTCTTTCACACTTAGAGCTGAAATTACACTGAAACCTGCAAACAGCTACACTTCTGGCTTGGGTGTTTATACTGATGGACTGACCTCAGCCCAAGAAAGGCAAAGAGAGGATGAAGTAAACTAAGGAAATTGGAATCCATGAAGCTTTGAACTCTCTGTCTTGTGGTGGTTAATCATACAGTCAATCAATAAATCCACATTTTTTCAGGAATGAGATGAGAATGTTTTCACAGCAGAGCATATTGAGAACGTGTTACGTGCTGACTAAAGCCTTTTTAATTATTTTAGTTTTTAATTAAAACCAGCTTTGCATCTGTTAGGGTTACATTCTTCTCTTCCTGAATTTAGGATCAGTTCCTACTTTGAAACAGAAAGCAGCAGAGTTGCTGTAAGATTGCTGTCTATATCAGTGCAGTGGTCCAATGCTTTGGCTGGATTCTGTATTTGACATTTTAACTGGGAGGATAACAAGAAATAGGCAGATCATAAGAGAGGAAGAGAAAGAAACAGAAGAAAATTACACAAAAGGATAATAAACTCTGCAGGACACATCCTTGGCTGGTATAAATGACCAAAGATATATATATATATATATATGTATATATATATATGTATATATATATGTTTACAGAAACATTCAATTTCTAAACCTTCAGGAGCTTTTGAACACAAGGAATTATACTGCACACAATGGAAGCTGCTTTGCAGTGCAGTACTCTGCTGGCTTACTCCTGATGCTATAAATAAATACTTGCACATGGCTCTCACCTTACTTAGAGGGTCTGCAGCCTGATGCATGGATGAGAGAGGTATGGCCAAGTCTGGAGATGCAGAGCTGTCTATATATATGTATATATACATGTATGTATATATAAAATATATCTTTGAAATGAAAGTGCATTCGCTTAAAATTTAATGACTTGCTAAATCACTGAGCTTTTTGCAGGGAAACAGTGAAAGCCAAGACTTGATTTTGTTTGCATGCAGCATTGGGAGGGTACCAAGCTGATGCCCTTCCCTGGGGTCAGCTACAGAGGGATTCTCTCAGTGTATAAATTCTGGATTTTCCAGCAGTCTCTGTTACACACACACACACACACACACACACACACACACACACACACACACACATCTGAAACCAGGCAAAATGGGCTCCTGGGCTGATGAGCTGAAATGAAGGCTCTCTGTTAGACATTTTAGATATGTTCTGGTTCAGTTCCTACAAAGAATCAAAACGTGCCTAGTGAATGAGATAATAATGAATGTTTTTCTAAAGGGTTTGGAAGATTAAAGTAGTCATTTGTGGGAGTTACATTTTCTTGTCTCAAATATGGTGTCTTCATCTTGTGTGTCTCCCCATTCAAGTTATTAATATAGTTAAAAACCCAGGAGAGTTTGACAGTAATGTTATTCATGAGATGGGATCTGGTAAATACCAATGTTAGTGTTGAGGCACAGCAGGAAAAAAAAAGCCCTGTTAAGGTCTGAAATTAGTAGTTTTAAACTAAAATGTGGTAAAAATGGGGAAGCTGGTTAGCCTAGGGGACATTGCAAAGTAGGAGGGAGGTCTGTCTTTTGTTTCTCCTGCAAGAACACGAATCATTAAGCAGATTTGAGGAGTCATGAATTCGCTGGTGTCATGCAGCAGTTAATTTCCTTTGCTCTGAATGGTGTGTTAGGCTAAACACTTCAGCAGTATGGATGATTTCCTGGCTTCATTTACTCCCCTTACGACAGTTTCTCACAACTCATCAGTTTTCACTCTGCAGAAGTAAAACACTGTATTTCAGACTTTGTTGCCTTCTCATGCCTAATACTACAATGTATTAACTCCATCTCTCATCCCATGCAGGGACACTTTGGCACAGGGAATCCTATTGAGCATCACTCAGAGATGACTGCTGCCAGCTGGGAGAGCAGAGCACAGTCAGAGCTCTAGGGAAATGCTTTCACGAGTTTGAGTGGCATTTAAGGGCTTATGTGGATCAGTCCCAGCTTCATTGAGCTGCCTTCCCATCCCTCACCTAGGGAGCTGAGGGTATTTATGAAGACAGGGATGCAGACAGGGGTATGTGTGTGGGTGCCACTGATGCTCTGACCCAGCAGGGTACAAGCTGCTGTACTCTAAGAGCTACCAAGCCAGGCCAGTTCATCTGTTATCCTTGTATTTGTCCATGCAGTTGTGCTTTCAGCTCCTCCGTCAGGTTTAGCATCTTGGGAATTTGAGTTATTAATTTTCTAGGTCAGACTCTTAGCAGGTTCAAATCAGCATTGCAGTCTTGAAGAGTAAAGCTTTTTACCTCCCTCAATATCCCAGGCCATGCCACTTAAATAAAAAAATAAAATTAAAAAAAAAAGCTTCTCAAATACTTGATAATCCCAGATAAATTCCTGAGATAATTTCTGGAGAAGACATCCCCAGAGGGACGTGCCTTTAAAAGCTGCAAATCACATTTCTCTGGAAGAGTGTCACACATAAAATGTGTCACCTGATAAGCCAGCAGAAGCAAGTCTGCTGTGCAGCTCCAGGGTTTTCTTTGCAGGTGCTGAGGGGTCTCATCAGGCTGGCATGTCACTGGAAACACTGCTTGTGTGAGAGTTTAACAAGGGTGACGGGACAGAGGGGATGAGGAATGCCACAAAAACAGGAAAAGAGCTGCCCAGAGGAGGATTATAAGTAAGACTATACATCCCAAAGGGAGAGCTGCTCGAACTGCCAGCAGTGTGTGTGTGCAGGAGGGGGTCCTGCAGAGGCAAGCAGAGTTATCTGCCCAAGAAAAATAAGCAAACCTGTGAGACATCCAACTGAGGAGCCAAGGAAACCTGTGCAGAGTTCAACATGCCTCACTGTCTCCTCTCTTGCTGGCAGTTTAGTTTAGTTAGTTCTGCTTAACTTTCCCAAGTCCTTGTGCAGGCAAGTTAACAGATAATTGGGGTAGGCTCACAGTTAATTTAAATTGTCATAGCTTCATTAACTTCAGTGGAAAGAACTCAATTCATTTTCACCATCTGGCAATGGGGAACTCTCTCAGCCATGTGTTGTTCATTTTGGCAGCAGCTGATTGGGAATGAGTGTGTGTGTGTCTCTCTGTGTGTGTGTCCAGTAAACAAGACAGTTTAGGCACAAAAGACAGGTATTATTTTTCATAGCAGTCCATTAGTTTTACACAGTGAGGGGCAAGCACTCTGGTAGGAAAAGCAACTTTTCTTTGTTTAAGACCTTGACCTTTTCAGACAAAATCTGTAAATTATTTCACACACTTTGCCCGTGGTTTGATTGGGCTGCTCTTATTAGCAGTGAAATTTAATTCATTAAAATGAAACTCATTTCAAATTATAGGTCAGACCAAGCATGGATTTCATATAAGAGTATAGAAAATTATTTCTTCTAATTTTCTCACATACACTATAATAAGGAGCCTGATTTCTGCCTTTTACTCAGGTGTAATTTCTTTGATCTTGAGGGTCTAGGGTCAGAAAAGCTTGTGGTTTGTTTACTTTTGCTCAATGTTTTCCTCCAACCATCCTTAGGTCTTTCAGGAGCTCAGCCTGGAAGGTAGGGATGCTTTTTATCTCCCACTACCTTATCAAGCCACCTACAATCATTTGCTCCTGGGTAGCTAGAGGAGAACCTACAGACTGTTATTATATGCAGAGGGAGATACGTGTCTGAGTGAAATGAAAACAGCCTCCAACCCAACTCAGCTGAACAAATCCTTGCTTCTCATAAGTATATTGAGCTTGCTGAGCCTCCCTCCTTGCCTGGACTAACTAAATAATGCTGTATCCTTAAAGGTAACACACTCAGATCTTCCTGTAGATAGAACAGCCTCAATTTTAAGCATATACCCACTGGGTGAGCTGCAGGCTGAAGCTTTCAGCTCTGCTTACTCTCTTATCTATTCAATAATGCTGTTACTGGTCAGCATTTTAACATGTTTGCCTGGAAATTCTGGTGTGTGAATGCCTATGGAGCATGATTCTGAGAATGGTCCTATTGACATCAAGTTTCTCCATATCCACATACATGAGGATGTACTTTCTGATATGAATCCTTGTCCAAACACAGCCAGTTAATTGGAATTTATTTGTAAATATTTATTAGTCCAGAATCTGTGAATCTTCAGTGATTTTCCAAAAACACTCTGTGCATAAACATGCAGCGGGGAAAAATTCCAAGTTTTTAGTGTTTCATTCATCTTTTGTTTGAGAGTGGAGCAAGGAGGGAATATACTTTCAAATGAAGATCAGAAGATTTTTTTTAATTGGAAATAGTAATATGCAATGAAGAACTGGATGGACTGTGTAAAGATTGGAAAGGAAAGCGGAGATTTTTCTGGTGTCATATATTTACGTTCCAAAATTTTGGGATACCATGGGATACTTATAAAGACATCTTCCCTCCCTCCCACCCCAAAACTAGATCCTTCCCCAAGAATTGTGCCTACACACCTGTGTATGTGCACAGGGAGTCTCTGTTTAACTTCTTCCCATGCCAGTTTGGCCCTGGGCAAAGGGGATGAGACTGGAAAATACCAGCGTGGACCTATAGCTGTAACTCCTAAAATGGCCCAGGCTGAGATGAGAGAGTCATCATGGTTGGAGGGACCCTCTGCCTGTCCCTTTTTCCCCAAACCAGGAGCATGGGACGGGAAGAAGTGATTTGTGGTTATTTGAGGTTGGTTTTGATCACTAAAAAGGAGGCAGGCTAAGAATTATAATGTATAATTATATTCTTTTGGACACACCTTTGAAAGCCTTTTAATGGTTTCATATTCTGTGTTAAGTCTTGTGCTTAGAAATAATCTCTGGTGTATCAGCCCTGCCTACACTTGGCTTTGAGAGGTTTGGATTTCAGGGCTTACCTTCAGGGTAAGCTTTGATTTCTTTTTTCCACCATCACATGGTATAAACACACTAGGCTAATGGCCTTTAGTAGCCCAACAGGCATTTTTGAGGGCCAGATCCTTTGTAAAAGGGTATCCTATTCTGTGGGAAACATTCATGCCTGTGAGAGCCACAGACATTCACTGAGGTAAGAAGGCACATCTGTCTCCTGCAGTGCAAGCACCACCTGTGCTGCTTCCTCTGCAATCTCCACAGTTTAAAAAAAAGAACACCAACAACCAAATCCACTTTTTGCTTCTTGATAACTGCTGGGAGGCAATCAATTCTGAAGAGTCCTTCCTTGAAGTCCAGTGCCTCAGCAAGAATATTTGTAGGCACACATAAATTTCTGAGCAAGGAAGGTATAAGTAGAGGGGCTATGAACCCATGGAAAGACAGTGGGTAGATGCTACAAAACTTCTCTTGTCCCCAAAGTTTTCTTTGGCCAACAGCACTGCTATGAAAATTTTTGCTTTTCATTTTTGGCAAGTGAAGAGTCATAAAAAGCAGCACAGGTTGTGCTGGGAGATGACAGCAGACCAAGAACTGCCTTGGCAGAACAACTTTCTAGGTGGAATTACTGGTTTGGGGAAATGCTCGCTGCATCCGAATCCCACGAGCTGCAATTTCCTATCTACAGTATATTGTTGCCATGGCAGATGAAGGCCAGACCTCATTCTCCAGTCCTTTGAAATCAGCATTAGTGGCCCCTGTGAGGGAATATCCTACAAGAAAATCCAGGGTCTGATTCCACAGGCGTTCATACACATCCTAATTGCTTGCCCGGGCTGCTCTGCTGCTTCCCGGTGGGACAAGTCGCAGGTGCAGAAGTACCTGTCTGCACTGATTTGCAGATTCAGGACTTTGTGCTATTGCAGGAGGCAGGAAACCACTGTGAGGAAAAATAAAATGGGCATTGAACACGCAAATGAAATAATTTTTTGAAGTTTGCATTTGTTTTAAATTATTAGGGGAGGTTTTAATTGTTTTAATAGGCCACGTGGAACTGATAAAACTGGCTTAGGGCTCACAAAGTTTTCTATCTTAACAGATTTCACAACATTCCTGGTAAGTATGTAAACGAAATTTTATCCATTACAGTAACAGCAAAGCTATGGGTTGAAAGACACAAGCAATCTCCCAAGAGCACAGGGTTTAACCCCGTGGCTTAGCCTCACCTAATTCACCAAACTGTTCTCCTTTGGCAAAATGTTTCCCTTTTCCAAAGAGCAAAAAAAAAAAAAAAAATATCTCTTGCATATTTGCTTTTTTTTTCCCTAATAACTGTTTCCCAGCAGAGAAAGTTATAACTCTGCTATTTTTTTATATCGAGGTGTAAAGTTTCAGGGCCTTTTCCCTCAAATGCATTTTTATTGACTTGGTACATTTGCATCATCACCTTTTCCGCTTTCTTCCTTCCTGTACTTTTCTTGTATCACTTTCTGTCACTGTATTAGAAGAGCAGCACTTCACAGCAGTGTTACAGCCAGTAATTTAAAGAGAGCTGAGGTGGAGATTTTGTGAGTATTTCAATTATGGCCAACGGTTGGCTCCGTTATGGTCAGTAGGGCTGCCTATGGAGCACTAATTGGAAGGTTCTCACCCTTTTATGAGTTTAATTGCTCTCTGTATATTTCTCCTTAGCTAAAGAGCTTCATAAATGCATGAACAGGAATTTTTTAATATATGGTTACAGTATTCATATAACAAACAATATTTATTTGACTTCCTTCATTTCTCCACATTTTATTGCTGCGTTATGTCAGTGTGGCTGAGCACACTGCCTGGGCCCACACCCCAGAAATCACGTTGGTTTTTGAACACTTTACCCTAGAAATCAGAGCATGTCCATCCTGTGCCTAACAGGGCACTATACAGGCTGGACAAGGAGCCAGCGGTTTCCATGAAGTTCCCACTGAGGAGTGGATTGATTCCCATTTCCTTGCATGTGCTGATGTCCTGGGCTGGTGGGGACAGTGTGTAGCTTCAAGACAAAGCTCAGGCTTTGCCATTTTGTTTGTCTGTTGAGAGGCGTGGACGCTGTCTGGAAGAGATGCTCTGGCGACGCTGGGAATCAGGGAGACTGGGTCTTTGTTCAAGGCTTTGAAAGGCTTTGCCTTTTTTTCTCCTTGGGTGTGAGGCTGCCAGGAGCCGGCCTTGGTTCTAGGTGTGGATTCATCTCTTGAGTGTCCTCCAGGCTGAGGTGGTTATCAGCTGAAACAGGCAATGAGGCAGGTCAGAAGTTGCTGCTTGCGTCTCCTTGAGGATTTTCTGCATTCCACAGAAAGCTTGTTAACCTCTGATCTGGTGGGGTGGCAGACTGCTATTTTTATTAGCCTGACTTGCCAGCTAGAGTACATCTCTACAATGTCCATTGTGTAAAGGAGTTTAGAGATTTCCATAAAACACCACATGCTGGTACCCTGCTTCTGTGAACAGCTCTGGGCTTCAGCCTATGTTGCATAGCAACACTCAGGGTTTTGTCAGTCTGAGCTCGAGTGATTCAGGATGGCTTTCAATCCTAGAAGGCCAAAAGTCCCAGAAGCCTTGAGCTTCAATAAGATGCCAACTGCTTTTCTAAAAATGGCCCAAAGAAGGAAAAAGGTGCACCCAGACCATGTGGAGGTCTAAATTTCACCTTCAACATCAAGTGCAGCATCAGTGTAGGAGTTTCCATGGCTTTGAGTTCCTCCCTAGTGGAAGGTCTTTTTCCAACCTCAGGAGCTGCCTGATAGAAGCTTCTGCCCATATTTCATCTGCCAGCCTACCTAGGAGCAGGCTTTCCAAGCTATGCCTAGCTTGCATGGTCATCTGAATTGTCTTTGCCCTTGCTGATCTTATTGAAGAAGTGATGATGGAAAATACTGCCCAGAAAGAAAACAGTGTCAAACCAATCACTAATCATTCCCTGCCATCTCCATGCTGAAATAGCAATACTCACTGAGAGGCTACTTCTGCCAGATAAAGGATAATCACCTGAAACATCTGTGTGTGCCTTGGAAGATTACCCTTGAGGGAAGGAGATAGGAAAATCAAAAAGCATAAGCACAGGCAGAAAATATTTCAGTTGTGGCTTCCTATATTTTCAATGCTTGCTGTATAGGATGAAGAAGAGGCTGTGATGCTTAATTTCTTTTTTGCCTCTTTGACAGTAAGACCAGTTTGCTTCAGGGTAACCAGCCGCCCCAACTGGGGTGGAAAGAAAATAGACCCCCTGTAATCCAGGAGGAAGCAATTAGTGATGTTCTGGGCCAGCTGAAAACTCTCAAGTCTGTGGCACCAGATGTGATTCACCCAAAGGCACCAAGGGAGCTGGTGGAAGGGCTCACCAAGCCACTCTCCCTCATTTACCATCAGTCCTGCTTAACCAGGGAAGTCCCAGGCACCTGGAGGTTGGACATTGTCACATCCATCCACAAGAAGAGCTGGAAGGAGCATCCAGGAAACTACAGGCCTGTCAGCCTGATCTTGGTGCTGGGGAAGGTTCTGGAGCAGATCACCTTGAGTGTGATCACAAGTGCTCACAGTGAGAGCACATGCAGGATAACTGAGGAACCAGGCCCCATCAGCAGGGCTTTGGGACAGGCTTGTCCTGTCTGACCAGCCTGTTTGTGACCAGGTGACCCTCATCCCCCGTGGAAAGCCTGTGGATATAGACTGCCTGGACTCCAGCACAGTCCTTAATGTTGTCTCCCACAGCATTCTTCTGGAAAAGCTGGCAGCCCACAGCTTGGACAGGTGCACTTTTGGCTGGGTAAGAACTGGCTGGATGGCTGGACCCAGGGCATGGTGGTGAACAGTGCCACACCCAAGGTGCCTAGTGGTGTCCCCCAGGGCTCAGTACTGGGGCCAGTCCTGCTCAATATCTTTGTGGATGATCTGGATGAGGGTATCAAGGGCACCCTCGATCACAGATGCCCCCAAGCTGGGTGGGAGTTGATCTGCTGGAGGGCAGGGAGCTCTGCAGAGGGATCTGTACAGGCAGGATAGATGGGCTGAGACAACAGTGTGAGGTTCAGCAAAACCAGGTGCTGGTCCTGCTCTTAGACCACAACAACCCCATGAAGTGCTAAAGACTGCAGGCAGAGTGGCTGGAAAGCTGCCCAGCAGAAAAGGACCTGGGGGTGCTGGCTGGCAGCACTGAACATGAGCCAGGGTGTGCCCAGGTGGCCAAGAGGGCCAGTGGCATTCTGGCCTGGATCAGCCATGGTGTGGCCAGCAGGACCAGGGCAGGGATTGTCCCCCTGTACTCAGCACTGGTGAGGCCACGCCTGAAGTGCTGTGTCCAGTTCTGGGCCCCTCACTACAGGGAGATATTGAGGGGGTGGAGAGACTCCAGAGAAGGGCAACAGAGCTGGGGAAGGTGCTGGAGTCCAAAAGCAGCAGAGAATATTCTCTTAAACAATGCAGCCTTGTAAACAAAGCCGTGGGAAATAAACATCCTTTACAACTGTCAAACTCAGAGCAAATGTTCATTTTCTCATTGCCAGAGGCATTTCTTAAGCTGAGAAAGTGAGACAGAATGGATGCAATCATACCTACTCTTTGAACAATCCATTTGCAAGAATAGATATGAATGTCACACAAAAAGAAAAAAAAATAGTTGACTATTGAGGTGAAATAATCAAAAGGGCTGAAATAACAAGCACTGAATCTAACCCAGCAGGTCAAGGGGTTTAAATTAGCAGCACATTTTCTTGACAAAGTAATCAGCTACAAAATCCATGCATTCTCACTTTTTTTTTTTGCAAGGCCAACTAGTCTTTGAAACTTAAAAGACTTTTTTCCATGTAAAACAGAGGAAAAGGATAGGAGATTCTGCAAGGAAGCTGTAATTAGAGTAATGTTGCAGACCTTTGAAATAAATCTGAGGGAACATCTAAATGATTCTGGAAGGGTAAGTGTGAAGCTTCGCGGGACATTTCAGGTTCAGTGGTTGATGCTGACTGTCATTTTTTCTTGCCCTTAAGCTAAACCAAACATGGTTAACCAAGCCTCTTGCAGCAAATTCTATCAGCTAGATAAGATGTGCAGCACTTAATGTACAGAACGTTGGCTGATTGTGGATGTCGCCAGAGAAGAATGTGAGGCCAGCTCATTTTTTTTGTTAGAAACTCTGATTGGGACAATTCCATCTCAGCGTGAAGAGATTATCACTGCACCACTGATTGGTTAACCTCTGTTCCCATTATTCAGGTTTCTGCATGCAATAAATTATCTGTCCAATACATATTGAAAAATCAGTGGAAGAATTCCTATTGATTTCCCTTGGACTGTGTTGTAATATTGGGCTCAGTCTTTTTGCTGCATTGCTTTAGCACTTGGTCATCATCAGCACTGAAGTGTCAGCTAACAGAAGCCAAGGAGCTGTGGCAATGTTTTTCTCATGTGACTCATGAATGGATGTTTAGAATAAAATAAGAGCATTAGAAATAGCCAAGTTCTTATACAACTTATACCCTTTAATTACCTTCTGTCACAGCAAGTTATCATTGTTTTTAATTTAGCAGATGCCCTCAGACTGGCAAAATGTGCTGTTTCATCCCTGCTGGAAATGTTGGTTTTTTGGGGTTTTTTTTGTTGTTTTTTTTTTAATTTTAATATGAGACATCAAGGAGGTAGAAGGAGAGCAGGGGCTTCAAGCACCCTGACATCCAGTACTGTATCTTGTGTTTCCCTAACTCTCTCTTCAAGGTGAGCAGTCAAGATAAGCCAATGATCTGCAGCCCATCTAATTTGTTTTTTCCATCATTTTCTTAAGTTGTCTTATGTGCAATAATCATTACAGTGTAAGTGACACTGCTGGGAAAATCAATTCTTCCTCACTGAATAGAAAATAAATTACCCTGTGCTTGAATCATAATTGGTATTTTGTTTATTTTGTTGGACTTGAAGTTAACCACTGGGTACTTTGCCCAGGAAAGTTCTGTGTCTTCTGGCAAAGGCACTGCATGCTATAAACATTAAGGAATCTACTTCCAATCAAAACATAATAAAAAATGTTCATGGATTTACACTGAATTTTCTGTCAGATGTTCAATATTATGTCCTTGAAGGCTATAAAGTCTCTGAATATTTATTAGAAAGAAGGAAGTCTATTCCAGATAGGCTTTGAACCACGCTCACCACTGGAGCATGTGAATGACTTTCAGTAGTACATCTGTCATATATTCCATTATTACAAGATTACTATTCCACTTCTGCTGTTTATCTATAATTCAACCACAACAATGAAAAAATATTCTTATGTGCTATTCATGAGCACAAAGCCCACATAACTGATGCCAGCTTTTCAACCTGAGGGTGAATGGGAGCTAGCAGAGGTTATCAGCACCTTGCATTGTTCTCACCATAGTGTGCCAAAAACCTCTTCAGTTTTACTACATTTGATAAAATAAATTCAGGACTGGTAGTTTGTACTTTGCTTAAATTAAACAAAAAGTTTCATTGGAGGGGAAGAAAAAAGGGGGCTGGGGTTGTTTAAGTGCTTTGATTTTCTGTGTGGCACTTATTCCTCAGAGCAGGTTCTTGGGGTGTTCAGGATGAAACTCCTGTGAGGAAAGGGTGATCAGGTGCCAGGATAAAACCCCTGTGATGAAAGTGTGATCAGGTGCCAGGATAAAACCCCTGTGATGAAAGGGTGATCAGGTGCCAGGATAAAACCCCTGTGATGAAAGGGTGATCAGGTGCCAGGATAAAACCCCTGTGATGAAAGGGGAGCTCCTCAGTGACCAGGTCCTCCCATTAGTAAGACACTGCAGCTTCCTGGGAGCAAAATCCCTTTGGAAAAAAGAATCCAACAAAGCAAACAATAAAAGGATGAAGGGGAAAACAAAGTTCCTGTGTGCACCTATCCCCTCCCATTGCCCAAAGCCTGATTGAAGTTAATCCACCTCCCTTGCTCCCCTCCAGTGGATAACCCTTGGCTGAGCACTGGGGTCAGAGAGAACTTCTGTGTTCTCCAACACCTTTTCCTAACCTACTCCTTGGAAATAGATTTTTCCAGTGACCTGACCAAGAATCTCTTCACCTGAGCATTAAATCCCATATATAATGCAGGATGCTTGGTGCTTGCTTATCTATTTTGTTCTGTTCTCCCTGTAAATTCCTACTTAGATCTTCAGGGAAAAATAATTCTTATTTTGGGGTTTTATTTATTATTTTGGAGGGTTTTTTTTTTTTCTTCTGGGGAAAAGGAAAGGGAGTCTGTGTTTATGTTTGGATAACCTGGAGTGTTTTCAGTATCCAGCTCTGTGTACAGCTGTGCTGGGAGAGATACTGAAAAGCTGCAAGTGGATTCTTTTGCCATCTTATCACATTCAGACAAGAGAAGACACCCCTTGGCTTATAATGATAAGCTACAGCCTTGATCAATTTGATCTGTGCTTTTGTTCTTCTTCATAATCTGAGCTATTGATTCTATTTATTAAAACTAATTTAAAAAACACAAGCCCTGAGTGCTCTGCTGTTCCAGATCAGGCTGCTCCAGGCAGTCTGATCTGAAGCTAATCCATTCACTGCCGATTTATTTTCACTCTGTTTTCAAGCAGAGTTCAGTTCTGTTTCTTTTTTTTCTTTTTTTTCTTTTTTTTTTTTTTTTGGTGTGTGTGTGCGTGTTCTCTGTTTCTCTCTGAGTGAAAAGGCATTTTGTTTCACACCTCCAGTGCAAGCAGGGATGCCTAGATTCCTTTTTCTGATATATGAACTCATGAAAGTTTACCTGACTCTTTTTCATGCAGGTTTTTGTTCAGAAGGTGGCCTACTGTGCATTGTTCTCTGTTGTCTTAAATCAAAGCACTACCTTTATGCTAGAAAAAAAATATATTTGCTTAAAAGCACTCAATCTTGCCATCTTGGAGTTCATGGGAGTCACCATGTTCTTAAACTAAGGGCCAGCAGAGGAAATTTTTTCCCTGTACTTCCTGGGAAGCACAGGTTTGTCTAAGGCCTGGCTGATAGCTCTCTAAAAATAAGTACCTTTATTCAGACTCAGATAAATAGAAAGAAGTCCTTATTGTTCCAGACAGATTAAAAGAGGAACCTTAAGGAGATAGACACTTTTCATCACCAAGCTGGCTTTGAATTTCTGGGCAAAGATGAGCATTTAGTGATTTTGTGGTATTTTATTTACTGTAGGTGCATTTTGTTAGTGATGCTATTGGGCCTTCTTCCCCCCAGTTTAGCACAATTATTTCAATCTTTAACCTCCAAGTTATTTGGCTGGTTCAAAGCTCTCTGAGTGTCCAGCTTGTGCAGGGACTGCATATTGTGCCCACTGCATCTTTCAGTGTTTGCTGCTGTAATGTATAATTTCCACTGTAAAAAAAAAAAACCCTAGTCAGTTCCTACTTCATGCTGGGGTCTGCTTGGTCATCCTCACAGTCTAAAGCCTCCAATTTCTTGTGCAGCATGTCAGAACTATCAGCTGGAATCAATCAGGCAAAACATAAGCCTTGATATTGTCATGAAGGAAACAGGCACAAGGTAATATAGAGTAATATCCTCTGAATCCTTGGTCTGGCTTTGGAAGCACTGGGCTTTACTTCAGAATCAATATGGGCACAGCAAGATGGAGTCAGTGGTGCTGAATGTATCTCTGTAGGTTAGAAATGCCTTGTGCAGTGCAATAGAAGGTATCTTTGTTTGACTTGGGAGCCACAGGTAGATTATTGATGGGATACTTGCTATAACCAACATTTAAGCAAGACCACAGCTGTTCAGGTGCAGTAAGAAAGAAACTCTCCCCACAGCTTGTTTACAACATCATCATGCCCCAAACCTTCACAGAGATGTTGTATAGCCCAAATGGCATCTTCTGCAAAGGGTCAGCAGCTCAAATTTGACCCATCAGCTCCAGCTGAGGCTGTGCTATTCCCAATTTCCTTATCCCCAGGTCTCCAGACAGGGTTACAGCCCAGCAAAGGCAGATCATGGCAAGTTTTAGCCATAGTTTAGTGTAGAAGGGACCTTCTCCCTTGCCTGCTGTCTCCCTGCAATATCAGCTCTGGCTGTAAGTGAATCAGGCATCCTGTGCACAATAGGGAGTCTTAGGAGCTGCTAAGGGTAGCTTAAGAATCAGAGAAGCATTCAAGACACTTTAACACAGTACTCCAACCTCCAAATAATCCCAGCCCAGAGGGTTGCCTGGAATTTATGTTGAAGCACCAGTCCTTGTCAACCCTCTCCAGGACTTCTGTGGACCTCTAGCATCCCTTCAAGCTTTCCATGCCAAAAAGTAAATTGGTTATTCCTCTTACAAAAGCCATATCATGTCTTTGATCAGCATTAGTGCCCTCCTCTTTACCTTTCCCAATACTCAAATACACTTTTTGAGATGGAAGGGATCAGAATTGCACCCTCTGTTTTTACAGTAGAGAGGGAAAGTTTTAGAAAAAGAATGCAGCAAGCAAGTGATACAAAACCCTTAAGCATTTAGAATATTATGAGCCTCAATTTGCTTTGTAGTCACCTCCCAAGGAGGGCCTGGGAGAGGAGCAAGGGACAACTTGAGACTTTGCACTGGCAGTTCAACTGCCTGTGCCTGATTTTACAAAGATTATCAAAATTACCCAGGAAAAGAATTTGTGGAGAGCTGAAACATTCTTTTAATATTATTTAATAAAGGTATGCTGAAGAGTCCTTGTCACATTTATTTTTGGTAGTGTCTCGTGGAGCCAGTTCTGTGCGATGAAATAGGAGTCTGAGTGAGGTGCTGAAAGCATTAGATGGTATCAGCAAGTGCCACATCCACATGCCTTTTTTTACCCTGTTTTATGCAAGGAGATGCCTATCACAGTCATTTAGAGAGCTGATGTCACAGTCAAATCAAGAAATATGATGGAAGGGTGTGTAGGAAGGGGGCAGAAGTCTCATCCATTGAGGTTAGATGTTGCAAAGAATATGTTTTCCCAGGCATAACTGCTAAACTCTTTCTTAGAGGTCTTCCATAATCTGCAGCTGTGCCATGAGCAGGTCAAGTTTCTCCCATCTCCATTTCACTCTTCTATCACCCTTTTTAGGAGGGCCATGTATGTTTATTATTTTTAAGTGCTCTGTGGAGGGTTCATGTTTGAGAAGCAGTCTGAAGGTGAAAGCAGGAAACACTTCTTTATTCTGAGCACAACCTAGCATTTCAGTTGCCAGTGTGGTCAAGGTGGCCAATTTCTGAAACAATACCACTCACTTTCAAATACAATAAAGATCCATGCTTGACAACAGTGCAGGCTTTGTCCTGGGTATTACTGGGAAGAGACCTGTCAGCCTTAGAGGAAATAGTGCAGTTAGTATTTTTAAGGCTAGTGGCACACAAGGTGCCATGCTATATTTAGTCAGGAGCATCATTTTAATAGGTGAAAATAAATCCATGGTTAATAGAAGATAGATAGATAAATTCAGCTTTTTGCAATGGCAAGGTAATTTCTGCTAAAATAACAGGAAAATGTAATCATTTATTTTGTTTTGTACAAGGAGGAGTAAGGAGAATTCCTTGCTTTTTCATTCCCTATCAAATTGGTGATGTCTATGGGGAAAGGACCTCAATAATAGAGAAAGACTGTGAGGGAGAAGAGATACTCTCAGGAGGGTGCAGGAGAATATTGGAAGAGTGCAGGCACCTGCAGCTGATATCCCTGTGATTGTTTCCCTCAGCAATCTCCAAGAGATGAGCTGAGAAAAGTTCTTCTCATGGGAGCTCTGTGACTGGGAAGAGGACCAGTGATTTGGGAGTGTGTGGTGAGCAGTGGCAGTGAACTGGAATTTTTAGAGGACTTGAATAAAATGTACAAAGTGCATTGAATTGTGAGGACTGTGAGCTCTTTTACAATTACAGGAACCCATTGCTCACTTTCATCTCGTGGCTTCTCCCATTCTCAGTGTGCTTTGTGGCTCACCCCCTTTCACAGGCAGCAGCAATTCCAAGAGCCAACCCCTGAAAGATTCAGCAGAAATTCAGATTAGAGGAAAGTATGACCAGAGGAGATTTTCTTTTTTGCATGATGTTGGAGTGACCAAAGTTGGGGATTTTTTTGTCACTTTTAATGTTATTTCAAAACTTAAGCATTTAAAATTTAAATGTGTGCTTCAGTAATTAAAAAGAGGTTAATTCTCCACTTGCCATGGTGCTGGAGAAGCAGGAGTGTGGGGCACAGGCCCAGTACATTTCTGTACTTCAGGAAAGCTGTGTCAGCACAAGTCTGGCTGGTGCCCTGGGAAGAGCAGAGTAGGTGCTGTTTCCCTCTGGGACCCCTCCTCCCAGAGAGGCTGTTTTCCCAAAAATTCCAGTTGAGTTAGTTGTGTTTGACACTCACACTGCTCTTTGGAAAGCACAGCACATAGTAGATAGCAGAGAGAATATTTACTTTTGCAAAGCCTATATTCAGATAGGAAAGAGGAGTACAGTGTCTCAGCACTGCTTCCTAAATGGTTTCTGACTGCTCTGGCACTGGGAGTATCTAATATCTCATTACAACTTCAAACAAGCCTTTGCATGTATCCAAATTAATCCAAATATTTGGTGGGGACCCTGCTACTTATTAGACTGTGTGCTAAGCAGGGAATGTAACAGGGAGTATCTTTCTTTTTATTTCATTAATATTCTGAGATGTTCCAGCTGTGTCCTATGAAGCAGCACAGGTAGAGTGCCTATGAGGATATGGATGGAAAGGAGATAAAAAGCACTCTAGGTGTTTCTAATGAATTCATCAAGATAAATTGTCACAGCTACAAATAATGTTTGGTGTTTTGCTATTCAGTGATGGCTCAGCAAGAAGTTCTGCAGAAAAGCTTCCCTTTTCTCTTCTACCTTTCCTAAGGCACCCAACTCAGAACTGAAGGGATTTTGTCCCTTGAGGATTTGTCTCAGTCCATAAAAACAACATCATGTATGGTGGGCCTGCCAACATAGAAAGTCCCAAAGTCTTAGAGGCAGAAACACCACACACAAAGAACACTTGTCACCTTTTGGGTACCACCTCAGGCAATGAACAAACCCCAGTTCTCCCCCTGCTGTGAAGTAAGCCCTTGTTTGACTCATTCTTGGGACAGGAAGAGTCTCAGTGACTGGCTGTGTGTGAGCAGGATGGCTATTCTTGCCCTGCATCAAAAGAAAGCTGTGAAGACAATACCTAAAATCTTCCCATCTGATTGGACTGTGGACATTTTCCAGAGCTGTATTTGCCTTGACAAGCTGCCCATGGGAAAGAACACAAAGTGAAACATTCTTTTTGCAAGAACAAAATACCCAATGCTTGTACAGTGCTCCTTTTGTTAGGAAAATACGCAGAGATATTAATTTAGAGCTATTAACAGAAATAGATGTAACACCAAGAATGTTGCTCAGAGTGAGTGAATTTTTAATGGCTCCTCCTCACCATAGAGATGGTTGCAGATATCAAGGTCAGGTTATAAGGAAGCTGTACATTTATCACATGCTGTACATTTCTCAAAGGCCCCTGTGAGTGAGCTGTGAGGAACAAGGATGTGCTCTTCTAAAAGTAGCATGGTGTCTTACAGGATAATCAAAACTAATAAAAGTATAGCTATTTGTAAAAATAAAGCAATCACTGTTTCCTGGCTCTCTGTAACTAAGACAGGGTAACTTCATTCACTGGTGTTATTTATCTTGCACAGAACACTTTTTCACAGCATGCCTTTGACATTAATAGAAGCAATTTTAGCTGTGCTTTCAGGCTTACTGCTGGCCTTTTTTGTGGTAACTCATCCCAAGCAGTTAAACTCTTCCCAGATGCAAACATGATAACTGTGATTCTGCTCAGAGGCCTAAAGAGGACTTGTTTGCTGCAATTTGTGCCTTTTTTCTCTGGATGTGTATATACCGTAGAGGAATCCAGGGCTCCAGCTTTGCTTTGCTACAGCTCTGAGCAAGCTTAAAGCAGGGAGGAAACCCTTCCTGCCCAGACAGCATTGCTTTGCCTTTTACCTGATATCATAGTGTAGCTACTGCTACTTGCACCTAAATCTTCAACAAAATTGATTGTCAGGGACTTTACAAATCAGTTAATGCATACAGGCAGCTGATCTGAGTAATCACAACTCTTGTGCATCTCCAGCTTTGCCTCAGTGTAAACCAGCCCAACCTAAATACACTGAAATAAGTACAGTAAGTGTGAACCATTAAGGAGTAAAAGTCTTGGTGTTGGATTCCTTTTCCTGACTGGGACTTCTGCCATTTTCTCTTTTTTTTTTTTTTTTTTTTTTTTTTCCCTGTTCCTCCATACCCAGATTCCTCCCTCCCCATTCGAGCAGAGCTATTTAAAAGCACCTTGGAGCTTTATTTTTAACTGGCTGCACGTGTGACCTCAGGGGGAAGCTATCTGCTGTGCCCTGGGGGATGAGGCAGCGCTGCTGAGCACAGTGTGTGCTTTGTCCAGAAATGAAAAGGCTATCAGTGCTGAGACTAAACATGCCTTGGCTTTGGAAAACTAACTCAGGGAGGAGGGAGAGTAAGCTTTACAAGCCCACTGCTTGACCACTTTTACAGGCTTTTAGATGCTTGGTTGTTTTGTTGGTTTTTTTTCTTTTTTTCCTCAATAGTTTTCTGTTTCCTTATCTCTCCCTATCAGCTGTTAGCTCCCTCTGGGCACTGTGGGCAATTAATTAGCTGACCTAAGCAAGGTCCTCCGGGAAAAACAAATCCCACAGCAAATTTGCTGCATGCCTGTGGGAGCAGCATCACAGCTCTGCTGAGAAAACAGACCTGTTGTTATCCTGCTGTGGTGTTGTGGGCACTCTGCACCCTGTGAAAAGCCTACAGGGCACTGGGGGTGTGATCTTGAAATGCTTCCCTGCAGCTTTTTGTGGCTGGGGGGCATTATTACACTGGGTAAGTGTTAACTAAATTTAGAATAGGAATGCAATCAGTGCTATTAATTATCTTTTTAGTCTAATTCTAAAAAGAGAAGGAAATTGATTTTTATGGGAAGCCACTGATAAAGATTAAGAAGTGATTTTTCATCAGCTGCTCCACTTCTTCCTTTTAGATTCAGACCTGCAAAGCAAATGGACATCACTAATAATTTTATCAACACTGTTCTAGTTGTATTTACTTTGTCTGTACAATACTTTATTTAATAGCTCATATACCAAAATATTTTCTTTCTCACAGATGCCCTTTACATCACTCCCAGACCTGAAGCAATTCCCAAGTAGCCCTCCTGAAAGGACAACGCATTCCATCCCAGATTAACCCTACATTTTCTGTCCTCATAAAATGTGCATTGCCCAGACTTTCCTTGGAATCCTCACCTTTACCAGCTTTTATTATCCCACAAGAGGAATAAACCAGCTGCACTGTCTAGATAACTTCTTCCTCAAGCATTTAAAAGGGATGAGGAGCTGACTTAAGCACATTAGGTGGATGCAGTGATCAGATGCTTCAATCCAGATTGTGCATGTTAGCAAGGGATTATGCTCTTTCTCTCATAAATCCATTTGCATGTGTATGAAGTAGGGCCTCTCAGACACTCAAATCCATGGATCCTGTCGCAGTTGAACAAATGAATTGCAAAGCTCTTCCTCCATTATTCAAGTGTGCCTGAGCTATCAGGGTCCAGTCTTTGAAATGAATCTGTAGTTACATGAATAGTCATTATTAGAGAAATATTCTGCTTGGCTTTGGGTTTCTCATAAGATAATGCCATATCTCCCAGAAAAGATGAGCCAGCAGGATGGTGGGAGATGGTTTTTGTCACTGCCTGTGTCATTCCTCATGATCCTGCTTTACTCAGCTTTACAAAGTCCCTACTTCAGAATCCCATGGAATTGAGGTGACTAATACAAATCTTTTCCCGTTCTTAAATTAAAGCCCTATAAGTGTTGAAAATAGCTTAGCAGCATGATATGAATGCACTCTAAAGACTTTAAAACCAAAAAGCAAATAAACCCAAGCTTTTTGCATTTAGCTTGATGGGTTTTGAAGCCTGATGTTTAGCATCCAATTTATGGCTTTTGTACTTCTCTCTGCCTGCTGTTAGGAAAGGGAAAACATAGCTTTGTCTGAAAGCACCTACAACCTACTTAATAGATTCCAGAGATCTTCCACCTAGGCAAATGTGTAGGAGAAGTACTTTAATGTTCATATATATCTACATATGCTCCTTCCCAGTGAGGTGCTCACTGGAACCAGGCCCTAGTCACAGTGAAGTCAGATGACAGTGTGAACCCATTTCAATGAGCTGGAGGCTTACAAATGTTCTTCATAAATTTAAATTAAATCGCATTCAGCTCTAAGGAATCTCATTATTCATTCTGGTGAGAGTTAGGACAGAAGTTTAGGGCCAAAGTGACACAGATCAATTGATTTGCACCATCTGGGATGTGGTCTGCAGTATCTATTTGTCTCCTATTACAGCATGAAAAGCAAAATGGTCCTTCACTGTTGTATTGACTAATCAAGAAAAACAGAAAAAAAAAACACCCCACCAGGATACAGGATCTTGTTGATTTGTGCATTTAATCAAGAGCACGTTAAATAGGTCATAGAATTATTTTGCCTTCCCCTGATGTAAAGCAAAATTCATCTGTTGCTCATGCAGGAACCTCCAAAGCAAGAAGGAAAAACAAAGAAACAACAAAGAAACAACCAAAAAGAATTACAGAGAGTAAATTAAATTTCATTGCAAAGCTTTGTTTGACAAAATGCACATTGCTGCAGAGGATTAGAAGGTGATAGCATCAGTCTATTAGCTCAGAGATTAAAGTAAAAATGTTCTTCAAAATCCTATCACATTTATTTCTTTGGAACCAAAGTTGGTGATTTAGCATTATGGTCACCGAATCTTTTTGGCTTTTTATTTTATTTTCCTTTGGTCTTTAAGTTATAAAGTTTATAGTATCTGTTCATTTTAACGTCAAGAATTTGCAATTTACATGAGGCAGAGAAGATAATTCTACAATGCACACACTTTTCTGATTAACTGTGTGTGACTTAAGTAGATCTAAGAAATGTGTTTTAACGAGTGTTTTGAAAGACCTAAACTCAGCCAGGCTTTATGATGCAGAAATTATTTTATTTTTTTTAACCAGTCCAATTTCTGATAATCAGTGCAGTTCTGTGTTGTGCAAGGTTATTGCCAGTGGCAGGGGGAGGCCTTTGCCAAGGAAGGGGGCTGGGAGGAGGGGACACGAAAGCAATGTGGGAGCAAGTTCTGGTGGAAAATTTATACCAAAGAGCACCATATTAACTGTTCAAGGAAAACTTGTAGGACCAGGGTCTGAGAATTCTTTTGATGAACATGTAAAATGCACCATTCTGAACACAAATGGCTAACCTCACAAACACAGTGTAGCTACATCGACTTCACTCCACAGGTTTCCTTTGCACTTATTTTCAGAGACAATTAGCAGAAATTACCTGTATAGGTCCTCTTTTCTTATCTTCTAATTTAACAAGCCTTTTTAATCACCCACACCTTGAGCATCAGATATTTGAATAATGACATCCAGTCCTCCATCCTTTCATTAAGAGGTCAATCTCCTTTCTATCACTGGAATCATGTGGGGCTGCAAGAGAGAGCGTTAATTTTTCTAAAGATTTTTTTTTTCCTTCGTGTCTTATGCTCTGCCTGTCTGAACTACTTCAGCTGAAGAAGACTCTATTTTAAGAAAAGATCAATAAATCTCTTCATAACTGGAAATGTTAGAGAGTTCTTCCAGAACATTTTAGCAGTATCTGCTGATTTCTATTCTTTGCATCATGTCCTCTATAGGCTTTGAGATTAATTTGTCTCTGTGATATTTCTGTGATACTGGACATGGCCATACAAAATCAAGATGCAATTCTATTGTTTGTGCTTCATAATGGTTTAAAGTGCAAGTCATCTGTGTCAGTGGCTTCATATTAACCAAGATGCTGCTGTTTTAAACATCAGGTTTAAATGTCCCATATAAATAAACAAATCTATAGGAGATAGCTCTGTCCTCATCCTGACAGGTCTAGCTTTAAATTGTAACATTCTTTTAGCAGCTTCATAATAGAGGAGTTTACTCACACCCATTCGTGGGACAAATGAAAATGATACAATAGAGATATGTAAAAAAATTAAAAATGAGAAATGGAAAAAAGCTGTGGGAATTTTGGATGTTCAGTCCAGAGAAATATAGAAAGTATGAGTGTGATTGTAAAACTGGAGCAGACAGCTTCAGTCCCTACCAATAAACTCCTCAAGAATCACATTCAACAGATATTTATGTCAGGATTTAGAAACCTGTCCTGGATATCATTGAAGCAATGGGCCAGACTGAAATCTATCCTTTTACATAGTGAATAACAGTAGTTAATATTGCCATTTTTCTATTTCTAGATATGTATTGCCTTCCCACAATGCAGGATGATCATCTGGGGCTTGTTTCCTTTTCCACGCTTCCTGCTGAGTCATTTGTTTAGTTTTTGGTGGCTCCAGCACTGGAGTCCTTCCTGGGACCTTCTCATGCCTTGTGCTGGGCCCCTGGCTCTGGGTTTTCAATTCCACACCATTCACTGAATATTTAGGCCTTTCAGTGCTTTCCTTGCTGGTACCTACCTGCCAACATCAATTTTTAGGACCAAACACTGCATCTCTGTCTTAAGTACACATTTTTTAAAGGAAGCTTTTCTTTATTTGCTTCTCTTGACATGAAGCCTGCTTGAGCAAAGGTGGGATGTATTCATTTATTTGACCTTAAAATAGTGCCAGAAACAAAACCTAGGAAATGCTTTCCATTTGTTTTCTCCATGTACCTCAGAAAGAATTGGTGCTGAACAGCCAGTATCTCATGTTAAGTACAGATTGATTCTTGGAGACTAATTGGTGAGATTTATTGACACTAGAGAATTTGGCTAGTTATAATAGATTCTATTCATTATACAGCTGATAATTCAATGAGTAGCTGATTCTAATTTTCACTGTTAGTTATGCCTTTAAGTCTGACTTTCTATAGCTCACACAGAGATGTTTAAAAACAATTAACCTTAATTTTTTTAAAGAGGAATATGAGATTTCAGCTATTAAACTTCAATTTTGTTTTAACTGCTTCAGGGCATGAGACACATGGATCCTGAATTCTGGCACCTCATTAACACAGGATATCAGCATCTTCAACAAAGAAACTCAAGGTCTGATTTCTAGTTTTATGCAGATGTGGCTTTTCTCATATCAGTAACCCCATCTATGGATGAGGTTCCCTTCTTTTCATTAGTTTCTGTAGCAGACTGTAATTTCTTGTTGTGGTGAAGCACAGCATAGGCCAGTGCTTAATTAAAAATTGCAAATGTCCTGACGACCTGTGCCTGCAGAGAGAGGATTCATTTTAGCACATTGCCATAACAAAATGATAGGTGGCTTTTCAGACAAAACCCTTTTTTTAGGGCTCAGAAATTAGGCGTGCATTTCTACAAAGCCGAGTTTGAGAGAGATTTCAAAGCAGATCAAAGTTAAAGGGTTTCCTGATGGTTCAGCTTTGTAGCACTAAGCCTGCTGGGTGTTCTGCAAGGATCCATTGTGCCCATCCACTCTGAAAGCACAGCCCCAGCTTTGCATGCATGACACCAGCCCCGTTTTCAGTCGGGTTTTACAAATTGCCTAATCCAGGTTAGGCCTTTTCTGGAAGCTCTTTTATCCTTCTAACATTTGCATAATGATCTCAATACTGTAATTCTTGTGTGACAGTGTGTTGAAGCTCTTTCTCATTTACATTAACGATAGTACAAGAATAATGAAATACCAAATTGACTTCATCGTCTTTCACAACTGAGAATACCATAAATTTCAATGTCTAAAAAAAGTGTGGGACCAAGTTCACTCCTGGTGTAATCACTATGACATCTCTGGAACTAGGTGAGGTGTGCATTGACTCTTTTCTGCTTAAGTAAATATTAACTCATGAGGGGGTAGATTCTATTAAAGACCTACAATTAAAAAATGTGAACTTGTCACGTTGGTGCTCTGACAGAATAATAGGTTTTTCCCCCTAAAATTTTGATTAAAACATGATAATCTCCCATGAAAATTCTCAGCTAATCCTCTCAAATAAAACATAGATGAGGATTGCATGAATACTTTATATGAATGGTAAGGAAGTAAGTCTCTAGTTTTGAGGCATTGTGTTAAAATTTGCAGGACTGCACAGCAGGTAATAGCAGGCTGAGTTCCCATTTCTGTCCTCCTGCAGACCTTACAATGAGACAGCATATGAGCTGAAAGGTGATCTGATGATGAAAATTAGGGGTGGTCTGGCAGATATGCTCACTGGAAAAAAGACTTCCAAGGTAATGCAGAAAAAATTCATCCCCACTTCCACAAAAAACAGACTAAGAAACTGAATCCCAGGGTGTGATGCATGTATGTAATGTGTCTATGTGTGTAAATTGGGTGGGTGTTTTTTTTTAAATAATGAAAAAAAATCCCTTTTTAACAACTGTGTCCCAATGCAACCAATAATATCTGATGGCTTGTAATGAGCAGGTCATGGTAATATATGCATTTGTTTGTGCTAGATTCTTATCAATGATTACATGTGTGAAAGAAAACAAACATGCAGATGACACCTTATTTCTCTGAGGAGTAGTAGAAACACTATATACCATTTGCTGAGTTCTGTCAGAAGTTTTCTAGTTTTCTTTTTGTTTATTGAGATTAAAGGAGATGACTCTAGGTTAACAAAAAGCCTTACACTTCAAATATTTCAAATGGGTATTTCGAATGGGTTTTCTTCATAAAGCATATTCTGTGACCTTTAAAAATGATAAAAATTTTGTACTGGTGCATGTGTGATCAAGTATTCCAAAGTCCCAATTTTGTGGCACATTATCAACTAATTAGAAGAGAGACGGTGAGAAGCCATAAAGTTATTAAAGTTGCAATGATGGGACACAGTAGCTGACTCCTCAAATTATCTGTGCAGCAAGCAGGTCAAGGAATTTTCCTGTATGAGCATGGATGGAGCACTTTACAGCCTTGAGTAAGCACCTCATCCCAGTCTGGCTCCACAGGGGTGCTTCATCCTGTGCTTGAGCATCACTCAAAAGAGCAGCTGAGATGTGAAAGATGCTGCTCCCTCTCAGCAAACAGAGAAGCTGCAAGTCTGGATTTCTTCCTGTAGCAAAAAGGGAAATGGCAACTACTAATGATGCTTTTTCCCCTGAGGGGTCCCAGTGCTGTGCTGTAATTTTGCATGTTACAGCAGTATTTAGATGCCAAAGCCTTCAGCCAGGAGACCATCCTTGTGGCTGTGAGAAAGGCTTCTCCTGTGCTGGCAAGGCTGCTGCACAGTCCTGTGCTGTGTAAATAATCACCCTGTTTTCTCTATTTTCAGGAGATTTGTCCTCACCAAGATGAGAGTCATTCCCAAAGGAGCTTTCACAGGACTTGTTGACCTAGAGAAAATGTATGTATTGTGTTAATATTTACTAGGAAACAACTATTTTACTCCAAGCAGCACTTTCTGATTGCAAGTCTTTTTACAGCCTGTGAGCAAGTTCCTGTCACTGAGCTTCGTAGAGTTTTATCTTTCTGCTTAAATAAAAAAATGAATGCCTTTTTTATTGACACCTTCCAGAACAATGTTGTCAAGAAATACATTTTCATATCAGCAATTGGGCAGTACTCAGTCAAAGGGCTGCTTGAGCATGGAGTGTCATTGCAGTTAATAAGTGCCATAGCAGAAGACCACAGGAAAATGAATATTTTGTGAGTTTTGGAATGAAGTCATTGGAAAGATTAGGGAGGAAAGAGCTCCTGTTAATACTAGGTCAGCTGATTCTCTTTTCACTAATGAATTAACTAAATAGGATTTTTTTGTAGGCGTTCAGAGGCAGCTGGCAGGATGTATGAGAGAATTTTCTTACAGGTGATAGATACAAAAATCTTAGTACACAAAGAGTGTAAGCAGCTAATTTCTGTGAGTTTTAGTGATCAGCCTGGAGGTACAATTATGAGCAACTTTGATGAACAGATGTATCTTACATTCATTAGTATGCTATTGTGGAGGCATTGCAGTTCCAACACTAGAAGGGAAAACCCTGTGTAACATGTTTCCTTCTTCCCTTTGACAACAGAAAATCTATGGCTTAGCTGGTGCTAGCACCAGAAATCATAACCCTCACTGTCCAACCTGCACTATTCTGCCTCATGTATGATTTCTCTGAAATATTTCACATATGGGCAAATCCCATTTTGCTTAGAAACAGAACAGCACTTGCACCCTGACAGGAGAGGATCACAAACAGGCTGTTCACCCAAGAGCAGTGGGAGTGGGAGTGGGGAAATATACTTAAAATTCAGTACCTTTTTCAGTGCTGTGTGTGCAATGGCAGAACTCCAAAGGACATTTCTCTGCATCATTCCTACCCTTCTCCCTCGTACTCTTGCATGAATAAGGGATTTAGCAAGAAGGTGGTGAGGGTTTGTTTTAGCCTCGTCCTTATGGAAAATCATTGAGCACTTTGGACTGCAAAGTGGGCTGCAAAGTGCATTGTGAGCTGCTTCTGTTATCTTTAATTACTCAGAAACCATATGTCAGATGTGTATGAAGGCATTGAATGGGATGCTCCTAAGTGGTGATTTATTGTTAACCAAAAAAATTATGTATGGAAATGGGCTCAACTTGAAAATACATCCATCTACTAGTAGTACATGGAGGAGAAATGAGGACAGTCAGTTTATAGCAAAATTTCCTTGAAAATAAAAGTGTGATAAATACGTAAATGAGGCCAATCAACGTCAACAAAACTGTGGTATTTGCAGATGATATAGCAAACAGATAAAATTTGAAATAGCTCACAAATCCTAAACCTAACCCATAAAACATTCATCAGAAATATTCATGATAATGTAGGGACAAAAAAAGTGGGTAATCAAATAATAGATTTGCATATAAAAACACAGCTTTGTATGAAAGCCTTTTTACTCTTGCAAGATCATGCACAGAAAGAAAGATTAAGCAAACTGTAGGCTATTTAAGGAAAACAGCTATTAATAATGTGATACCTCCATATGGTAAAATGTGGATGGCCTGATGTATACAAATGAGACACTTCAATGTAGTGTATGTGTGTGCTCCCCTAGAACTGAGTAGGCTAAAAATGAAGAGTGACAATATTTCCTGAACGTGTTACTGAAGAAAAACAGCATCTTCTTCAGTCCAGCATAGCTGCACTCGTGATTTTCATCACTAATACATCATTCCTAGGTGTGCCTCTGAGAACAGGGTGGGTGTTAAAGCCCAGAATTTGGAGGGAAATGGTGTTCTTTGGAAACATCCCTAGGGAATGAGGCAGTTGACTGCAAGTTGGGAATGTGATGGTCAGGGACCATCTTGGGCATAGCAGACTTTGGCCTGTTTGGGACATTGGTTCAGAGAATCCTTTGGGAAAGAGTCCTGAATAACAAAGGAGTTCAGAAAGGCTTCAAGAAGGAGATCTTAAAGGCACAGAAGTGGTGTCTTTGTGTGCTGAAAGGTGAGCTGTGGGAAAGCAAACCAACATGGAGCTTCCACAGCAACCCAGGGAAAAAACAGTTTATGACCTTTGGAAAGGTCAGGCAACTCCGGAAGAACACAAGGATGTCATTAGGTCATGTAGAGAGAAAATTAGAAAGGCAAAAGCTCAGTTAGAACTCAATCTGGCCACTGATGTGAAAGGAAATAAAAGGGAGTTTATAAATATGTTAACGACAAAAGAAGGGCCAAGGAAAATCTCATTCCTTTAGTGGACCAAGGGGGAAACACTGGCACTAAGGATGAGGAAAACAGTGAGGTACTTAATGCCTTCTTTGCCTCAGCCTCTAACAGAAAGACTGGTTATCCTCAGAACATCTCCTGAAAGGAGCTTGTAGCCAGGTGGGGCTTGGCATCTTCTCCCAGGCAAAATAGGACAAGAGGAAAAGTCATCAGGCTGTGCCAGGGGAGGTCAAGGTTGGACCAGGGAGAATGTCAGAATTTCCAGAAAGGGTTTCAAGGCATTGGAACAGGCTTGCCATGGAAGTGGTAGAGTCACCATCCCTGAAGGTGTTCAAGAAACAACTGGACACCACAGGTTTGCTTGACACGGTGGTGTTTGGTCAAAGTTTGGACTTGATGATTTTGGAGGTCTCAGCAATCCTTGAGGGACCCTTCCAACTCAGAATATCCTGTGAAATATCTGGGTTTTCCAGCCTTAATGATTCGATGATTCTAGGTTCAATCAGAGGTGAGTCCTCCCTCAGAATCCTAACTCTGTTATATTTCTCCTCAAAGTGAATGGAGACTTTTGAATTTTCTGGTTTTCAAAGAAAAATAATTCCTTGATATTTTCCTTCTTTCACTATGCATTTTAGTATCTTCCTAAACATTCAAGCTTCTGAGACCTTTAAATATATGTATTTTGCCAGAAAATGTCAAATATTTTTCAGTCAGAGTATCCAGGCAAGGTCTCATTTATTTTTCTATTTGGACTGTCCAAGGACTTTCCAGAATGGACACTAATGACCATGATTCATAAAGGAAAAACTACTGTGACTTGTAAATGTTGGCATGGAGGTGTTGATCTGACCTCCCTGGTGAAGCTCCAGTTTTAGTTACCAAGACAAAGTCTTTTAGGTTTCACCTGAATTTTTTTGTTTGTTTGTTTTAATTTGGCAATATTGTTATTGGAATACTTTTGCCTTTTTTTTTTTTTTAAGAGTGGGAGCCCATTTGAACAATTTTCTAGTTGATCATTATCTTCTCAACCATCTAAATTCCTTAAGTTGCTGACAAAACATGCACTCTGCAGACTGTTATATGGTGCAACAACATTCCTGAAGTATGTTCTGGGAGAAGGACCTTTGCTTCTTAAATAAAACGTTTAAAGTTAGGAAAAAAACTTACAGGCTCTAATTATCAGAGGATTCTCTTACTAAACAGGCAACTTGAATTTTCCTACAGAAAACCCTTTCAGAACCCCACAGGTCTGAGGAACAGCCTTGCCATCTTGTTGCCAGCAGCTCTCCGACTTCTGCACAGCTCTGGCTTCATGTCAATTTAGCAAATCGGTGTTCAGGAAAGCAGATTGGTTATTTTTGCTACATGTTTAGTCTACTCCCAGGTCTTAGTCAACTGGAACGTGGCAGTTCTTCTGGACTTCTGCTTAACCAACTTGTTTACACTCCCAGAACTAATTAACCTTCCAGTTACTAAATTAAAAAGCAGTCCCATGCAGGCACATACCTGGCAAAATCAATCTGATGTGCTCAGCAGCTGCTGTATCATCCTCAACCTGCACAGAAAGAGCTTAATTTGGGGTAGAGGCAGTCAGAAGCACCACCAAGTCTCTCTGTTTCTGAGTTTCCTGCTGTTACTATGAGGTGGCAAAGTAGATTTGTGAATCTTGATCTAACAAGGCTTGATTTGGGCATTATATCTATAGGAAGCTTGATCTGATTGTGTTACTCTGTGCAAGCAAAAGAGGCTTCATGTCTGTACCCTGAGGCACAATCCCTTTGAAAATTCATCATCAGTTATTTGTTCTTTTTGAAGGGTTTAAGCTAAAACATGATGCTTTGGTTCATCATTTGCTCTCAAACCCAACCTATGTGCAGCCTAAGAAAACTCAGCTGTGAGGATGAAGTACTTCTGGAACTAGAAGATGTCACAGAGGGGGAAAAAAGCACCATTACTGGCTCTGTTTTTGTTTTGGAGTAATTAGAGGGAAGCAATTTTTAGCAGATGCTGGCAAAGACGCATTTTAAGAGCATGAACCATGGTATGGAGAACAGAGCCTGATGAGCTAAACCCATAATGAGCTCTGCACATCATGGAAAGTTAAGCTTTTAGGGTGGAGGGAAGCCACCAGAGCTGACATCTCTGGAAAGGAAAGTTTTCTGCCCATGGAAGACAGCAGCTATCTACTGCTTCCTCATGAACCGATAGAGGAAAAATAGCCCTGAATCATGTATTTACTCTATTTCTTAGTGCATTCAAGATTTTCTGGTTTAGTCTTTGTTGAGACTGTGGATCCAGTGATAGTTCCCAAGGACAAATGCTGCTGCTCTGTGACCTAGACACACAAGCACCAGCTTATTTCACAAACAACAACCTGAGGGATGATGCTAAAACCTCTCCTGCTTGCCCCTCTGGGCTAAAAGGCAAGTCCCACTTTCCTTTGACTCAGCTGGATCACACTGAGTGATCACACTGAGATCACCTTTTATGTTTTGTCTAAACTTAGAGGAGTTACTTGTGGACAATGGAGACCAGAAGACAGAATTTTGAATCAAGGGGTGCCTCTCTTTCTGTGGCTGGGGAAGGACCAGAATTCTTGTCTTGATTTTAAGTCTCGCCTAGAAAATTTGGCAGAACATGAAAACTTCACTTTCTCTAGCAGTTATGACAACCTGGAAAATTGATGCATTCACCATCCAGACCTTCTTCAGCAGCAGCCATCAGCCTGCCTGGGCTAGCAAGTGGCCAGCCCATCCCATGTGCTCCTACAGTCAGCTTCATGAAGCTCCTGCAGGTGACTCTGTGACACTTTTCAGCATAGAGCCCGAAGACGTGGGAGGGAAGGGGCGAGGCAGGAATCACAGGATTGCTTAAGGACAAGCAGGCTGTGTCTTCTGCTACCAAGAAAGCTGTTCAGCATTTCACAGCTTCTCCAGTTCTTCTGGTATTGTGTGCTGCCTCATTTGATATGCAAAAGACTGGGCTTAAATAAGTTCAATAAAGCTGTTTTGAGAAAATGGTTATGATTAAGTGTAGCCAAAGTATTTGGAAATTTTATCTAGGCAGGAGTTGCTGTCTACCTTTGGTTGCATCATTTGGATTATCCTGCTTTTTATTTTTTTGCAAGTGGGAAAATGTGGATTTTTAGGATCTGCTGTGATATATAAGTCAAATAGTACATGCTGATAAAAGTATTTATTTACATCCCTAAGGTGAAAGTGGTACACAGACCATTCTGTGTACCAAAGTACCAACTGAAAAAGGTAAAAGTCATCCTTTGGTAGCAAATACTCCAGGGTATATTCTCAAGGTGCAACTCTATGGATATTAAATTCTAATTTACATTATAGGAACTCCTGTGTAACTTTCAGCATCTTGAGGGCAGGCTGTGAAAATAAGTACACTGCTTAATGCATTTAAATTAGTCTATGCATTTTCTCCCAGGGAACAGAGGACTACTGTTCAAAAACATTAGGGCAAGTAACCAACATAGGCAAAGAAATTGAAAATCCAGGCTGTTATCCCAAAGGATAAATGTTTGAATGGGGCCATTACTGTTATGTGGGGCTTTCCCTGCAGCCCTGGACAAGTCAGCAGGCTGGTAGACAGGCAGGGAGCTATCACAGGAGGCTTCCTGGCTCCTGCAGCTGGACTTGCAACTCCCAGATGTCCCCACCCCAGGTGACAGTCTGTGTTTGATGGTGATCAGCAGGTTGGAGCAGGGCTGTTCCTCAGAGGAGGGGTTGGTGGCACTTCAGGCCTCTGGTCCATTCCAAGATGGATCCAGCAAAGTCACATATGAGAGCTTGTCCTCAGCCAGATGGGCATTTCAGGGTGTGCCAGTCTTCTTTTGCCCCCTCTGCCCTTTGAGATGGGTTCCCACAAATGGCATGTGGAAGGTGAGCAGCCACAGGAGCTTCTCCCAGGGTTCCAGTATCCATGGTGGTGGAGGAGCCGGGCGGAGCAGCGCCAGTGCCGCTGTCTCTCCGTGAGCTGCTGGGGTACTTCTCCTTCTCCAGGCATTGCCATTCCTTCAGACACCCCTCCATTTCTGCAGCCTTTGGAAACATCACCCCCTGGATGGCAAAATTCTGTGTTTGGGGTGAAAACACAGGAAGCCTGGTGTTCCAAATTCAGTTTATTTCACGCCACAACGAGCCATGCCTCGCGTTCTAAACACAGCAAGCAATGAAGGAAGGCTGGGTGGCTTTATTACAATCCATAAACCTTTTGCTGCATCATCACTTGGTATTCTGCTTTTCCCTGCCAAAGCTTCACTGTGGAAGGGATCATCCACTTGCAGTTACTGTTGTCAGCCCTTGCACAACTAAAAAAACTGAAGGAGAAATTTATTATCCATGTGAGTTACTCACTGCTGATGTCAAAGAGCAGAGATTTAATTACAGTTTTGCCACGTTTCAGGGAAAGATAATCTGATCTCGGGATTTTTCTAATGCTTGGGTGGAACAAAATTACAAATAAAGTAAAAACCCTTAGAAGAAGAAGCTAGGAAATGTAAAATCAATTAATAGTGTCTATATCAACTTTTTCTGAATTTTCCATTCAGAAAGTCACAGAAAAACACGCTAACATTTGCATATTTTAATTGAAACACAACAGAGCACAAGAAAAAAGTATTCCATAATTCTTTCTATGTGGTTTGCTATCTTGATGCTTGCTTTCTTTGATAAAATAAATTTAGAGAGAAAATACATTTTGTCATTACTTGCTTTTGTTGAGCAAGATTGAGCTTTGTGGTAATGAACTGTTAGCAGAATCTTTATTTGTTAACTGCATTGGTGTGAAGCCAGCATTAAAGACTGAAGTATTTAATGGGAGAATCATCATCTCAGGTCCCTGTTTTACTGCTGTCTAGACAGAGAGAGAGGAAAAAAGGGAACAAACTTGTCTGAATGTATGCTAAATGCTTTAATGCCTTTCCCCAGTGACATACTGTTCAGATTACCTGAATCCATAAAACATGAAAAGTGGGCAAATGCTTGTGCAAATTCCCACTCTGTTCAGGAGGAAACTTTGATCCAGTGTTCTTCTGCCTTCCTCCACCCTAACAAAAAAGACAAAACTAAATGCATGCTAAATTAGGACAGCTTTTGTGCATATATCAATGCAAGCTCTCAAGTAGCCTCATTCATCCAAAATGAGATTTGAGGGTGAAATGCACAGCTCTTAAAGAAAGTCTCAGCCCGGTGGAAGAAAAAAAAAAATCCAACTAAAAAAACCAACCAAACACCACCTCTGCAATTGAAAATGTTGTGAATTATCAATACCATTTTCTCAATTAGTAAGATTATTTCTCAGTTGGCTTGCCCTGCTCTTGGACAACTTGTGGGCTTCCCCTGCCAGCACTAGGGCAAGGAGCTGTGCCAGACAAGCTGGAGGTTCAGCATCACAAGGAGACATTTCCTTCCCCTGGACCATTGCAAGGCAGCCCCAGTCCAGGTCCTTGCATTTGAGGCATGAATTTTTGTGACTGGCAAACCTAGAGAGGAGCCTCAGAGCTGATGGCCATCCTGTGGTGCAGAATTAACCCCATATTCTTTCTTCTTTTCTTCTTTTTGGGCATGGTCACTGCTTGCTGAGGAGGAGGCTGCTATGTCTGCTTTCTGGCCAGCTTCTTGACATCCATCTCAGGTGCTTTTGGGTGGGTTTTTTGTTCCAAGAGAATAGGATGGATGCTGGCAAAATCAAAATTTTTTCCCCAAAATCTGTCACTTTTTCAGTTTTCATCTCTTTCTTCCAGAAGATTCCCTCTATTGGGAAAGAAAGGAAGTTTCAAGTTGTATTTTATGATGAGATTCTTGTGATTTCAAGGTAGAATAAATGTCCATCTAAGTGACTTTGTATATATAAAAAAATACATATTTACTAATTAACTTTAAATAATTCTTAAGGTGTCAGAGTGGTACATTTATTAAATTTATTTGCATATACCACAGAACTAAGAACTCAGAATTGCCAGTTCTATTTACATTTTCAAATATAATTCATTACTCATACATGGCAAAATATATGGTTTTTCTCATGTGATATGTCAGAATGTTGTCCTGAATTAAATACTTATCTTTTTCATGATAAAATCAGTATATTCATTCTAATATCCCTAAATAATTTTCAAAATATGTTCTCCTTTGTTTGTTTGTTACATATTAACTCCCAAATTCCTTGATCCAATTCAGAATTAAAATGTACTGACTTGTAAACAGAACTGTAAATACAAAATTAAGGGTTTTTCTAAGCAAAAAAAGAAAAAAGAAAAAAATAAGTATTTTCTAAATATTAAAAAAGGTTTTTATAGGACTTTTTCCTATTAATTTTGTTGAGTGCACTGTAACTGGACCAGTGAGTGAATGCAAAAGGTGTGATCGCCTTGAAATTGTGCCCAATTTGCTCTAAATGGGCTTTACCTCAATTTTTATTGTTGCCACTACTAAATATTGTTTGCAGAAAGAAGCAGTCTGGCACCAGATTGGAAATGGCAATTCCATTTCAGGAGGATTTCAGAAACACCTTCCCATATTAATTTT